>NC_143573.1:56509375-56840312 GCF_054136105.1 Typopeltis vanoorti
AGATCTCTTATTTCCTCTACCTCCAACAATATATTCTCACCAAGCATAAATTCTGCATCCCATCTTTGTTTTCCAAATTTTAAAATCTTACATTTTGCAACATTGAACTCACATCCCCATTTCCGTGCCCAATCCCTCAATCTATTCAAGTCTTCCTGTAAGGCCACAACATCTTCACTACACTTCATGGTTCATCCCAACTTTGCATCATCTGTAAACAACTAAATATCTCCATCCAAATCTTCACCTATATCATTAATATACAAGTAAAACAGCAATGGACCTAAAACAGACCCCTGAGGCACTCCACTAGTGACTTTCCTTTTCCTGGATATCGCTCCCCCCATACACAACTTGTTGATACCTATCAGATAGCCAGTCTCCAATCCAATGCACCAATCTAATATTCAACCCCTTCTAAAAAATTTATTAAAAAATATAAAATTTATTCCCTAAAGGGAGTAGCCAAGGCTGTTTTAGCCCTATCTAACTTTTTCTCTTTTTTTTTTTTGAGAATGAAGGACAATCAATCTTTAACTGTACCCAACAGAGATAGCTGTCCAAACTATCAAAGATATTAAATAGCATCCAGTGAAGAGAGAGAGAGAGCATGGGAAACAAGTGTCACGTCACCATCTTGCAGTCCCTAACACTAACACAACACAAGGTGTTTCAAAAAGAATGTCATGATTTGAAAATTGTATATCTATTATTAAATATAATTATTAAATTCATTATTAAGTATAAATTTAATATTTATTAAATTTTATATAATTAAATATTTATTAAATTATATTCATTATTAAATATAATTATTTGAAATCGGGTCATTCTTTTTGAAACACCCTGTATATAATCATCAGAAATAGTACAGGTTGTATAGTTGATTTTTTTTTTTGAGTTTATTATTATTATTATTATTATTATCATCATCTCAAGATCCCATGAAGTCGAAGACTCACCTAGGAGGTCTTTTTGCCATAAGCTCATCATATTTTAAACACACTCAAATTCTCTGCAGATACCACTTTCTCAAGTTGCTTGAGAAAGTGGTATCCAATTCCAAGCATTCCAATCATTCATAACTCTGCATGCAAAAAAACTGCTTTTCACTCCCCTGCTCACACCCTCCTTATACAGCTTTCAGGGATGACCTCTGGTTCTCCCCTGATCTCCCACCATTTTCTGTAAAACCTCTCCAACATTGATCCTATAACAACCCCTTACTAACCTGTAGGTCTCTATCATATCACCCCTCTTTCTCCTATCCACTAAACTCTGTAAATTGCATCTTCTCAACCTTTCCTCATATTCGACATTCCAGAGATCAGAAACTATCTTAGTCAGTTGCCTATGGACCCTTTCCAACATCTCTTCATCCTTTTGAAAACCAGAAGAAAACCATTATATTTTTAGCCAAAAGGTGTCACCTTATTATTAAAATACTCTGGATTAGAGATAGTTGTTGGAAGTTTAACCATTTGGTTATACTATAAATGACGAGTTGCCCCACTCCTGAAAATACTTCAGGAGCAAACTTTGTTTGCTTACACTTGGATAAAGGATAAACAATTGTTTTTAATGCTGTTTTATGTAATTTATATGCATTATCCTGAGACCTGTACATCATACGCTAAATAAATAAATTTTATTTATGTATTTATTTTAAAAGGTGATTCAACGGCTGTGAGCCCCTTTTACGGGGAGGTACGGCACCACCTCAATTCCCCTATTTTTATCCAGGCTCGGGACTGGCATAGCTGACAATTCAGTCCAATGGCTGGAGGGATTGTCTTAAGTCTTCCTGACTGTATCCGTATGTGTTCACAGGGCTGGTTTGCCTGCTTGCAAGAAGAAAAACCCCAGATAAACTGGGGGAAAAACCCAGCTGTCCACGCCCAAGACCGGCTAACTTGGCTATGACAGGAAGATCCTTAAGTTCCTCATGTCTTCGACACGAATTGAACCTAACTCCTTCCCCAGGCAAATGGTTGCGAAGCGCATAGCCACTAGGCTAACCAAGCGGACTGTACATTAATGATTATGGAGGATGATATTATTATTATTATTATTCAGGCCTCCAAGGAGTCAAAAGACTCATCGAGGGAGGTCCTTCCTAAGACATAAAGTCTGTCAAGACTCACTGAGGGAAGGTCCCCCCCTGAGAAACACAAAGTCTATCATACCACTCTTTAAACTCACTGACCGTTCTCGCTCCCACCACTCCATCAGGCAATGCATTCCACGGCTCAACCACCCTCCACACAAAGAAACCACTCCTTACCCTCTTGCTCACAGTTTCCTTTCGTAACTTCCAGGGATGGCCTCTTGTCATCACTCCTTCCCGCTGATCAACCAAGTGAAAGAACTCCCCAGTGTCAACCCTGTAACCACCTCTCAACAGTTTAAAAGTCTCAATCATATCACCTCTCCTTCTTCTATCCACCAAACTCTGCAGTCCACATTCTCTCAGCCGATCCTCATAACTATCCTTGTACAGTCCTGAAACCATCTTTGTATCCTTTCCACAGTTAATTTATCCCCTTCAAATCCTGGGGACCAAATCTGAGAACAATAGTCCAAGTGTGATCTGATCAGAGACTTATACAACGGAATGATAACCCTCTTATCTCTGCAGGTCAGTGTCCTTCTCATAATAGCAGCAATCCTCTGTGTTACCTTCACCACCTTTGCAATATGTCCCCTAAACTTCAGGTTTCTATCAATCATCAACCCCAGATCTCTTGTCTCCCCTACTTCCTCCAGTATAACTCCTCCCATAGAGTATGCAGCATCCCATCGATGTTTCCCAAACCTCAAGACCTTACATTTTGCTGCATTAAACTGACACCCCCATTCATTTGCCCATCTATCTAGCTTATTTAAATCCTCTTGCAGGGCTACCACATCTGCACTATTACTAATAATCCTTCCCAGCTTCGCATCATCTGCAAACAACTGAATATCCTCCTGCAATCCACTGGCTATGTCATTGATATAAAGGTTAAACAATATAGGTCCTAGTACTGAGCCCTGTGGGACCCCACTTGTAACCCTCTGCCTCCTGGAAACTGCTCCACCATACACAACTCTCTGATACCTATCAGACAGCCAATCCTGAATCCAGTTGACCAATCTGACATCCAGACCCATGTGCTACAACTTAAATATCAGCTTATCATGTGGCACCCTGTCAAATGCCTTCACCAAGTCTAAGAAAATTGCAGTATATGCCTTTCCCTCATCTAATGTTCTTGTAACTTTATTATAAAAGGCTAGCATATTGCTAAAACAAGAGCATCCTTTCAGAAATCCATGTTGATTCTCACAGATAACATGAGGTGGAATATCCAGTCATTTGCTGATGATATTAAACTGGGACGGGTACTAGTGAATAAAGGTATATGGAGATCCTGAAGAATGATTTAAATACTGAAAATGTAGGTGAAGAATGCCTACCAGTTTGATGAGGCAAAATGTTAAGTTATTGCATTTTGAAATGAAAAGATTACAATACAGTCTGTGTATTATAATGATGGAGATCATGGTTATTATACTGATTATGCTGTGGGATGAACAAATGTCATCCCACAGCATAAGTCAAAGAGGTTATTCAGATTCTCTGAATAACCTTTTGGATTTATACCTGTTCCTATATCAATTTTTTTATTTTTTATTTTTTTTTTAAATTTGACTGGATACAGTGAATCATATCCATGCCATGGTTTGCTACTCCTGAATGGCTGTACTGAAGATACTAGACATTGTTTCTGTGTTCCTCCAGACAAATGCTGACAGTTCCTGTTTATTCAAAATATGAAAACTGGAACTGTCAGCATTATGGATGGTTTAAGTTGATGTTTTTCAAACTGTGGGTCATAAAATCAATTTAGTGGGTCACACAGGGCAGCCGAGAGAAATTTTTGGGTCCGTGACAAGTCTGTGGTCCAGGCCCCACTTAAAAAAATGCATCACTTTTGTTTAATAAAAAAAAGTCATATAAAACATTAAACATTTATTTAAAAAAAGTGTACAATAAATTCAAAATTCGATGCATTACATACCATACAAAATATGATTAAAATACGAACAAAATTAAAAATATAATTTTAATAATTAAAAAATCGAATTAATAAGAATACTTAATTTTATTTTTTAGCGCATGGCCTACACTATACAGTTGCACACTTTACAAATAATCACAAAACCTTTGTCTATCAAAATACTAAAAAGAATGAAGCTTTCTAGCAAGGAATATTACTGTGAATGCAATTACTAGCTAGCGCTAGCTCAGTCAACTGCAACAACCTTGCACGAACGCCTATTGACGTAGTGATCCACGCCGAGAGAATCAGTGTCTTCCGAACACTCACGGCGAGCTAAAGAGCATAGCCGTCTGTCTAAAACGAAACACAGTATCATTCTCGATATGCCATTATCCTTTATCATTGTTGTATTATTACAAGAATTAAAACCATGCATTATAAACACAGTTATGCAACACGTCGGGGCCGATGGTCAGGCCCTTTTTGGTGCCGGGGCCCGTGAAAAGTCTCAGATGTCACCCTCTCTCGGCGGCCGTGGGGTCACAACACCATTTTTTTAACAAAATACAAAAGAAAATATCAGCATATTTTGTAGCTTTAATACTTTTGCACTAGGTGGTGTCACATCCTTTTTGTTTTGCATCAAGCAGGAACTAGTTTGATGGTATATTATATCTCTCCACATCCAGTGAGCATATTTTTTATAGTTTTAAATAAATGTAGCATGCTAGTTTGAATGTTTTTGACTACATTTTATTTCTAGAAATGAATATTAGTGAACTATCTTAATGATGCAAAAATTTTAAAATACCATTCTGATTTTAAGTTTTATACACTGCTCAAAACAATTAGAAGATATTTTAGTTTTTTTAGGATTTTTTAAATTTCTGCAAATAATTATAACTATTGGGTACTTTATACATGAATAAATATTTCTTACTTATGGATAGGGTGTAATTGATGAGATATTGTTTAAATAATCAATATTTATTACAAATTTAGCAAATTATACATTTTAGAGTGAAATAATTTTAACAAGAATATTCCCTAATTGTTTTGAGCAGTATATATATATATATATATATATATATATATATATAGTGTAATCTGAGAAAATGGTTCTAGCTTAATTAACTTGATCACATCCATGACACTTTATAGCCAATTCGTTTCCTCTTCACAAAATCAACAGAACACTCTACCCATCCCCCTCCCCAACCCAACCCCCCTCATAAAATCCAGAACACAAAATATCAATTGCCATTCTCTGCATCAGGTGTACCTCAGAAAAAATTTCATGAGTTGTATGTTATAAAGTACAACATACAGACTGCCTTCAAACCATATTGAAAATTAGCTACCCTATTCTGCTCACTGAAAGATTCTCTTCATCATCATCTAAACCATCATGGGGCCTACAACTTTCTCTTGCAAGCTTTCTTATTTTGCACAAACAGAAAGAACTGCCAGCATCTAGCCAACACACAGAAACTATGTCCATTACCTCACTACAGCCACTACGGAGAGTGGCTGTAGTGAGAGTAGCATACTATGAACACAAATCACTGGATCCAATGGGGGAAACCTCCCTTTTATCTAGGAAGAGGTATAAATTGGAGAGATCATTCCTAGGATCTGCCATAGCATTCACCAAATCTGAACAAATTTGGCTTCTTCACTTTACCTAAAAGATGGGAGACTGTTATTTTCAAACCTTCAGTGAGTTTCCATCACTGCACCTACAAAGGATTCCAGTTAGGACTGTAGGATCCTGTCTATCTTACTCTGCATTAGCCTTCTAGTGTACCTGTGTGCATGTGGTCAGTTATATCCTTTGTGACCATGAAGACAGCTTGGTGACCAAGGTGAACTATTGTCATAGTAATTTATTAGTTAGTAACTATTATCTCTAGACTTGTTTTCACCATTAAACTTCAACATGAGTGGTATTTTAAGGATCAGTACATAGTGGAGAGAATTCAGAGGCAAGCACGAAGTCATAGGAAGAATTCTACTAAAGATAAATTAATATATTATAGGTTACAAAATTAGATTGATCAGAAGAAATAGGAGATCTGATAGAAATATATATATATATATATATATATATATATATACACACACAAACATACATACACACAAAATGGGGAGTTTTATATACAGAGGCAGAAGAAATTTTTCAAATGCATGACAGAAGAGGAGAGAGAGCATAAGTTGCTAACATCCCAACTTGATTAAGTGAACTTAGCAAAAATGCCAGAACGAGATTTTTTTGTGTGGAGAACAGTGAACAAATGGAATGGGTTAGCAGAGTAGTTTTAAGTCCACTGTGCAAATAATAGCATCACTTTCTGTAATAAGTCTCCAGACTCCATGGAGATACTCAGATGACATCAACTTGCAACTAATTTCATTATCGAGTTCAAGTCAGTACTTATATATATCATTTTCATTATTGTATACTTTATACTTCATAAAAAATTATACTTTCACATGATTTCATACAGGTTGGATAAAAATAAACTTACCATTCCAAGCATACAAGGACTCTCATGAAGTGCTCCACAGCAACCCAAGAATCCAATCAGTGTCATCAGAGCACCAGCAGCCATAAGAATGTAGATAGCAACAAAATATGTATAGCTGTCTTCACCAGATCGCAGATAAGCTGCACTATCTATATATAGCCATACAGACACTGCAAGAACACCAATTCCTGCCAACTAGAAAAGTAAACATTAGCAGCTGTGTTTCTCAAATGTTTTCTTTCAATAGTACATTTAATATAATTCAGACATAACATTATCATGAACAATAATTATACTAACTGTTATACTAGCTTGGTGAATAGAGAAAAGCAGGAATGATATGACTGATACATATAAATTAGTGAAGGAAATTATGGAACGGATACCACTAGATTTACTAGAAAGAGTTGTGAGTGCAGACATTGAATTTATGATTATTATTATTATTATTATCCCAAGATCCCATAGAATCAAAGGCTCATCTAGAACATAGATGGCGAACCTATGGCACGCATGCCAGAGGTGGCACGTCCGAGAATTTTGCTGGCACTTCAACGATTTACAGGTGATATCCTTTTATACGCTTATAAATTCATTTTTTTTTAAATTATTACAATACAGTCAAGTTAAATTTTATTTTACACGAGAGAGCAGCTATGAAGATGTGCATATGCAGTATTAACAAAAGATCACACGACCCAAAGACAAAGGCAACCGACAACTGTTCAGATGAAATGTTAATTCTCTTCAACCGAATTCTGGAACTGTCATAACAACATTCGCCATATATTTCTTAGTCTTAACACATTCACGACGGGGTGTCGTTTATCGTTCCGACGCAACTTCTCATTACAGGCAGGCTCAACTCACACAAGGTTTCAACCCTTGGTTGAATTTTATTCCTGCTTGTTTGCTTTTGAGCTGGCAAGCGAACTGACACACGTATTATATGTAAGTGGCCATATATTTTTGGAGAAAATAAAGGACAAATCAGAAATTGTTTCATATTAAATAAATAAATAAAATATTGCGTTTATTTGTTTCACTAAAACTAAAAAGCTTTATAACGTTTTATTGTAAAATTTATTGTAAAATATAAGCATATACATAGCATTTTAAACAATCATATTATTACATTATTTTCACAAGAATGAACTTTTTTTTATTTAATAAATCTGGTTCATGTTTTAAAAATTCATAAAACTCTATATACAACTCATGTCAAAGTTCCATTTGGTATAAACGAATGCTTTCAATGTTTCGATTTCTAATTGGGTTTTTTCACTGGTTCACATATTGTTCACTAATGAAAATACTCATTCAGTGGGGGGAGGATTAGATCCAGGGAGACATAAGCAAAATTCAACAATTTTTAAAATGTTTTTAAAAGATACCTGTTTATCTGCAAAATATTTAAAAATTTCAACCCATCTACGTCAGCAGGACTCGTCATTTTGTTGCCATTCTTCGATCTTTTCACTGGTGACATAACTTTTTATACAAGGAACTTCATCAAATAGTTCGCCTCTATTTAAGTTCCAGTGACTGGAAGTGAAGAAAACAATTTCCTCGATCTTCGCCCGCAGAGAGATTTCCCGTAGTAGGACCCATTCAACTCCCATCATTTCCACGAAACAGCTGTCCCAGTTATTTAAATAATCAATGCAGGTTTGGTAAAATTTATGAATTCCATTTTTAAATATGTTGGCATCAATATTTAACTTACTATTTCAATTCACAAAATAAAGGACAAAATGGCCATTTTAGAAAAAAAAAATATATAAAGGACTGATCTCTTAAATAAAGGACATATGTTGTATGGCATGTTTCAATTCATGGTAGAATTTTATTTGAAGTTAGCCTTTGTGATCTGTCATAATGACATCGAGAATTTCAAATGCAATAAAACAAACACTTATTTCATGTAATTGAAAAACTGGACAATAGTTTTTAGTTAGATACTGTGTTTAAACGCAACATATGGTTTTGCTTGAGTCTATACAGCATAGTTTCTGTGGGAAGGGACAATAATAGTGCAATTAGAGACAGCTGGAATAAAACTGCTCTAACTAATGAATCACACTATTTGTTGAGAAATATATTACACAGACTGCAAAAGCCTTTGTACCTCATTCAGGAATACAATAAAACTACACTTGTTTTTCTTGCATCTGCAGTATAATGGCTATTGGGGAGGGCATATTGTTACCTCGGAGAGGGAGTTACTATCACCTCGACATGAATATGTTTAAACATTTTTTGTGTGCGAGGTAATATGCAAAACTTTTTGATGTCTTTTTTCGAAAAGTAAAATCAGAGGTGCGAGTTATACGCGAGGGCATGTTATACTTGAGTAAATATGGTAAGTATTTCTCCGATAAGTTGCTTCCCCTGCTCCGCTAACTTCTATGGTGAGTTACAATGCATAAATATTTTTCTCACTACCATTTTCTTTCTTTCTTTTTGTTTTCAAACCAACATCATTAAAATCAATTTAATAATACAATAATCAAATTTTATACTGAATAATATTATAAATTTATATATATTATAAATAAAATAAAAGATTATTTATAAAATTATAATTATTTATAAAATATTATATAATATAAATTAATTAATTTTCTATTAATTTTTCCCCTACTAAAAACTGCCTGGCACATCAGCAACTTGATTTGTAAATTTTTGGCACGTGCTGGCACGACAGCAACTCAATTTGTAAACTTTTGGCACGCGCACATAAAAAGGTTCACCACCACTGATCTAGGAGGTCCTTTTATCATACACACAGCTCATCATACTACACTTTAAACACATTCAAATTCTCTGCAGACACCACACTCTCAGGCAAGGCATTCCAATCATTCACAACTCTGCATGCAAAAAACCTGCTTCTCACTTCCCTGCTCACACCCTCTTTATGCAGTTACCAGGGATGACCTCTGGTTCTCCCCTGATCTCCCACTATTTTTTGTAGAACCTCTCTAACATTGATCCTATAACAACCCCTTACTAACTTGTAGGTCTCTATCATATCTCCCCTCTTCCTCCTATTCACTAGACTCTGTAAATTGCATCTTCTCAATCTTTCCTTATATTCAACATTCCAGAGGTGGAACTACCTTAGTCTGTCACCTCTGGACCCTTTCCAACATATCTTCATCCTTTTTCCCAGGTGACCAAATCTGGGCACAATAGTTCATGTGTGACCTAATCAAAGCCTTATACAATGGAACAAGAATCTTCCTACTTCTACAAGTTTGTGTCCTCTGCATCATTCCCAGAAGTCTTTGTGTTGTCTTCACAATTTTGGCAATGTGTCCCCTAAATTTCAGATCCTTATCCAATATCACCCCAAGATCTCTTATTTTCTCCACCTCTGACAATATATCCCCACCAAGCATAAATTCTGCATCCCATCTTTGTTTCCCAAATTTTAAAATCTTACATTTTGCAACACTGAACTCGCATCCCCATTCCTGTGCCCAATCACTGAATTTATTCAAGTCTTCTTGTAAGGCCACAACATCTCTATTCTTCATAGTTCGTCCCAACTTTGCATCATCTGCAAATAACTGAATATCTCCATCCAAATCTTCGCTAAGGAATAAGAATTTGGGATATGGCATGACAGATATTATAGCAGTATGAGTGACTTCTTACAATAAATGTTTTGGCTTGTGAAGGTTTACCTTGCTTTGCCTTTCTTGCTGGCTCTTTCACTGTTTTTTATTGCTTTATGAAAAACTCAGTTCACTTATTTGCAAAGACAATTTGCAAAGAATGATGGCCTCTAACAGATTACAGAGGTCACTAACCTAAGATGTTAGTGGCCTCTGTAATCCATTTTTGTCTTTCAGCTAGAATTATTCTTGCTGATGGAGGTTTTACCTGCGATTCCCAGGCAAGCAATATTTTAGTAACTCTTCACTAAAACTGCCAATGCTTTTGGAAATAATGATAACTGGTTGCAAAATTACCATGCTGCAAAAGTATATATTGAGAGAAAAAGTATACTGAGAAATTAGTGGGTTCAATATGAAGGTTTTTTGGAGGATCTGCAAAACTGAAGAGATCCATTTTTCATTAAATTTTTCAATGGACCCAATGAAACTTATTGTAGGGAGTAGCCAAAAATCATAGATCTACTACTGGTAATAACAGTAACTATAAAAAGGCAGTGTTATCTCCTGTTCCTCTTAGGATATTTGCAGTGCATTGTCATTTTGTGCCTTTCAAATATCTTAGTGCATTGACAGTTGTAAGGATTACAATTGTCAATTTGTAAAAAAATTTCTGCCATAATGCATCCAACCCTCACAAGTATGGAAAAGAAGGTGATCCACTATAAGACATCAATTGGGTCACATTCAAATGATGTGCAAATTGTAACCTGCTATATTGGTGATAAGAAAACATTGGAGAAAGAGTGCAAAGTCTGACTCAGACTGTCTCAGGACGCTGGAATTTTGAGTGAGAAGATTGATTAAGGGAATGCAGTCTGCAGAATTTTGGAGACAGGCAGATAGGCAATATGATTGAGATGAATAAGTTGGTGAGAGGAGCCTATCAGATACATACAAGGAAATTACTGCTTAGGCTAGTAGGAAAACGAGAGGTAATTCCTGGAAATTATACAAATGACATGTGAAGAAAGTCGAAAGCGAAAGGAGATTTTTTTGTATGTAATAGGTGGTGAATGAGAAGAATGTGTTGTTGGAGTGGGTGGTACTCAGATGCTAAATGTCTGAATGCAGAACCAACAGGTTATTGGTTTCTCAGTGAGTTCGCTACCAACTCAGCTAACCAGGTCAGCAAAAAAATAATTATATTATTAATTAAATTATTATATGGTGCCTCCATGGAGTATCCAGAATACACTGCAGGAGCCACAAGAACTACACTACCTGGCAAATATATTTTTGTCTGATAAATGCATGTGTTCTTGGGTCAGTTTACCTGTTTTGCAGAAGGCAAAACCCGAGTTTCCAGGATCAAAAAAAAAAAAAAATCCTGTGGTTAAATTTACAGCTTCTGACTAGAGGCATAAAAAAAATAAAATAAAATTTAAAAAAATTCAATTCACCTTTAAGAAAAAGCGATATTAAAAATATTTTCACTTACACATCTCATAATCATAATGAGAATGGTATCCAGGATTTGAAAAAGATCCATGTTTGGTTTCTAGAGCATAGTTTCTGGATTATATAAAAAAATAAAAATAGAAAAATAATTACAGTAGCTCACTCACAGTATGAATGCACTACAGCATGTTGTGGGCATCAAGTAAAAAAATAAATAAATAAAGACTCTCAAACAGGACATATGCTATATGAGGTCATATAAAATGTGATATTATGACTACAAAAACGTTAAATTGCAGTATTTTTTGTCAGAAAGAATGTTGTGGTAATGGTGAGAATGTAGAATGAAAATATGTTAGTATCGAAAATGAAAGGAGATGCCCAATGTGAGGTAACTGTAACTGTTAATAAATTTTTAACATTCTCAGCTCACTTGACCTAAAGTCAGTGAAACTAACATGCTGATACTTAGGATACAAATAAAACCCACGCTAGTACCTTAAATGCTAATAAAGAAACACCGATAACATAATAAGAACAGTGGGTTTATAGAGCCTCCATAGCTCGGTCAGTATAGATGAAGCCCTCAGGTCGGAAAAACCTGGGTTTGATTCCCATTAGTGACGTGAGGAACCTTTGTCTGACCTCTTTCAACTAAAGGTGAGTTAGCTCGTCTCATGTGAAGGTGGAGGGGTCACCCAGAAACTCAGATTTTTCATCCCCCCAGAACAGGTAAACCAGCCCCCTATGAACACATAGATTACAATCATGAATACATTCCAGCCACATGCTGGTCCTAAGCCCAAATAAAACTGGGAGAGGGAAAGCAATACTGAACTACCCTGCAAAAATCTCACCAGGAATACTTTGTGGGCAATGCCTACAAAGTTCCCAATGGTCAGAAACAACTGAAAGGGAAAACCAGTTGGGTTTGTAGGTCGCAATAATTATTTAATAAGCCTACTAGGGTTCACTGAAGTTAGTGGCTTCGCCTGGGTTAGGATGAATACACAAATATACAACAAGCATTAAACACGAATCATTACATAACTAAAAACACAAAAATACAAGTAAAACAGAAATGGGTATTTTTGTGTTTCTGTTTTACGGAAGTTTTGTGGAAGCTAGCCAGTAGCATACTCAGGATTTAATCTTGGGGCAGAAGAGCCCTACTTGAGTAGACGATTTGAGAATACACATTACGTATCGCATATGACCTATCACTGAGCATCTGCAATGATTGCTAATTCATAAGTAGTACAGAAATAGAAGACACCACACAACATAAATAAAAAATAAATTTTAATTAGGAAAAGAGTTTTGGAAAATTTTCTAGTGTTTATTCCTTTTCCTTAGGGGTGCCAGGGCCACCCCCCCCCATCTGGGCACAACACTGAAGCTAGCACATGGTCAGTCATTGTTAAGCAGGTTTGTGCCAGATAGTTTGCAGAAAAATTAAAGTCAGATGTGCTTAAAGATCCAATAAATGACTTTCAAATGTTACACAATTACAAACACAGCAACAAATCATTGATTGGTAAAGACCGGAGTTCAATTCTCATCGTGAAAAGAGGAATTTTTATTTGGGCCTTTTTCAATTAAAAGCTCAGTTGGCTGACCTCATATGGAGTGGCAAGATTTTTTGTTCCCCAAAAATTGGGATTTTTTTCATCCTGCATACCAGCAAACCGGCCAGACAACACACACACACACACACACACAGTTTACTCACAAAAATGCTATTAGTGAGCAACAGATGGAGGTGAATGCTGGTGTTGAAATTCACACTTGCTCTTGTTATCATTCAGAGAGTAAGAGGTGTGATTGAAGTCTGATTAGCAGAATAATGAATTACTGACCATTTAAAACTATATATTTAGAAATTTATGTACATTTAATCATACAAATACAACATTTATTTTACAAATGATATTCTATCTTTTTCAATTTAGCTACATGAATACAAATTCTACCCTACGGTTCTTCTTTATGAACTGGTCAATAACATCATCATAAAAAGTTGGTTGTAACTTAATTTTCCCAAGCAATACACACACTTGTAAAGGCTGGCTGAAGCTCACTGGCTAGAGCTACTTTGACTGTGTATGGCCTTGTGTTTAAGATGACGTGAAGGGAGGGGAAATGGCTATGTGCATGCATGAAATCAGTGCTGCAGCGAGGACCTGGAAGCTCCTACAACCGAGCAAGCCAAGGTAGATTTGACTAGACGAGCAAGCATTGGCCTTCGATACACAAACTCTATTATTGCCGTGCAAGCTTAAGACGTCTTCTGTCTACAAAAATAAAAGCCTAAATAGAATGCTTATAAATGCATGCATTTATTAACAAATAAATATTACTTCTTTCTCAATTAATGAGCATGCGCAGCAAGCATGGAGAATTTGCCCCTGGAGGATTAAGTAGTACAGATGATGGGTGGCATGGAGTAGAGTGCCCTTCAGCAATAAGACCTCGTAAGCGTCATGTAATAATGACATAAACCTGAACAGAAATCTTCAGATTAGCGAAAATGTGTCATAACAACCGGTTAGGGCTACATACAAGTCTCATTATGAAACTTGATGTGGTGATAATTTTAATACTGCTTTTTGCTTTTTAAGAGAAAATTTACATTTTTTTTCTCTCTTTGGAATTTTTATTTCTTATTTAACAAAAATCAACAAATACTTTTTCCTTTTGGTTCACTTTGAATCAGAAACAGCTAAATGCAATGAAGTACGGAAAGCAGCAAGATTCTGATAAAGCCAAATGGTTTGAAGACCGGTGCAAAGTCATTGAACAGTACCATGGAGAACACAAAACTAGAGAGGTCTACAAACTTATAAGAAATGTCAATAGAAAGTGGCAAACAAGATCAGTAGCAGTCAAAGATGAAAATGGTAAAGTATTAATGGACAAGACAGAAATCATACACAGATGGACAAGATATTGCAGCGAACTATATAAAAATCAACTAAATGATACTGCAACAGAAGTAATCAAAGAACTAAAAGCAATCTCTCCACCAGCAGAGATCTTTGAAAATGACATCTTGGAAGAGGAGGTGAATAAGGCTATAAAACATCTCAAGAACAACAAGAGTCCTGGAAATGACAACATATAGGCAAGCTAAAATATGGGGGAGAATCAGTTGCAAAAGAAATACGTAAGCTATGTAATGAAATATAGAGATCAGGGTATGCTTTGACTTTAGAATGCACCAATTACAGAACTATTGCATTAATGAGTCATCTTGGCAAAGTGCTGATGAAAATACTAACAGAGCGCCTGAAGGGGCTTATGGAGGCACATCTTCCGGATGAGCAAGCCGGATTTTGACAAGATCGAAGTACAGTGCAACAAATACTCACACTAAGACTAATAGCAGAGAAAGCTCAAAGAAAGAAAAAGATACATTGCTATTTTGTGGACTTCCAAAAAGCATTTGATATTATTGACCAAAATATAACATGGGCTGTCTTGGAATCCTATGGTGTGGACAATAAATTGATCCGTCTGCTGAAAGAAATAAACAGCCAAACACAAGCAAAAATCAGAATAGCAGGTGAGACTGGAGATTGGTTTGCCACTAGTCAAGGCACAAGACAAGGGGACCCAATATCACCAATCATCTTCATCACACATCTGGGAAGAACACTAGATAAGATTAAAGAAGAAGGTGGAGGCATTTCAATAAATGGCATGTGAATAAACTATCTCTGATTTGCAGATGACATCATCGTGATTGAAGAAGATGCAGCAAGGCTGGAACAGACATTGCAAACACTATACACAGAAGGAAAAAAGATATGGACTAAATGCCAACTTTGAAAAAACTAAAACAATGATATTCAGACAACAGGAGTTACTGAACAGAGTTCAGTAACTCCCGATAGACAGATTTCAACTGGAAAATGTGGAACACTTCACATATCTTGGATGCCACATGACATAGACCCCAAAAAAGAGAGAAAAATTAGAATAGCCAGAGCAACAACTATTTTAAAAGCCATGGCCAAAATATGGAAGAGCTGAGCTATAAAGATGCAAACTAAACTGCGCATTGTAGAAACCTGTATCTTCAGCAGCATGCTCTATGGATGCGAGGCCTGGGTACTCCTGAGAGAATCTGAAAGGAGGATATTAGCATTTGAGAGGAAGTGCTATAGAAAGATCTTGAGAATAAGCTGGATATAGAAAGTGAACAATAAGGAAATCTACAGACGAATACAACCAAAAGAAAACCTGATCCATAAAACAATCAAAAGGAAACTACGTCTATTTAGCCATATATGTAGAATGAATGATGAGAGAAAATTAAAAACGTTGCTGTTTGGAATGATTGAAGGAAAGAACAAAAGAGGAAGACCGAACAGAGAATGGGGCAATGACATCGTCGAATGGTGCGAAAACTCTATACACAAATTGCATCTTGCACAAAACAGAATGCAATGGAAGAATCATATCAATTTGGCAGCAGACACCTACGGGTATTGGACCCATGGTTGTCAATGATGATGATGAGTGAAGCGAATAAATTCTTTTTTTTTTATAGAAAATTATATTCAGATAAAGGAAGCTCATCCTAATATAAATATTAAGCTGATTTTTTAACGCTAAACTTACATCATTTATATCCCGTAGAAATTATTCAGTTTTTTATTTGTTTTCATTTTAAGCTATAATTTCATAGCTGCTTTATGACCTTTTAGGAAACATTTAATTATTTGATAATTTTAGACCAATTAGCGAGTAACTTAATGCTCGAAATGTATAACACGAATGTTTTTTTTTTTTTCCTCTTGTGAAACAAGGAATGGTTACTTTACAAAAAGCTGTGGAAAATGTGCGAAATAGCAAAAATCCAAATAAATTAAATGTCACTCTACTATGTATTCTGGTGGCGTGCACCCTTGACAGCAATCACGTGATCTGCGTTTTATTAATAACTTCGCAGGCCTTACTATGATCTTTCTGCAGTGCTCGTCCGGAGAATAGCTGTACTTATAGACCTGGAAGTGAAAGTCCTCTATAACGTTGTCCAATAATGGATTTTCTTTCTGAGCAGTTTCGAAGTTACCATAGTAACAACGAAATTCTACACAATGCGTGACGATACTTGTGAGTGAAAGAGCATATTTGGATGGTACAATCAACGAACAATGGCCTTTTGGTTTGCCAGGATGAAAACGGGACCATCAGATAATTATGTCTTAGATTTATTATCAGAGCACAATCGCCATTAATTTATCTACTCAATAAAGAAGACTGAAAATGCTCACAAAAGCTTGTAGCGATTAAATTCTTATAAATTATACAATTTTTGAAGTTACTTGAAGTAACACATGAATCTAAGTGTTATTATCGTATGAAAGAAAATAAATCGTATTAAAAATTTAGAAGTCAAAATATTAATAAAAACTATTCTGGTTTTGTAGCAACTGTATTTTCAATAATAATAAAATCAGTTAATAACATAATAAAATCAGCAATAGAAAAAAATGACGCAATAACAGAGCTTTACTCTCTTTCAGCAACAAGCTTTTCTGTTCACGTTGATATTTTATTCAAATGCGTACGCTATACCTGCCTCGGCTCTTGCTTCCTTTGCATCATAATAATAGCTTGCAGAATATTTATAATTGTTATTCTAAAAAATTTTTAGGAAGTGCAGCAAAACTTCAGAAAATGGGAATTAAATCCTGTTTAGCTAAGTAGATTCGAATTCACTATGCAAAGTGAATTCGAATTGCACTGCATGTTTGTAAAAATCACCTTAGCAGTAGGTGGTAGCAAGTGTGAGGTGGCTTGTAAATTAACATGTTGGATCTTCACAGCGGGATTCAGAAGGATCCATGTAAAAATGTACGATTAGAACCTTTCGTGGAGAGATTCGATTATATGTGTGTGTTTAAAACATATGGTGACATTTAAAATAAGCACGCCTATGGGCACGTTATAAGAGTAGCGTTGTCAATGCTATTATTCGTTTTTTTTTTTCCAAAAAAATTACACGTGCCATTGGCTCATCTCTTTCTTTAATGTCAGGGATTTTAGAAGTAAAGATAAACAAAAACTTCATGCCTACGATATCAACGACTCGGTTCCATGAAAGAACAGAACATGAAGAAACAGAACAATGAAAGAACAGAACTGTGACAGAACAGAACAGTGAAGAAACAGAACCATGACAAATCAGAACAGGGGAAAAATAAAACATTTATTATTTATTATTATTATTTATTGCCGTATCTCTATATGTTGTATAGATTTTTAATCACTGCAGGTTGTCCATTCGGCGTAAAAACATCAATGTATAGTTCTACAACATTTAAATGAGCAAGTCCTTCACAGACCCCCCCCCCCCGTGGCTCCTTATCGGTTTTGTCAAAACTTATCCGGATGTACGAAATAATGGGATGAAACATTTTCGTTCTAGCAAAAATACAAATAAACTGTGTGCCTACATTTCCAAGAATACTAAGTAATTACTTCTTAAGAACTGATTTTCCTATCCCAGAGAAGTATGCTGACCTCATTTTGTATGATATGGGAGCTGAAGACCCAGAAAGAATATTGGCAATTGGGAATGATGATCTGCTCTCAGAATTAGACAAGGATGTCATTTATGGAGCCGGAACATTTGATAAAGCGCCTAGCATATTTTTTCAGCTATATACATGGCATGCTAAGATTGGCAATTCATATCCTCCACGTATTTATTTTCTTTTGCAAAAAAAGAATATGGATACATACAACAGAATGTTTACCATATTGCAACAATTGATGCCCAATATAATACCCCAAAAGAGTCTGCTGGACTTTGAAAAAGCATGTATTTCTGCTACTCAAGTTGCTTTTCCACAAGCAGAAGTAAAAGGGTGCTACTTTCACCTTTGCCAGAGTGTTATTAGGAAGATAATGACATGAAGTTGAAACTGAAGTCCCTACCTGCTCTCTCCTTTGTGCTAATAACAGATGTAAGAACTGTCTTTGACCAACTAGCTGCCACATTTCCAGATGAGGATAACTACAATGAAGTTCACACATATTTCTTCTCAACTTACATCGAAGGATTTGCAGGAAGATCACCTCTCTTTCCAATTAGAATATGGAATCATTTTGAGGCTGCTGCTGAGATATGACCTAAGACTACAAATTGTTGCGAAAGTTTTCACAGCGCCTTAAACTCTCATTGTTTCGTTGTAGTCACCCAAGCATTTGGAACCTATTATATGGATTAAGACGAAATATAGCTTGCCAGCGATTATTATTAGCCAATGCCCATACAGGTCGCCCAGATGTCAGAAAAAACAGGTATGAGACCCTTAGTAATCAAGTGGCAATAGTTGTGCAGGAATATCAAAATCAAGAAGATAAATCGAGGTTTTTAAGCCGAATGCCAACCTGCAGTGATTATTTTTTTTTTTACATATATTTCTTTTATATTTTGTTTTATATAGATATTTCATTAATAAATAGATACGACATATCGAGATAAGACACAAATAAATGTTTTATTTTTTTCCCCTGTTCTGTTTTGTCACTGTTCTTTTTCCTCACTGTTCTGTTTTTTTTACTGTTCCGTTTCTTCATGTTCTATTTTTTTTTTTAACGTTCGGTTTCTTCCGGTTACCCAATGACTCAAACTGATCTCCGCATTGGCGGCTCGTGGCTTGAAATCGTGGGGGTACTGCAACTTTCGAAATATACATACACATTGAAGTACAGTGTATACGTGTTTGAATAAAATATCAAAATTATGGAAAAAAAATTAATTAAACATGAAAAAAAAAAGTTTATTTTCGATAAAATTATACAGTTTGGTATAATTCAAAATTACTTAAAAATAAAACGCACTCCTTTTATTGTAAAGAAAGGAATGGATTTACAATTTTTGAACATTACAATTAAATCCTTTAATTGTAATGTCCAAATGTTTAAAGAGACGGAGTAAACACGATAAGCACTACGAACACTCTACTACTGGCGCAAACTGCATATAAACAACAGTGGAACTGCGAGACGGACAGTGCCGCATTACGCTAATAGCTCGCATCTCACTATGACGTGCATATGCTTGCGCGCGTAGCAAATACTAGCAATTTGACACTGTGGTAAACACAGCGCTGCTAGCGTCCTTCGCCCTCCTAAGATGGATGGATTTTTATTATTTTTTTATACAAAATAAGAGAATTGTATACGATTGTTGATGATAATATTAAATATTACAAGCAAATATAAATAAATTAATAAATATATTTATACGATAAAGAGCCGAGAGGCTATTTTTCCGGCGACATAAATTAGGTTAAGGGGATAGATAATAAATCCCGTATTATTTTACAGCCGGATACGAAACTCGGAGATCGAAATCTAAGAGTTTCATGCCGAAGAACTATCGGCGTGTCCAAGCGTAAGTCATCACTTGGGTAGTACAACACTATGGCAACTCGTGTCAAAGGTGGAGCAAGATCCGTCACTATCCTTAATATCGTAATATTATCGTAGTAATAATAATATATGGGTACACCGGTCTGGCAATTCGTCAGTAGGGGTATATGTAAGTTCGGTTCACTTAAACCTTGGTATTCCAGGTCTACCTACTCACTGATGAGTCCTCAATAAAGGTCGAAACCGGTCAGGGTAGTGACCTCTCCTTATAATGTAAAACAGTAATACATCTCCTAGGAGTTGCATTTTACATTATGAGAAAATATTAAGGATAGTGATGGAGCTTGCTCCACCGTTGACACGAGTTGCCATAGTGTTGTACTACCCAACTGATGACCTTACGCTTGGACTCACCAATAGTTCTTCGGCATGACACTCTTAGATTTCGATGGATTTCGATCTCCGAGTTTCGTATCCGGCTGTAAAATAATACGGGATTTATATCCCCTTAACTTAAATATATTTATATATCGAGAAAAATTGGGTATTTAGGTATTTCCCACCCCTAGGCCCGCAGAAAGTGCCGCCCCTCATGACCTGCCCATAGGCAGGTCATGATCCCAACCTCTAGGGACTGAAGTTGCCATAGAATCCCACTTGCTCCAATCACTTGCTCGTGTAACTTTCTTCTGGGTGATGTCATTTTCAATTTCGGATAAAGTGGAAATTAATTCCGTCCATCCCTCACGAAGACTCCGACAGGCATCATCACGAGCTGACCAACGATTAGGCGAAGGAAATTTCCAGATGCTTTCTTAGAACACTCCACCGATGTGTGTTGAAGATGTGAAAAATACATAGTTTCTGAAGGACATCAAAATATGCAGAAGAGTATGGACAGGATTCAGCAGAGCAAGTACCAATTTGAAACAGAGAATGTCCAGCGCACAGTGTGAATTCTGCCAATGGATGTATTTCAAGAATTCTTGCTCGCAGTCCTGTGTACTTGCCTGACATGTTACTAGCATTATCATATGCCTGCCATCTGCAATTTGCTACATCAATTCCAAGCTCGTTTAATGAAGTCAATACCGCCTCTTGTAACTCTTCAGATTTGTGACTTACGTTAGGAATGAAACGCTTCACAGAAGTTCCATGTTCTTTCACATATCGTACAATGAAGGACAGCTGATCAACATGAGACAAGTCTGGTGTTGAATCAACACTTATGGAATAGTACTTAGCTAATTTAAGTTCTTCCACAATAAATCTGATTACTTTCTCGCCCGTTATTTTAATAAATTCCTCATGATTGGCAATGGAAAGATAGGAAATGAAACCTTTTCCGCTTTTGGCAATGTGCTTAACAAGAAAGGGATCAAATTCACTAATCCCTATTGGCTTTGTGTCAAGTTACCGACAACAATACAGTAGCTTTCCGTGCACTTGTCTCGGTCTGTATAGTTATGCAGAATCTAATTACATGCCAATATGCTTGCAGACTAAACTTACAATGAGGAGAAGAAAAATATTTCTCTACTTGTGAGTAGATGCGGCGTATAAGGAATAGGTTATAATTAAAAAATGAGAGCCTGGAAATTTCCGCCGCCCTGGTTGGTTAGGTGAATAGGGTCGTTGCATTTTATTTAGTTTGTATGTCATGGGTTCAAAACTGCTGTGGTATGGATATTTGTGAATGCTTATATATATATATATATATATTTAGCCTGCCCACAGTTCCTATATGTATGACAGGTATTCAATTCAAAACCTATCGTGGGTGTGATTTACATTAAAAAAAAAAGGGGGGGGATGGGGTTTGAATCGTTCTATTTAATTACTCCAGTACTAATATGCTGAGCTCATACAAGCAAACGTGTATTTGAGGCCCTTCGAAGCTTGTGTGTTTTACGTAATGTGTTTCTAAGACCACATGTCATAAATATCGTCACCGAAAGATTGCTGAGTATCTATTATATTTTTGCTTTAAGTTTTGCGTCTAAGATAAACAGCTTGATATATTCGTAGAAGATAACTGACCTCAATGAAATATATTATGTTTATTTATTCCAGCATGAGGCTTTCTGCCCTAACAGGATATAGCAAGATGTACTAGTAAATCACTTTCTTACCGAGTCCCCATAACTCGGTTATCGATACCCTTTGGTTGAAAAACCACTGGTTCAAATTCTGCCTAGGACGTGAAGCACTTTTATAAGGGTTCAACCGAAGGTGAAGTTCTCTCTCTGTCTCTTTCTTTTCAGTTTTTCATACTGAAAAACAAGCAAATTGGCTAAAAGACCATACGCTGTAAAATCATAATACACTGCCCTTAGCTGCGTCAGCCGTAATTCAAAATAGCGATCAAATGTTCAAGGTTTTTTAAGTACTGTATATATTTATGGAAAGAAAACACAGAAACAGGATTTTGAGAAATCCGTATTCGACCAGCGTACTGCTTGCAGACGAAATTTTCTGACAATAAGAGATTCTTTCTTGAAGGGATATTTAAAAATGATAAACCAAAATATCTTTTGGATGGAAATCACTCAAGTTGCATTATGTACGAAATTCAACTTAAAAATGTGTTACTGTACATTTATGAGATTTGGGGGGGGGGGTGAATGAAATTTGCAATTAATGTTAATTATCTAATCATCATTCAGAATAAAAGCCATTTTTATATTCACTTAGGACCTGAAAAGGCAGTTCGGCCATTTATTAAATAACTACGGGCCAACGCGGATTCTTGCAGACTCCACGGCGAGACATTTTGGCGGCGCTCTTTCAAATAAGTGCTCCGAAGATTAAATGTTTTTCATTTTTTTTGCGATTTTGTAAGTGTAGAGGGCACTGATGATTCGATGACAGTACTTGCAACAAATTCGTTGTAAGCTGTTTACTACGAGGAAAGTAAGAAAGAAAGAAATGAAGAAAATTGCGACAAAAACCTAAAAATGTCAAACAATGACACCGCTACTGACGCTACAAAGGAAACAGAATTGACATTTTCTTTCAATAAAGGAAGTATTGTCGTCTTCTACGCGATTATACTTGCTGTTTGAAAGAGAATCTTTTGTAAAAAGAAGCCACGCCAACGTCAAGATGGTTCACAATTAGAGGGAATTGTACGTCTATCTTGACAGTAATGTGGTGTAGAATAAGATGTCAGAATAAAAATTTTGCCATCTACAGTTCCACATGCCGCTAGGAAACAATAAGTGATCGGAGGCTATCATAAAAGGGATGTTTTTGTAAGTGCTCTTATTAAAAGATCATCACTGAATTTAGATGAGTTTCTAGCTTGCGTACCATAGGAATATCATTGTGTTTCGCCTAATTTTATTAATAAAAATGGCCCAGTTGTAACTGAAAGGTGAATGGACACATTTTAACTTGCATTCTAACTATCTAGTTTTATTTGATTCCATCTAGACAAAGCAAAATTACTGCTTTGTATAATTTGGAAAGGTTTGGCAGTTTTTTAATCCTACAAATGGTCCGATTTAAACGAATAACTTGTATTCGGATATACGGACAAAAGAAATCTAATGAGGACTTATGCATTTTGCGAACATAACCTTAAAATGATTATAATCCCCAAATCTCTAGTTTTAGGCAAGTCAAATAATAAATATAAAGCTCAAAATGTATACAATTAAACGTATTACTACGTGTGTACAGTAAATTTACTTCATTGTTACGAGGGTGGTGAGGGAAGATTACGAAACAAAAAACTTCCAGTTGTCCTGTGGGATCTCATCTGAAATTCTGCTTAGTTACTGGTTATTAAGTAATATTTTCAAGCAAAATATCATCTGCCAATGACAGCTGGACGTATCCAAGAAGGAATTGGGGGGGGGGGGATGAATATTTTTGGCGGCGTTCTTAAGCTTCAGTCACATGACTACAAAAATCTCATGTGTGATCTGGAGTGGAATGAAAGATGGGACGTGCATACAGCTCGAATAGAGAGAGACAAAAAATAAGCAGTTTCGTCTTTGACTATTTCAGTATATCACTCAAATAGAGTGTCGAAAGTGCTTACCTTTTTGTGTTCCTTTATACGAGCTAAGATGCGAGAAATCTTCACGGGATCTTTCCAACTAAATTAAGGGAGTTAGCTAGAATTATACGGCTTTTCCTTTAGGATTTTTTATCCGTGCAAATTAGGCAAATCAATTGGAGAAAGCACGCCCGATTATAGTAGACCCCTCGCTTTACAATTCTCCCCCTAGCTTTTACGATTAGCATGAATTTTATAATTATCGCTATGAAATGCCGAGACACAGAAGTGAGACGATTGCGATGACTTAATCGACTTTACACGAATTATTTTTTATCCAGTAAGTAAGTTTTGACATCACAAAAAATCGTATATACACATTTGTGCTTTAAAAAATAAAAGAAAAAGAAGAAAAAGAAAAAGAAGAAAAAAAAAAAGAAAGAAACTCTCGCTGTGAGTCCACAGCTTGACATATGCTTTTTGCCGAACATCTGAAAAACTCAAAAGGACAATAATGCGGAATCAACCCAACGATCTATGAGTTTCGGGTAGATGAGTTAACTTCCAAGCATCTCTAATGGTTTTATAGTATTCTGGATGCTATAAATACCATAAGAGATGCGTGGAATAAAGTTCACCAAATCCAACTTGAAAGAAACTGTTCACATTGACTGAAACTTCCGAAGCTCCTTTGGACACTGAATAACAACTGTGGTTCATATAGAAAGTCTCTGGCTCTGGAAATCTCTACTGAAGATGTAAGTGAATTACTTAACTCACATGGCAAGGAATTTACTACCGAGGAATTTATTCAAAAAAAGAGAAAGAAATGGATCATCCAAATTTGAATGGAACTCGAAGATCTTAGTCACTCCGACAGGGGAAATTTACCGAGAAAAAGAAATATTCCTTAGTTCAGAAGAAGTAGATTTTTATTTTAAGAAACTCTAAACAGTAAATTCTCTAACATTTTTACTTTGGTAAATTAAATGTGTTTCTCGATCATTTTATTAACTGCCGTATTTTGGTTTGGTGGCCAATTTTGGAGTGATATTATAGAGTGGAAACTGTATTTCAACAGCCTGTGAGAAATTAGGGTTCGATTTAAGTGCGACGCTTTTCAGCATCCAGTTCGATCGTAAAAGTAAGGGACTGTAACCGACATAATATATTGGCTTGTTGGCCGGATCGTTTCTGCTGTAATTTCAGCCAATCTACTCGCTCTCTTTTCAATCCTACTAAAGTCTTTCTTTCAATCCACCCAAGTTAGTATGAGGTTGCTATAATAACATGTAGTCCACGTATTTTTTAATTTCTTTTTTTTTTTTTTTTTTTCATGGAGAGAAGTTCGCGAGTGGAATTCATTACCTTATAAGTAAGTGCACAGACATTGAATCAATTTAAGGCATAACAGACGGTACCTATTCGATTGGTTCCTTCTTTAGTTACCTTCTCAGTGAGTCTTAGTCTCCGGGAGGTAGATGTAGAATAATAACAATCAGACGTTTATAACGGAAATTAAAACTGTTGATCATACCATCCTGCAACAACTCATACTACATGTACTGAGGAAAGATATTTTATGTATGATGATCCACCACAGCAGACTTTAAACGTAAACATATCGCATAAAAATTTCATTTTACATGAAGCTTATTGCCTAAAAAAAAAAGAAACAAAACCTTGTTTAGATTGCTGAGAAGGGTAAACCCTTTCTCAATAATCTAAACCAGATTTCGACACTCCCAACTATTTCTGAACAACTGTTAACTGTGCACAGATCCGGACAACCATAATATACTGCTATCGTATCTAGTGTTGTTAGATTCTAATTATGTAGAAAATAGAATAAATGTTATTTGATTCAGAATCCAACATGATTTTCCATCACAAGGGCTACGTTTGTAAATATTATTTAATGTAAATAACATAAATTATAATATGATATCATATAACTACCTTAATTATATCAAATATTTAATTATTTAATCAAAGAAATGTGTTAATAGTAAATAGATTCTGTATTAAATATTATTAAGCTATTTTATTTATTGTTATGTCAATATTATAAAAACTTGTATTTGCAATATTAACTACGCATTTATTGAAAAGCAAATATTCTAATTATTCCTATTGGTGTATAAAGCTTAACGGTAGGTAATGACTCAATGTAGTAGTATAGCCTTATCTAACATTGGCGAGAATGTTTATGTTTGTCTGTTGTCATGGAGACGCGTGAAATAAACAAGCGCGAGTGGAACAGAGCGTGGACTGAAGAGAGAATAAAAAAAATATATAAAAAGTAAGGAGTTGGGACGGAAACTTGGAAGTGAAAGGAAGCAAGGTGATAAACTAAAGAAGTAGAAATAAATAAAAGGTTCTTAAGGGTAGGAGTTAAGTGGATAATTTTTATAAGTGAGCAAGAACGTAACGAATATTATAGTTAGCTGAAAGTGAAATCAGCGATAATAATAGAAGGGAAATTAAAGCTACAAACGGATAAAATAAAAAGCTGAACGTTCAAGGAAGAATTCTGAATAAACCCAGCTGGTCTAGCATTGCAGCTTATTTCCGATTTGCCCTAAAGAGAACCTCACAGTGTTTTAATTAATTTATGAGTGGTAATAAGGACAGTTGAAGTGCCCTGTAATTGATGTCAAGAATTCTGAAGCGTAATTGATAGTGCTTTAAGTATAACTGCGGATAAGTTTTGTAGATGTGTTTTTATTCTTTAAGTGTGATAAGTAAATTCCAGAAGTTTGCTCACAACATAATTGATGTTCTAGGAAACATTTCCGGTAAGGTCTATCATAGTGTATTATTAACTTTAACTGTGGAAACCCTTCGTGATTGAGAGTTGGAGATAAGAATTGTTTGAAAGATATTTTCAGCTATTAGATCCTGTAATATTTTGAACTTATAGCATGACTGAAAAATGTGTGAAAACTAAATAGATTGGATGTTCAGTTATATTCATTTAAGTGTAAAAACCTTATAACCCAGAAGCTAAGAAGGTGTATGTGAAGACGTGGAAGATTGTGCTAATGTAATTGACTTGACTTAATGTTTGACTTACTTCTATTGTTTAAAAGTAGAAGTAAAATTTATGTAAGTGTTATATGACCTATATTAAATGTTTTATTTGTTAACCTAACTGTTGTATTTGCCTGAAATTCTTTTTACTGCACCGTTCACAAAAATTCAAATCTAGCGGGAATCCCAAAGAGAGAAAATAAATACTTCGGCCTGAATGAATGAGAAGACTGCTAACTAACTTTGAATTGATCCTACTATTTCATATAGACTTGTCTAAGGATAGAGTGGCGCAGTATAATAGAAATTTCTCTACCCTTAGATTAGTGATCAATTTACAATTAGTTTTCTTTTATTTTATGAAAGTGACTTTTAACAAGATGGCGGATTCGAACATCAAGAGAACAACGTCACGACAGTGTGTTGTTATTAACTCCAGAAATTTTCGACTCAACACGAAGAGAATTAGGTTGATTAATACATTATTCGTTACGTCATACGGATGTGCAGTTTTTGCATCGCTTCCGCAGTATTTCAATGATTGTTGTTCTTCAGGATTTATTTAAATGATACCTTACCAACATTCGATGGTTCTCATGATAACTCAGATTTTTTTTATCTCACAATTAAAGACAACCAAAACAATCTGTAAATTGTTTTAAACTCTTTTACTATCGCTTATGGACCACGCGCAGTTCTTTCAAACCGTTTAACGCACATTCAGTATTAATGTAATCAGTGGAGCCTCATGGCTTGAAATCGTGAGGGTTCTGCAACTTTCGAAATATACATACACACTGTAAGTACAGTGTATAGTTGTTTGGATAAAATATCAAAATTATGGTAAAAAATTTTTAAAAATTAAAGATGAAAAAATATTGTTTATTATCGATAAAATTATACAGTTTGGTATAATTCAAAATTACTTAAAAATAAAATCCATTCCTTTCATTGTACTGTCCAAATATTTAAAGAGACGGAGTAAACACGATGAGCACTACGAACACTCTACTACTGGCGCAAACTGCATATAAACAACAGTGGAACTGCGCGACGGATAGTGGCGCATTACGCTAATAGCTCGTATCTCACTATGACGTGCATATGCTTGCGCGCGTAGCAATATGACACTGTGGTAAACACAGTGCTGCTAGCGTCCTTCGTCCTCCTAAGTGCTACAAGATGGATTTTTATTATTTTTTATACAAAATAAGAGAATTGCATAGGATTGTTGATGATAAAATTAAATATTACAAGCAAATATAAATAAATTAATAAATATATTTATATATCGAGAAAAATTGGGGGTGTTGCAGTTCCGCAGTGGCTATGCACGAGCTGCTCCTGAATGTGATACATAATGCTTCCCAGTATAAAACAGCAACAAATTTCAGAGGCGACCCGCGTAACTCAGTGTTCCTCACACGTCTTAAACTCAATCGCTGTTTAGCGTGGCACTCATCACTACATCTGGCAACACATTTCATTCAGTAGCTATTATACATAACTGAAACACAATAGAAGCTTTTTTGTAATTATATATTACCGTCTTTCTTAGGAGACAGGACTATATGAAAATTAATAGACCATATAAATTAAATACGCTAATTTTATTTAAAAAGAAAATATTTTCCTTTTAAATCAGGATATGATACGCAAAATGATGTGTATTTGCATGTATGTATTAAAACTAAATACGAAATTAAAATTATATTTCAGAACACGGAAACAATTGCAATGGTAGTCGTCTTGTGAGAGCGAAATATAAAACAACGGGCGGGGGGGGGTAGCAACTGTTATGCACAGAAGATATTACATACATCATACGAGCACGTGTTAAGAATAACTGGGTCAGTTGCCTAATATATACTTCACTTACCTCACTGAATTATTCATTCAGTCAGCTACCTAGACGACAGTGGTGTACGGTTCCAAGAATACAAATGGCTATTTCGACGTCATCATGCCAAAAAAAAAAAAGTTTCAGTGTAATGTATAGCAAGGAATTGTTATACATTTTATTCTCAAAGATTCGTTTTCATCCCCTCCAAGTCAGGTCAAGTCATAAGTTTAGAACCGGACTTTCGTGTTAAGATAATTTAAGATGCATTAAACTCGACATTAACATTATTTTTTTTTTTTCATTTGCTGCTTATAACTTTCTTTTTAAAACCACATGGGGACAGTATTTAGTTCTCAAAAAATATTTTAAAAAATTATTTAATATTCCTCACAACAAAATTACAAAAAAACATTTGTTATAGTTCCCGTGAATCATACTTCACTAAAAGTTACTCACCCTTAAACTATTACAGAATAAAAGCCACGTATCACGTAAAATGATCTTTACCAGAATTCATGATTACATAAATCCCAAATCTAACATTCATCAGTCCATGATGCTGCTATGCTGATATCGTGAAACTCGCACTAATCCTGTTGTCAGTTATGGAAATATGCAATACGAGGAAGGCGGCTTAAAATCCATGGCTGGCAAAGCGATTAAGAGTGAACTTTACAATATCAGAATAACAACACTTGGGCACATTGATAACAACACAAAAGTAAAAACAGAACAACAGAGAAACACGCATTACAATTCTTATTATAACTATTATTATTATAAAATTATTATAATAAAAGATAATTTATTTGAAAGATAAACTTGTTAAAAAATACAATTCACCTGGAGTCAAAGGCTCATCGAGGAATTTTGATGTTATTTGATATGAATAATATCAAATAACATCAAAAATTACAACTAAAGAATCTCATTATTAAAGTTCTACTCTACTTGAAACATATTTGTAATAAGTTTTAAATTCATTCCCACTCAGCATTCACAACGTATTTCCAACAACGAATTTAAACAAGGAATTCCACTCACTCTCCAAAAAAGCACTTTCCACTCTCCTCCCTAGTCCTGGCCCCTTTCCCCTTGTGCAGTTTGAAATATTTTTCCACTATCCATCCAGTAATTACAGCTTAAGCGACTCAATCATAACATCCTTTCGTCTTCTGTCTATCAAACTCTACCGATGTCCTGCCTTCAATCTATCTTCATAACTAACATTCCACAGACCTAAGTCATATTTGTCACCCTCTCCAAACTCGCTTCATCTTCTCCAAATCCTGGAGACCATATCTAAGTACAATATTTCAGATGTGGTCTGATCAGGGCTTTATATAATGGAACCACTACCATTTATCTCGACTGTTCGACATCCGTCTCAGCATTGCAACAGCCTACTCAGTTGTCTTTACTATCTTTACAATTTCTATTCATCCCAACATCCCGTTGCTCTTCCACTTCCTCAGTACGGTTCTACAAATAGAGTATGCAGACTTCCACTTGTGGATCCCAAAGTTCAAAACCTTACACTTAACGACATTACATCCCCAACCATTCGCCTACTTTTCCAGCTTAATCTTCGTGAAGAGTCCAACGTCAATATTACTCCTAATAAGGCTCCTTAGTTTTACATCATCGGCAAATAGCTGAATGTGCCCCTGAAGTCCGGTGAAAATATAGTTATTATAAAGGCTGAACAGTAATGGTCGCAGTGCTGAGCCTTGTGGAACACCACTGGTAATTCTCCTTGAAGATATTACTCTCCCTACCCCCCCCCCATATATAACAAGATTTCTATAGTGATATATATGCATTATCCAACCACGAATGAATCTGAAAAATTAATTTTTGTAAGAATTCCCTATATCAAATTTATATTAAACATATTACTTACTTGTAATCTTCAGGTAAGCAACTGTTCAATATTTGCTTAACACGAGCACAGAGAATCAAAAGCATATTTCTTACCCCCCCCAAAAAAGGAAAAAAGTACGTTTTGTAATAGTAATATTGTATAGTGACACCGTTTATTATCAACAATTGAAGCGACCAATTTTAATAAGCGATTCTAAATATCACAGAATTGTTAATATCATTTAGATCCATTGTCCATGTATAACGAAACGCAGAAATCCTTTCATCAACCATTCTTATATTCTTCAGTCAAATATACAAAGACGCTTAAATGTATGGCGATTTTTTTTCCTCCAAAATAAAATACGCGATTATGGGGAAGATCTTACAGGATCACGTGGTAAGAGTTATGATGACACCAGATAAAGTTGTTGGCAGTGTGAATCTTTCATCTTAAACATTTCGCATGTACATTGTGATTTGTTTATGTAATCACATACTGCATTAATAAATTTACGGCTTAAATTAAGTTTTCTTATCCTTTTTTCCTGTTTATTGAATCTTTTGAGCACAGTGACGTATTATTATTATTACGTGGTACTTCCAAGGACTCAATCGAGGGGGGCACTATACAACTCTCCCTCTCCACCAACTACATAGAACGTCACTACCCCGGACCACTACTAGTATTTTCAGAACAACTATTAAAGTAATTAGTCCACGCGGTTAGCTGAGTGGCTATGCGCTTCGCAATCATATGCCTGGGAAAGGAGTGTACTGGGTTCGATTCCCGTCGCCGACGTTAGGAGCTTAAGGATCTTTCTCAGACATAGTCAAGTTAGCCGGAAGTGGACAGCAGGGTTTTTCTCCCCAATTTATCTGGGGTTTTTCCTTCCGCAAGCAGGCAAACCGGCCCCGTGAACGCACGCATCTACAGACATAGGACACACCAGGAGGCATAGGGCTAGCCACCTTCTCCTCGGGACGGGTACGGCTTAGAAGGGCTAAAGACAGCTCCGTAACAGGCAACTAGGCCTAAGACCTGAAGGGAAGAAGAAGAAGAAAATAATCAACATGAAGGAACTGACATGTCTTCTTATATATCCTAAAAGAAAAAGAACAAAGTATTACAATTTGAAACATCGGGGTTAAAGGGCTTTAAGATGCTTTCATATCATTTTTTTCTAGGTGTTTATCAGAACTTTTCAGTCCCCCCACCCCTTCGTATGTGAAAAACATCAAAAACCAGCAAAAAAAAAATTTTCCCTCTCCTTCAAAAATTATTTATTTAATTAATTGTTGCAAAATGTGATAGAAATGCAAAATGTGACTCAGCTTGGATATGATCAAAAGCGTTATATATGGGAATAAGCATTATTCCCATATATTATATATTCCCATATATCCCATAGTTAACCGGAAAAATATTATTAGTAGTAGTAGTATTAGTACAGGCAACTCCAAGGAGTCCTTAGACTCATCGAGGGATGCCTTAACATCATGTCAAGAACAGCTATTCGGCATTCGCACAGTATCTATCATACTTCGCTTTGAATTCATTCACAGTCATGGCACCTACAACAAACTCTGGCAGCTTATTCCACTCATTCACCACTCTCCAAGTAAAAAACTTAGCTCTGACACCCTTGCGAACCACACTCTTGCCCAGCTTCCATGAATGACCCCTATTCCTCCCACCACCAGTCCTATTCTCAAAAATATCTTCTGAATTAATCGCATAGAAACCCTTCAGTAATTTGAATGTCTCAATCATATCACCCATTTTCTGCCTATCAACCAATTTCTGCAACCCACAAATCTTCAACCTGTACTCATAAGGTTCATTCCATAGACCTGCTATCATCTTGGTCACTCATCTCTGGATCCTCTCCACCTCCTTCCCACCAAGAAGAAACCCTGGGGCACAAATTTGGGCACAGTAGTTTAGGTGGGGTCTTATCAAGGCTCGATACAGAGGAACAATAACCTGTTTGTCTCTGCACGTCAAAGTATTTTTCAGCAACCAAGTGATTTGATGAGCTGATTTAGCCACTTTTGCGATGTGCCGCTAAACTTCAACTCCCTATCCACCAACACTCCCAAATCCCTGGCTTCGTCAATCTCCTGGAGTACAGTTCCACCAATGTGGTATACTGCTGCTAATCTTTTCACCCCAAAATGCATAACCTTACATTTTCCCACATTAAATTGATATTTATTTTCCTTAGCCCAGCCCTCTAAACTATCCAAATCATCCTGCAAAATTTCGATATCTTGTGAATTCACTATTGCTCTACCCAACTTTGCATCATCAGCAAACAAATGAACGGTTCCTTTCAGATCCTTTCCTATATCGTTAAAGAACAAATTAAACAGTAGTGGTCCAAGAACAGAACCCTGCAACACACCACTAATCACAGGCCGTCTTTTGGACTCTACTCCTGAATAAACCACTCTGATCTCTCTCCATCAACCACCTTCCTATCCATCTCACCAACCCTATATCCATCCCCATATGCTGCAATTTACTGATTAGAATTCCATGTGGTATCCTGTCAAAGGCCTTAGCAAGGTCCAGTAGAATCACTGTAAACCCATTACCCTTTTCCGGTTCAACCATCACTGTGTTATAAAACGTGAGCAAGTTACCGAGGCATGATCTACCCTTTAGAAAACCATGCTGTCCCCCATACAGTATCCCATTTTCATCTATCCATTCCTGTATTCTCCTCTTGACTATTTTCTCCAAGACAATATGTAACAGAAACAGTTTGCGATTTTTGCTTTTTATGGAAATAAGCATTATATATTGTCTCCTAGGAGGCTATTTTTATTTATTTCATTTTTTCGTTTTGGGAGGAATATCAAGTCTGAGACAAATTTATGGTATTCAAAGAGATCCTAAATAGCTTGCGTTAAATTCGCAACGGATAAGACTTGATAATTAATATCAATTTAGCTGAAATTAAAATGAACCACGTGAACATATTCTGGTGTACATTCTATGCTCCGAATGAATAATAACAAGAAATTAAGATGTATCACAAAATCTTTTTACGCATTCCAAATACGGAATTTCAAGAAAATTCTTCAAATGAGAGAGTTCAGGGAGGAACTTGCGTACGATACAGACGAACGGATAAAATGAATCTTAAGCTTAAAGCATTTGGTGAAATGCAACTAAAAACCAAGTAATATTCAGAATTCGAATTACCCCAAGCGCAAAAAATACCTAACCATTAACAATTACATATTTTTATAAGTATACATTATTATTACTACATTACAATGTGAAATAAGTACACATATATTGCAAAAGTCCACAGACTCATGGAAAATCTCCCCTGCCTATAACATATCCATCATACCGAAGCGTAAACTCATTTACAACATATCAGACAATGCAGTCCATTCACCCACCACTCTTCCACGTAAAAAAAAAAAAAAAAAAAAAATTCGCTTTATTCATTAATGTTCATTGTATAAATAAGGTGTACAAGAGAAAATTCAATTATTATAATACAACCCGGAAAGTTGAAATAAAATTAAATACAAAATTAAAATTATTTATTTCAATTTTCGGGTTGAATATATTTATATTCAACATTTATAGATTAAAACATGTATATATTAAAACCTAATGTTTTTAACAAAAATCTGATATCGCTCATTAAATCTGTTGCTCACCCCTCCTAAAATAACTTAACAAACAGAGGTGGATGCTCCTGACTCTTAGTTTTCTTTGCTCTGCCGTAATTTGAATAACCATCATCAGCCTATGCGTGAATAGGATACCGAATTTAAAAAAAAAAAAAGAAAAAAAAAAGAAAAGAAACTTGTCATTAGAGCTACTGGTGTCTTCTTTGGGAGCTCTGCTGTTTTAGTTTGTATTTCTTCCTTTTCCAGACAAGTTTTTATTGACGTAACATCTCCTGTCTCCTTCGGTTTGTTGTTGAGACGGCGCTATCACGTTCATCGCTGACTGACCTTTGTGATTTGACTTGTAAGTTTTGACTTACCCAAGCGTTGCATTTATCATGGAAGATCACAATTAGGTCAACGTATTCGCTACAAACCCATGTCGCTAAAGTCCCATGGATATCGTTATTTCTGTTGGTAAAAAACAGAGGAGGGGAGATACTGTACTGATATTTACTGTAGGTGCGAGTGGATGTCTGTCTGTCTCTCTTTGTGAGTGCGCGTAACTTGGGTCTACACTTACTGCTGTCTTCGCTGCAGTGGCGGCTCGTGGCTTGAAATCGTGGGGGGTGCTAAAACTTTCGAAATATACATACACACTGTAAGTACAGTGTACACGTGTTTGGATAAAATATCACAATTATGATAAAAAGTTTAAAAAAAATTAAACACGAAAAAATATTGTTTGTTATCGATAAAATTATACAGTTTGGTATAATTCAAAATTACTTAAAAACAAAATATATTCTTGTTTTGTTTCATTTCGAAAAAATATTGTTTATTATCGATAAAATAATAAAGTTTAGTATAATTCAAAATTACTTTTAAAAAAATCCATTATCCATAACCCCAATAATGTTCTAAAATAAAAACTATAACAAATGTTATGTCTTTAATTGTAATGTCCAAATATTTAAAGAGACGGAGTAAACACGATAAGCACTACGAACACTCTACTACTGGCGCAAACTGCATATAAACAACAGTGGAACTGCGCGACGGACAGTGCCGCGTTACGCTAATAGCTCGCATCTCACTATGGCGTGCATATGTTTACGCGCGTAGCAAATACTAGCAAGATGACACTGTGGTGAACACAGCGCTGCTAGCGTCCTTCGCCCTCCTAAGATGGATGGATTTCTATTATTTTTTTATACAAAATAAGAGAATTGTATACGATTGTTGATGATAAAATTAAATATTACAAGCAAATATAAATAAATTAATAAATATATTTATATATCGAGAAAAATTGGGGGTACTGTAGTGCCTATGCACGAGCCGCCCCTGGTCTTCAGCATAAACTATTATAACAAAGTAATTATGTAATTAGTAATTATATAAGTGATTAAATAATTCAGTAGAGAGAATCCTATTCTTGTCTGAAAATACATCGCACACAAAATAACGGTGCTGTGCAGGGAAAGAAAATATTAATTTTTGTAATCAGCTATATGAAGTGATTATTTTACCATGTTTGACCTTTTTTAAAAAAAAAAATATTCCACTTTGACTATAAAAATATTCACCGCATTTTTTCGATACAATCGAGGCTCAAAACAGAATGAGTCTTGCTGAAATAAGCTATTTTTGTTCTTATTTTATTTCTTTTAGGTATCATAACAGTTTGTTGGATGAATTAGGCAAGTTGCTATGGAAAGTTTGGGAGAGAAAGGTTTCTTTGTGGATTCGAATCTTTGTGGATTGTAATTTTTATCAATTGTGGCCGATGTTGTTTTGAATTATGGCCGAAGGGATTAAGGTTCTAAGGGTGTATTAGGTCTGATAGTCGAGTACATTCGTTCGGGGGGGGGGGATTTGAGACAAAAAAAAAAGCCATTCCACCACTCTATCGATATTTATATTTCCTGGTATACTTCATTTTATTTATTGATTGATTGATGTTACCTCGGATACATCGATTACAGGATTGTCTGTCAGCAGAAACTCTGGGGAAGGGGGGCACTTACAACAGCTCCACTAGTTGAATCTTTTCAACAGAATTATCAATGATGGAAACATGGCATTGTGTTCAATTATCCTTTTAAGAACTCTCCTGCAATTTTTACATGTCGTAACGTTTCGTTTCGCGTGATTTATTTTCTTATTCCAGAAAGGCTTGAAGAGACAAGCAGAGAGGGGGTTCCACTTAAAACCAACTTCCTCTGTCGCTCAAGATTCTTTTGTACTGTAATATGATACACTGGTCTCTTCTTATTCCAGAAAGGCTTGAAGAGACAAGCAGAGAGGGGGTTCCACTTAAAACCAACTTCCTCTGTCGCTCAAGATTCTTTTGTACTGTAATATGATACACTGGTCTCAACTGCCGTGATTCGAAACTAACCCGTAATACCCTGCAACTGTTATTTTATATATTTTCTTTTCATTGTTAAGAATTGTTTTTTAGGTCAATAAAGATCACAGAGTGAAATTAATGCGTATATTACATTGACGTCTATTACGAAACTACGAATTTATAGCCTTCAAGGATCGGCAGTTCAAGTGATAGCTAACATCGCTTGATCGTAAGATCGGTACTAAACTTCAGACAGCATTTCAGAATTAACTCAATGTGCATAATTACCAAAGCAGCTGAGTAACTAAGTTTACTTTCTAGTAAAAAATGCTAAAATCATTTCTTTCTGGTTAAAAACAACAACAAAAAAAGTTGCCTTGAAAGGATGGAAAATATACAAGTAGAATTGTATATAATTTGGTGTTGGTTGTGCCCTCAGTGCATCAAACAGTAGTGCTTATATTCTTTGAAAATCTAAGGCAGTTGTATCTACAGTAGCTATTACCTATTAATGTTGGTATGTCCACTTCATTACTTCCTTCGTAATTCAGTTGGTATAGACGCAGCTATAATAGCAGACGCAGCCAAATGGTGAATCATCCGCTCTCATACATAGGTGGATAGCTTTACATCCCTCAAAACATGCAAACTGGTCCTAAACAGACATAAGATACTAACTGCCCAATGGAAGAGATTAGAGCCTCACCATCTTATCTTTCTATCACACATTATGGATCTCAAGTAGAGATCCATAATGGTCAACCTCCTAGAAGAAAATGACACCTGAAACGATATCCCTCTTCGTTAAAAATAAAATTAAACGAAATTAAATTTAAAAAAAAATTAGTTTCCTCTCTTAAGATGTATCAGCTAATAATATTCAGAACTTGCATTCTTAGCGAGTTCTGAATATTATCGAGCCAAATGGTTCCAGGACTAACCACAACACATCTACTTGCAGAAAATATGATGAATCGATCAACAGACAAGATATGTATGGTTAAAGGGTAACTTAATAACTTCTGTCTTATTAACAGAACTGTTAATGTGAAAGAAACCGGATGATGGTTTGTAATTACGGACGAAGCAAATAGTGCTGCGTCATAGGTAATTGTGTTATGTCTTTTAACTGAGTGTTCTTTTGCTGGTTTGTCTGTTTTGTGGAAAGAAAGCCCTTTCCACAGCTAATGCGCCTTCAGATGGTGGGGGGTGGGAATATTATTATTATTGTTAAGATAGACCTCCAGGGAGTCAGGACTCATCGAGGAAGGAAGGCCATACACGCACCAGCTATCATACTTATTCTTTAATTCATTCACAATGCTTGCACACACAACATCCGATGGCAATCCATTCCAATCATGCACTACCCTATGAAAGAAAAATCTAACCCTCACCCACTTCTCACCGGAATTCATTCTTAGCTTCCAAAGATGCCCTCTTGTCCTTTTCCCACCCTCCATAAATGGAAAAATTCCATCAACTGAAATCATGTATGACCCTTTCAGAAGTATGAAGTCTCAATCATATCACCCCTCTTTCTCCTGTTTGCTAGTGTCAGCAGTCTACAATTCTCAATCTGTCTTCACAATCAGTATTCCTCAATCCTGATATAATTTTTAACACTCTCCTTTGTACTCTCTTCAATATATCTGAATCACAACGGAATCCAGGAGACCAGACCTGCACATAATAGTCCAAGTGAGGTCTTATCAAGGCCTTGTAAAGAGGCAAAATGACATCCTTATCTTTACATGTGAACGTTCGTTTCAGCATTGCAATTATCTTTTGAGTTGTATTTGCAATCTCATCCTCTTATCCATACTAATATTCTATAACCCAAACCCATACTTGCTATCTACTAACACTCCAAGATCCCTAACCTGATCAGTTTCTTTTAGCATAATCCCACCAATATAGTCCGACAATGGATAACTAATCACGCCAAAGAGCATGACTTTACATTTACTGACATCCATTTTCCCATGCCCACAATTCCAGCCTATTCAAATCATTCTGCAGGTACTGCATATCAGCAATATTCCTGATTACTCTACCTATCTTTGCATCATCGGCAAATAGCTGCATGTCGCTTGTCAAATCCTTCCCGATATCATTAATGCAGATTGAATAACAATGGACCAAGCACTGATCCTTGTGGTACACCACTGGTTACCTTAATTCTTGCAGATTCATATCCCCTGTAAAACATTTTTTTGATATCTGTCAGTCAGTCATCCTCTTATCCATGCTAATATTCTATAACCCAAACCCATATTTTCCAATTTATGTAACAGTCTACCGTATTCTGTCAAAAGCCTTAGCAAAATCCAAAAGTATCTCTTTGGCATAAAGATGGGAAAAAGATTGGGTGCATCTTTTAGACTGGATATCAGTTTATTTTCAGTTAAACTGATATAGCATACAATGTGTCTTTAATCAAATGTTAACAAGTTTCTTTTTTCTCCTCAACTCTGTGCTCATCCACGGTAGTACTAAAGTATACTATAAGTTAAACCAACTGTCGTGTGTATGGATTACCATTAAAAAATTGTTGTATTTAACTGGAAAAGGAAAAGCAGGCGAAAATGTGAAGAGAAAGGAATTCATTTTTGAAAAGACAAATTTGGCAATGAAATTGAGCACCTTACTTTGCACTCCCTGTTATTTGTCTGTGGATTTAATATTTTATGGACAGGAGTGAGTCATCTGATTTCTGCCAGGTGCAAAATAATTTTGCCGCCCTTCTGTACGTCATGCATGAAAGACATAATTAAATTCCTCTGTAAAGGGCCGCTCGTGTGTGTGGCATACTCTCTAAAAGCGGAAACTGGACAAAGAAACCCGTCATTTTAATAAAATGAGCCATGAAACTGAAATGTTTTATTTAGTGTGGAGGTGAATTACCATTTCACTTGCACAATTTAATTTGTTTTGGCATATGTAATATTTAGGTTTTAAAATGTGCCCTAATGTCAAGAGAATGCATACGGGTGACTACATACTTCTAAATGACATCCGGAAGTTGGCCACTCTGGGAATAAAATGTTCCACGATATCCAAGGAAGTTGTCAAGTGTGACAGCAACTTCATTGAAAAAATAGGGTCAAAGGAGGAGGCGTACGTTAGGTAGCACTACATTTAGTCCGACCTTTGATATGGCCAAACGGATGTTTGTGGAGTATGTAGTCCCTTTTGAAACATTAAAACGTATCCAATTAATCTGAAATACTTACCAAAAGGCAACTGTGAGTTGCCTTTATCACACACGATACGATCCATGCCATTAACAACACCGAATTATTATTTTTTTAATCACTTCTACCATTTTCGATAATTGTGTGGTATATTATGTGTATTCCAATATGTCCAATTTTCTGTAAAACGCCGTGACTGACAACGCAGTGATATCCCTCGACTTCGATTTTTCACCAAATATTTAACTTCGAGAGTATACTCGAATTATCACTTGAGACTCGAGATTATGCTGATATATTTGCTTTCAAAAGTTATGGTTTTTCTTAGCATAATATCTAGTTTTATAAAATACAGCTCTGTCCATTATCGCGCTGGGGAGATTGATAAGTGTAATCCCAATTTAAAAAGATTGTTCTTTTTTCGGGAGTGTTTATTTCTAAACACTCCGACCTGGTTGGTGGTGAACGTACTCGCCTTCCAACAAACAGGCCGTGTTTCGAATCCCACCATGAGTAAAGATGTTTGTGAATGCGGTTTTAGGTGAAAGACGAATTTCATCGGCAAGTGTGAGACCTACACCGCTTGTCGGAGGCCTGAAATGGCTTCAAAAACGTCCTTGTTTGGTCTCTAGAGCATGATGTCCTGATTGGATAAAAATATATAAAAAAAAAAAAAATCTTTTAGCCCACCCACCGTAAAGTTGTACTATTGGATTATATTATTTCGTGGGTTGGAGTCATATTAAAAACTGGTATTGCAATGCCGCAGTTTATTAAAGCAGCGCTTCCCAAACTGTGGGCCGTGGTTTCATTATTTCAGGGACTGTTGATATTGACTTTATATACATATCAAAACTCGTTTTATATTATCACTGTCATCCGAGCTAGTTTTCTGTTACCAATAAAAGTTTCGCATATACTTCACACATGAAAAAAACTTAAACAAGTTCATGTGGGGAGATATAACTGCTTGCAGTGGTAAACAACACGCCCTCCCTAACAGCCACTATACTGCAGAGGCAATAAAAATAAGTACTTTTATTATGTAGTGAATAAGGTATGAGGAGTCTGTGTAATATATTTCTCAACAAATAGTGCAATTAGAGACAACTGGGATAAAAACACACTAATTAATGAATCACATGTTCCCTCATACAGAAACTATGCTGTATAGACTGAAACAAAACCATATGTTGCATGGGCAAACACAGTATCTAACTAAAAACTATTGTTATTAATTAGATGTGTGAGTTCGATTTCCCAAGGCAGCAATAAAATTCAACCGAACGTGTTAAAATTCGTAAAAATGTTAAAACTAATATATATAATGAATATTATGGCAGTTTCACATATGGAATTCGGTTGAAGAGAGTTAGCATTTCAACTCAATTGTCAGCTATGCTTTTATCTTTCGGTTGCGCGATCTTTTGTTAATACCGCACCAATCATATGCACGTTTTAATAAACAGACTGCCTTTGCTGTCTGTTTCGCGTTAGGCTTAATTACCGTAAAGGGAGAAAACTCACAAAAGAGAAAACTGTTCCTGGTGTGGGGATTCCCTTATTCAGATAATATTCACTAATTTCATGTTATTAGTCTGTGGTGTGCCAGTTGATCTATTCTACGTTAAAAAATTTAACCCCGAGATGGATAAGTGGCTGATAAAAAAATATAAAAAAATCCCGCTAACAATCAGAAGAAGCAGAAACAGGTTAAAAAAAAAAAAAAAACAGTATTTTATATTTTACCAGAACAGCCCACATCGTCTTCAGAACCAAACGGTAAGAGGCAAAAAATGTAATATATGCATTTGATTTTTGCAATATTCGCTGTGTATGTTTTGTATTGAATATAAATACAATAAATATTATAATAATATATCTATTAAGATTTTTTTTCGAGGGGGGGGGCCTGTGAAATATTTTAATTTTTGCAAAAGGGGCCCTGACATCCAGAAGTTTGGGAAGCACTATATTAAAGCATCTGCAGCATAGTTGGAAGAACAATGGGATAATGCGCCTTTCGCCTGAAAAAAAAAAAGAAAGCCCCGAGTTCGATTCGCGTTTCTCCTGGAGACGCGGTTTTTCATCCGGCATACAGGCAAATCGGCAAAAGAACACACGAAATTAACAAAAAATACTATTAGTGGGCGTAGATCGAAGATCAAGCACACTGTAACGGCGTAGCAGAGAATGCCCTCTGGCGATTAGTCCTTGGACTTAAGCCAAAATAAGTTAAATCGCGTGCTCCCATTGTTGTATTATTTTCCGTCTCTGGCGTCCATGTCCCACGAAATAAGATCCAAAAATTATGGGAGGATTCTAACTCAACGTCAAATATTCTTATTTTGAATGATAATGAGTAGCCATATATTTCACACGAAGTATCTGATCGAGCCACCAGAATTCAATGTTCCCTTAGTCCAAAGAACTATTCTTTGGGAACAAATGCTTCATTACCGTTGAGGTATTTGCTGAAGTGACCTGACGTATCAAACTCAAGAAAGGTTTGCTGACAGGAAGGAAGATACTCAAATGTTGGACAGCAGTGATAAAGCAGAATTTATTTAATAAAATGTATTTTATTAAATAAATGTCTACTTTAGACATTTATGTTCTACACACTGCACTCACAGGAGTGCAGTGTGCAGAATTTTTGAGATAATCCTCGTATATTAATCCTGAAACCCCCCCACAAAAAAAAAATCTAGAACGCATAATATTAGTTAAGGAATAAGAAATCGGAAGGTGTGTCGTATTTCAAAATCTGCTGTCTAATTCGGTGACGAACGTAGGCAACCCATTCTTGATCTTAATGAATTAATATTAAATTTAAATTTAAAATTTGATTAAAAATTAATGAGAACAGAAAAAAACGAAAATTAAGAAGTTATTTGAAGTAAACATTTCAAGTATAAAAGTGAAAAAAAAAATGATGTTACTTTTTTGGACCACTCTGTATGTGCGTGTATAATATTACACACACACGCAAACTTTTTCAAAGGAATATATATTGCCTTAAGATCTTACTACGCAATAAGGGGGTGGGTGGGAAATACTTGTTTTCAACTTAGTCTCAGAGTTGAGCTATTTTGATTTATGGTCGAAGCGACATTTGATTTGCTACAAATTGAGTGTTTCGCAAACTTTTATGCCTTATATTTGATATAAACAAAGTATACAAAATTAGCTGTTTATACGCATTTTTTATCATAAAAGAAAAAAAAAAAGCTAAAGAAAACTCGTATCGTTTACTTCCTAAAACCGCCGAGGCTCTATTAGTTTGAATTCTACAGCAATGTACGACAAACTACCCCAAACAAGCAAAGAATTAAAGTCTTTCATATTAAGAAGCCTTTCTCCCCCCCCCCCTCTCTCTGGAACCGCTGGGCTAGCGCATTATGTTTTTGATAATTGCGTGTGTGTGTTCAATTTTCATAATATTTTAGTTATTACTTTTTATGTAAAAATGTATTTAGGATCGTGTTAAAAATTTATCGACACATTTAAAATTAGGTTACCTGAATAGCTTAAAGTCTGTGTTGATAAGATAATTCCAGTAAATGTGAAGTTATCTACTTATGCTAATTTGGTATGAATTGTTCAATTCAAGCCGAAATTTAAATACATTCTTAGAATTAGACGCAACATATTACTAGCATTATCAAATCAATTCTGTATTTCTTTATGATGATTTAAAGTTCTAAGCATATACGTTCAAGGCTAAATAAAAGCAGTTCCATGAACTGAAGTTTGGTGACCTTTGGTATTTCGATTCTGCATTTATATACCAAATCAAACAACTAGCTAAAATACTTAGATTGCGATGTATATATTTACTACTCTATCGCTCCTGAAGTCCGTTACTAAATAGCATCGCCAGCTATGACTTGAAGTGTTCTAATTTTGCCTACGATGTCACCGTGTACATGTTCTTACTTGTATAGTTTAAAAGTATAGATCATGATGAGTGTTTCTCTTCATCAGGCACTATCTTTGGCGATTACTTGCAATGAGCATTTAGAAAACACGTGACATTCTGCACCGTGAAGAACACAGATGTGTATCAGTTTAAACGGGTCATTTGTCAGAAATGCTCACGAGCTTTCCAGTTAGTCAGTGCTACTAAAGTAGGTAGATGTATTGGTGTGTGTCGACAGAAATAACTTCAAAGGGGGTGCGTAGGTAGTCACGAGATGTCAAAAACGTCATCGGCATCACACACGGGGCTTCATTCATTGAGAAGGAAGTTGGATGTAATTCAAGGAAAATGAGGGAAAGATTTTAAGTACAAATTTTCTGTCATAAATCAAGCTCATTTCAATTACTAAACTTCTTAAAGGTCACTAAGTACTTCTTTAACGCCGTGGGCGTGTAAATTTCTCTAAGAACATAAGATTGCATAAATAAGACCTTTTACTTTACCTATATATTATTCCTGTAGATAAGATATACGTTGGTGATACATAACTATTAATTTTAAGGAAAGAACAACGTATATTATTATATTAACTAAATAACTTTAATTAATACTTCCAATATTTCGGCATTTGTTACATTACCATATTCAGGGAACATAAAAATTAATGAAATGTGCACGCAGGCACTAACATGTCGTCGCATGCGACTTTTACAAACTTGTAAAATCATTTATAAATAAATAACAAATATCACAATTTTATAGTAACTTTGTTAAAAAAAAAAACGTTTCTTGCTACCATTGAGACTCAGAAGACATTTGTATTACTATTACAACATGGCTTCACTGAGTTCCAGGATTTATCGTGGGACGCCATTTGACAGTAGTCAAATGTGTGTTCTCTGGCTGGTTTGCTTAGAAAAACTCCATATAAAGATTTCTCACGTTATGCCAAAAATCGAACGCAGTCTTTTCTAATCGAAGTGCGCAATGTCTGGTCGTTATTCCAACTGTGCAACGGGTATGCTGTTATATGTGAAAAATATGAGCAGTATAAAAATGCGTTTTTATAAACTATAGTTTGTAAAAACGCATTTTTGGAGAGCCTCTCTCTCTCTCTCTCTCTAACAGATGTTAAAGTGTGAGATCCCATTTTGAAATGCAGCTTTGCATTTCAAAATGGGATATCACAGGGCACTGTCCTTGAATGGCTATTGTTGAACTTGTATGATAAAAGATATTACATCATTCTGATGACTGTCGATTAAGCAAAATGAGCGTAGGGAAATATTAGAAGTGATGCTAATGTAGATGGCACTGAGGACAATTTAAATAGATGATCATGCAGACGATCAGCAGGAGATGCCAATTTCAAGCAAATAAATGCAATTCTGCACACTCTAGTCTGGACGATGAAATGTAAAGCTCTGTGTATTACACTCTCTGCTACACTGCGCGGTAGGTAGATGCGGCAAGAGATCCTGTCGTATGTAGAGAGAGAGAGAGATGAAATTCAAGAGACATATTGCAAAAGTAATGAAACCCGCACAAAGAAATGCTATTACAATGAGAAGAACAAGTAGAAACAGGAAAGAAAAGGTTCCACTGTATAATGATAGGATTATATCGCTCGCGTCTGGATTTCTCGAAACAAAATTCGTCAATCATTTCGATGTGAATTTCCCAGATGAGAAAATCTATCACGTTACTGCTGTACTCAAATTGCACGCGTTCTTCTGGCCGGTTTGTTTGTCTTACTGGATGAAAAATACGAGTTTTCTGGAGGAAAAACTCTTCAACGTATATTTTGACTGGCTAATTCACCTACAGATTTAAAAAAAAAAAAAAAATTAAACGTTTATATCGTGTCTTAGACCTAGGTCTTTTAGAGCATACGGATCGTCGATACCGACTTTATGGCGGCTTCATAAAGCTCGAAATGAATGGGGGAAAAAAAAAGGGGGGGGGGAAGAGGGTTTGATTTTGATGGCGCAAAGACATCAAAGGTCATACTGCGCCAGGACACAGGTTACAGCAGTACTTATGGTAAACGGTTAGTAGGACAATCACAAACACCCATGCCTTGGCATGGGTGTTTGTGATTGTCCTACTAATCGGGCGAACCTGCAACCGCTTGGCTGAAGAGCGGATACGCTAACCATTCGGCTAATCATGGTGGCGGGAGGGAATAATATGACTAAAAAGGGTCTTAGGATTTACAAGATCGACATTTATGTTATTTTTCAAAAGGCTGAAGGATGAGAAAGGTATACGAAGAAAAGCTGCGTCTGAGGTCACGAGTGTACTCAGTTAAAGTTACCTTTCACAATGAGTGACTCCAAGGGATTTGTAGTAATAATATTGTTATTAATAGATAGTACACTTACGAGTATTCTTGTCCAATCTCATTACGGAGAAAGCAGAGTTTTTATTATTATTATTATTTCCCTCTCCTGGAAATTTGGATAGTGATGGGATTAACTGTTCTGGTAATTCATTCAGTTTATACAAAGTCAGTAACTTGGCTTCGTAGAAACTTGAGTTTATGTTTCACAGTCCAGTGTTAGGCTTAATACGTTTCACATGACTGAAAAGCACTGAGCCTAGCCTTAAGAAGATCAAGGTTGGTATTCTTTTCAGAAATTAAATGCGGTAAAATAGTTTATAATAAAGGAAGAACTATAGCAAAAACATGTGTATAATCTGCCAGTGCCACTCTACATATACAAACAACGCAAAATAATAGGATGTTACATCATTTTACATTGATGCGCGATATATATTTTACAAAATATTTTGAAACTCAGACATTCACGAAACAAATTATTATAAAGGACGGTAACTCATCACAAAGGATACGTAGAAATTGTGCTTTCTGTATAAGTACTAGTAGTGAAAGAATTAGTAACACGAAGCCTACAATCATCCAATTAACAGAGCACCTAGCAAATATTTCTAATACTAGCGGAAATATCTCTAATACTAGTAGTAAAAACAAAGCAGGCTACAAAACTTGTATGTTGCGCCCTTCGATTGGAAAAGGCTTAAGTTCGATTCTCATCGTTACGAGCAAAATCTTTATATGGGCTTTTTTATTTGAAGGTGAGTTAGCTGATCTCATATAGGGATGGCAAGGTATTTTCTCCCGGAAACGGGGTTTTTTTTATCATGCACGCAGGCAAATCGTCCTCTGAACGACGATTTGCAACTCAATTTTTGTGGTGTGATGGGCGGTAAATGGTGGTGTGTAGTGAGAGGATTGAGTGGCGGGAGAGACGATTGGATGTGTCTAGCAAAGTGGAGTGCCCTCCAGCGATGAGACCTTGGGCTCCTTGGAGGTGTCACGTAATAGGTTAAGAAAACTTACACACAAAAGAATAAAATAGCTAAATAGTTTAAAATTTATTACTTCATTTTTCTTCAAATAAAATTGTATTTGAAGAAAAATGAAGTAATAAATTAGTTATAAGCGCATTTATCAATCATATGATATAAGATAAAAAAAATGAGTTACTAATAAAAGATTTTCATCCTTCTAGGAACAACAAAAACAACTGAGTTCAATACTATAAACCATCCAAGATCAATGAAACAAAAGTTAAAATGATTACCGAAGACAATAGCTAAAGCATGGTAACCCAGTACTTGAAATACTGTGGGAACACGAAGACATAAAAGCAGGCATCGTTTACAAGCTGAGCTATAATTTCTATCATGCTAAGTACCACAGTACTAAAACCAGAATAGAAACAGTTTCAACTGGCCGTCACTTTCTGTTATAAATCATAAGCTGTTCCCATACATTCAGAATGTCAAAGCACCCTGTGGTAGAGTGCATTGAAATTGCAATCTCTTGAAGACAAACATTTGACATGTGAAGAAGCGATGTCCTCAAAGCAAAGATAGGAATGAAAACTTGAATGAGTAACTGTTAGATTTAAAAAAAAAAAAAAGGGGCAATCATCCATGCAAGAGACTGTTGCACTTTTTTATCCCGCTTGTTTCTCACACACATACATGCTGATAGAGAGGTTACTAACACGAGCCTTTGATATTTTTAGAAACCAAGAATATTGCTTCTAATTTTTGAGAATATTTGAGTGTTAGGGATAGCTCTGAAACAAAATTATGACTGCGAATTGCGAAAAATGTCAGTAATTTATCTGAAATCTCTTCCTGTTTGCCATTTTTATCAAATAGAGAAAGGTATTTATACTACAAGGGAAAACGAGGTTTTTCATCATCAAACCGCAATAACTATGAGTCTTGAATAATATATAGATTTTCATCATTAAACAACTCACTCCTATGGCATTATATTATCCTTAAAAAGTCCTTAAAAGGACTGGCTAGATGGGCAAAGCAAGAATGCTTTTCATATTCCCCGTTATCTGTAGAGGACAGTGAAGGATAGGATGTTATTGAGCTATATAAAGCTCTGATCATGGCAGGAGGGTAACAGCAAAAGCCGAGCCTCAGTTAGAACTTCACTGGCTACAGCATTGCCATCCATTACCCTCCCAGGATACCCATTTTAGTCGCCTCGTACGACATGCATGAGCTACATTGGGACTATTCTTATCCCGGCCACCACACGGGAAAACCACATCATATTATTGCAGATGCCTCAGCAGTTATTATTAAATGATGTATTTATAAACTTGGTGTGAATATAATTTCTGGCTGAGATTAAGAAGTTGACATTTTGCAAGTTTTTTTCCTACTAATGAAAAATAAACAATATTTCGCGAAGCATTTATTTATTTCCTTTTTTAGCTCTTTCTGAAGACAAACTGGCAACTAGCCTCGGATTGTGCACGGATAATGAGCTCAAGTTGAACTTTCATGAAAGAAAATAACGACTGACAACTACTGCCATCTCGTGGCTCTAATACCTAACACGTATTATTCAGTGTAAAGTAAGAGTTCTATGGTCGATTTTTTTTAGATGCATGATTAAAAATCCGAGTTTTCAAGAAAGGGAAACCTATTCATGCCAAAGATCGACTAACTTAAGAACCGGCTAAAGAAAGGACTAAAAATAAAGTTCCTCTGGTTGGAAAATAGAATCGAACCTTAAGGGGTTTTTCTTCGACGAACTACTACTTTGGAAACAAACGCATTTTCAGAAGACTTATACTGTACGTCCACAGATACGAAACCCTTCGACACTTCTGCGCATGCCAGAAGGAGAATCCATTCCGATAATAGGGTAATCAATCCGTCTAGTGGGATGAGTTGTTTATTATTACACGTCAGAAAATTAACTTCTCTTTTATGAACATTGTAGTTTTTAAAGTGGTAACTATTCTGCGTGTTGGTGACCAATTTGCTTGTTTGATCAGCTTGTTTCTTTTTCCCCTTCAACATGAATTAACCCTTCTTGGCAGGTTGCCAGACTAGGGTCTCGGATATGTGGTCGGACAGTACAGACCCAAATTTCAATAACTCCTCCAGTAAACCATAGGTGTAATAGCATTCAATGTACTACAAAGATCTAAAATGTTACAGCGAAGTCTGATTTATCCAGGGGGAGGAAGACAATCTAAATGTGATGTTGAGATGCATTAGAAATCCTCGAAGGATGGAGGAATCATGAGTTCCCAGACTAACATTACTGGAATCAAAAATTGCTTTGAAATGTAATAAATTAATTAGATCCGATTTTTTTTTTTTAAATTTTGCAAAATTAAAAAAATACCGTTAGCAATTAATTTATAAAACAATAATAATGATTACGTTTTATTAGTAATAGTTCTTACTGTTGTATAATATAGTTTAATATTAAAATGATAGACTCTTCTGCTAATAATTTAAAGTTTTGTAATATTTTAAAATTTATAAAATTTTATAATAATTTAAAATTTATAAAAAAAACCATTAAGCACTTTACAAAATTATTTTCATTGTTTATACTTCTTTCATTAATTTAAAAGTATATTTTGCTGAATAACGACTTTAGATATCGGCTAGAGCTTTCTTTTCCTACATTACTTGGAAGGCAACAAATTATTGTTACGATAAACAACAGGCCTACGTTTTAATAGTCCAGATAAAAACAGTCGTTAATTTTTTAAAATAACTTTCTACTTCTAATATTATCTAAATAATCATACTAAATACTCAACCCTTGAGTAAAATAAAACTTTTACTACTGTAATTCAATAATGCTAGAAGTTACGTTCTTTTCAAAAAGCCGAACTGATGCGGGTACAGAACTATAAAAATCATGCACGTCTCAGAACATGAGCCACAGGAGACTGAGATAAAACTGTCCCTCTCATTTGTAGGCACTCTTTGTACTATTCAAAGAGGAACTTGCAAATAAAATTAAGAGCGACAGACATGTGCTACCATTTTCCTATTGAATGCCAAAAGCTACAGGAAGAAGGATTAATATTAATAAGAACCATACCTTGAAACTAGCAAGAGCAGCCTGATAGCGAAATACGTTCGGGAGATAATATAGCAACGCTATTATTATCCTGAAGGCATGGATATGACTAGGATCAATATATCTGGGAGAGAGACCATAAATAGTAAGAATACAATATCGTTGGATAGATAAAAAGGCAAGCTAGTTGGGAGATAGAGAACTAGTGCATTTTTCTTTTGTTTAGTGTCGTATGTGAATGGACTAAATATGTTAAGCATGCTGTGTTTAATTTTATACGCCGTTTCGGTAACATTAGCTAAATTTAAGTATGACATACCATAGTAAAACCGCGTTATTCCAACCAATGAAAATCAGAGGTATATTTTCTGATATGTTTTCACATACGCATATATTTCTGACTCCCTCATTTCCTGTTGTAGCCCTATTCGTCTCCCCAGTTTTTCTGCAGGGGGTCATCACCAAGTTAGAGGAAAGCGCTCTACATCTGGACCACCAACGTACTTTTCATGGATTGCATATTTTAACCTAACAATTTGTATATATTCGTACTGCCTTTTTTTTTGCACTTCCTCTGGCTTTCAAACTTTTTAAAAGACGTCCCACAGTTTGAAAACCACGGTCATGTGACATTTAAAAAGCACATAACAAGCACTAATATCTCGCCTTAAAAAAAAAAAATAATAATAACTGTTAACAAGAATTTTCTCATTAATACATGCTTTAGCATTATAAATATTCGATACTTTTTTTTAAAAAAAATGTAATAATGATTTGATGTTTAATTATTTTCTGTTGTCTCAGGATCACAAAGAATTACCCCCCCCTTCCCCCAATATGGATCGTGAAGCAAAAGTAAGGCAGCCCTTCAAAATGATTTTAGAAGGTCTCGTTGCCACCAGTAGGCCTGAAAGGAGTTTAAATATAGCAGAATGGAACTTCCAAGGATAGTTTGTTGAAGAAATGGCTAATTTTTTTTTAATGATCACGGCGTATTGAAGAATACACAGCTACATATTCCGTGCCTCCTTTCTTCAACTTTAGATTGACCGAAATTATTATGAAAAAAAAGTCAAGGTCCATATTATATGAAGAAAAAAATACAGACTATGCCAAGCCGTCAATTTTTACTTCACAAAGATAACACAATTTTAATCTCAAATACAACCAATATTTGAATTTACGAATGTTTTACTTTAACTCGAAGCTAACCCACATAGTCAGGAGCGTTGTTAGAGTATATACCACCCTTAAGCAAGTACTGTTGTGAAGCTCCATAAATTAAATAAATAAATTTTTTAAAAAAAACGTAATTTTTATGGTCGAAACATTTTGCAGGTTTTGCCCGCTCCTAGGCATCGCCTTAGTTACTACGGCCCTGCACAGAGTAATGTAAAAAACTAAGTGGCACTAATTTATCACTGAAGTCCACTTCCATGCAAAGTTTAACACTGCTGCCACAAGAGGTCTCTGGACTATCGAACATCGCACAAAGGCGAAGAGATTATGTCTTTGCGGATGAGTTTGCGTTTCTCAGAAAACGTTCTATCAATTTTTCAACACGGAATACTGTTACAAAGGCCACTGGCAACAAACTTCAACACCACGCTCTCTTCTGCAGAAGGCAATAAGCAAAGCCACACTCGCTGGAATACTTCCTAAGTTGAAAATATGGCTTCGACAAGTTCTCTTTCATATAACAGCTTTTTCCTCGAAGAATGACTGCAGACATTCCCATCTTGGATGTCAAGGCAGCGGTGAAAATTCAGGTCTATCAACTTCGGTTGGGAATGAACTCACCAAACTGCATAAACGTTGGTGGAAGTTGTTGAACCAGAAGTGATTATGTTGAGAAATAATTCCACTTCCTTCACTGATGAGAATAACTAAAGAAAAATAGGAAGAAGTACTTTTCAGCACTCCCGTAAAGCTAGAGCATTCAGTTGTTCTGAGCGTTATATTTTGGATAAAGGGGTCACCTTGTCCACGTCAACAGCGATTTAAAACTTTCTTAGGCACTCTCCTCCGTAGCAGCCTTTTGGCGTCACAGTAATGTATCGTCGATACGGCATTCGTTGTCAGCTAATCTCATTGTCATTCTCAAGGTCATTCACAGCATAACAATAAACGTGGCTCGTGTATGTATTATTATTACTATTAGTAGTAGTATTAATGAAATTGTTTTTAATAGCACGAGCACCGATGTTTAAAACTGCAAGTAAATTTTGTACTCGTATTTTCCATTTTGTATATATTTTCAAAATGTTTTATTTTATTCTCAATTTATGTCATATATATAAAACGTTTTTATTACTATCTAACCCGCGTTATTTTTTCTCCCTGCATCTCTCTCGATTACTGGAAAAATCGGAAAATAACTACTGCGATTTCAAGTTATTTTCCTGAGAACGAAAAGTTGAAACAAAGGGGAAAAGGGAACAGGGGAAGAAATACACAGTGAACGATTCCACGACAGCGGGAAGAATACTTGAACTCAGTGGTGTAGCTAGAGCTTTTGCCGCCTGGGGGCGTCCCTGAGTTTGCCGCCCCTCTAAACACACACCAAAAATACTACAAAAAGTCAAAATGACGTATAGGGAAATAAATTAAAACACTATGTTTATTTTTGAAGTAAAACTTTAATTTCAACATTCTAAAATGTTATTTTTCTTGCTTTTCCGTTAGCAAAATCGTCGATGACATTGGCGAAGTCGATTTCATAGCAATATAGGTAATTCTTAATCAATTTTATTTAGAAAAACTCCTCTCACAACTAGCAACACTTACAGCAATTGCGAGGAAAATTCGCTGTAGTGTATTGTAACTAAGTGTATGTAGTGTAATGTAAATCCTAGAACTCAGTTCCAATAGTTGGAAATGAGTTCTCGAGACTGTATTTTAGAATTAACTGCAAAAGTTCAAAAATGTACCAAGTGAGGACCTCCCCCTCTGGCTACGCCTCTGCTCGGACTTTAGTACCCGCCCCCGCCCCGACTTTCAAATTCCGAACATCAGGAGTGTACTTAATAAAGTCCATTAGGGTTAACTTAGACAAAGATAGTGGTTAGAACAATTTCAAGTCAGCTACAGTAACGGTTCTGGAGTATAGTAAGATTCTTGTTATTGTTGTTTGAAATATTACACACACATACGCATAAAAGAAAAACAAGTTCTTTTTTTTATTATTATTAATACGATATTCTGTCCTTAAAACTGCAAGTTCATTGTACTGTTAGTTTATTATAATTTATTGTACTGTTATATACTTTCCATTTCGCACGTATTTTCAAAAGGTGCATAAAATATTACTTGAAATATGTTCTTATTAAGTATTCTAGATTCTTCATAAGACAGTCTCTGAAGTACTTGGAAAAAACATGAAATATTAAAAAGAAAAGCGTTAACATTTTGAAACAAATATAGAAAATGCAATAAAAGAAAAACAAGTAGCATACAAATCGTTCCTTCAGAAGCAAACAAAGCAGACAGAAGTAATATGCAGAAAAATAAAAATATAACAAATCATAGCAGAGAAAGCTCGACGATTGCGATAGATTTATTAATAGAAGAGAAGATACTATACTTCCATATACGTGGAAGTCAAGAAATATCCTACAAAATAATAAAGAAAGAGCTACAGCACAAATAACACAAGTAATGAACAGAACATTATATTACAAGATAATGCAGACCTTCAAAAACCAGTTTATGGGTTAAATAAAATAAGCCAGCAGTACATTCTAAAGATTACATTCAATAAAACAAACATCATGACAATTAAAGGCGAGGATCATAGATCAAAAAAACTTAGAAACAAAATAACGGAATAGGTGATACAATTTAATTACTGTATTTAGGTTGCCTAAGAATATATCTAAAAGACAAAGATATAGATGGAAAAATAAATAAATTTCAGAAAGTCTTAGATTCATTTAAAAAAGACACCGAATTGAAGAAAAACAAAATGAGAAATCCAACCTAAATTTTATAAAGTAATAATCATTTCCAATTTTATATATCAGCATAAATTGATGGCATAAATCCATGCAAATCTGTTTAGAACCAGTAAATGAGCATTGATGTATAATTTCAAATCCATCAAAAGAAATGGCAACCCTTTCTAACATTTAACCGTAACTCAGAAACGACGTCCCAACCCGCATTAAACTTCACACGTGATTAAACTGAATTCAAAGGAAGCCCAAATCACGTCAACGCAATGAACGATTGACTTGTAATGTTCCTTTGATTAAAGTATTAAACTCTTTTCCTGCTCAGTGACGAGCAATGAACAAAATTAGTATTGCTTGCCGAAAAGATTGGATATTGGACAGGATAAATTATTGCTTAATAGCCAGGATGCTGTGGAATTAATCTCGTTAAAGTGTTAATGAAGGTGTTGTTGCGTAAGCAGAGGAACTTTGGGGAGGGCGGCGGAATTCCCCAGATTAACATAACGATCTTTGAATAATAAATTTCCGTCCTCTTCCTCGTAAACCAAAAGAATCCCCTGTACTGATTCGTCCCTCGCAGCCTTGAGAGTAGTCTAATGATCTGACTTCCGTCCGCCGAAAGCAAAACTGTCGGCATGAGACGGAAATCTTAGTTTCTGCAACACACACTTTGGAGGATGGAGCCGTTTCCACTCTAGATAAGAATTTGTTTACAAAAATCATAACTTTTAAGCACTTGTGAAAATTTCAAAATATGCTTTTTGGAAGAAAATTCTTTCAAAAACACATTTCCGACAAGTACTTACAATAAAATGTAAAACAGAAGTTGTTCATCGCATTTTGAAGTAGAAAATGAGCGATTAATTCAGCCAATGGAGGAGTAAACATCTTCGCTTTCCATTAAATCAATGGAATCAATCCATCAACTCGACTATGGCAAGGATGCTTATAAAGTCTTTGTGTTAATGATTTTCATCCTCATTGCAATACCACCACCATACTCACTCGAAACCTGTAGTGACAAAACACGTGATAAAAAAAACCACAGATATTCTTCAAATCCTTATTATTATTTAGTTCACGGCCGTAATTTCAAAACAACACTATAGCTGTAACATTCCTCACAACTCGTTACTGGTTTCAACCATTCATGGGTGAAAATGTCATATAAAATGGCCATATGAACACTTACAACTTGGAAAGAGACGAAGCACATCAATGACTTTTTTTTTCCTGCGAAATAATCATTGATAATCGCCACTGAATAATTACAGTACTTTGGCATTTATGAGTATCTACAATTAAAAAAAAAAAAAAAAAACTCCAAAATCCCATAGGGAAAAAAATGAACACGCAATCTACTGGAATTATCGTAAACTTGCACAACTCAATTTAATGCATGTTTCGGGTTTTAAATTTATAAACAGGGTTTTATCAATTTATTTTGTACCAAGATTAAAGCATATTCCCAATGGTGGCGTTAAAAGTCGCTGTTAATAAAATTCATGAATCACACAAATACAGATCATCACGAGCATAATATTGCAACGACATTGTAATCTTCAAATTAAAACACGAAACTACTTTTACACGCAGACGTAAAGAGCGTCTATAAATTATTTAATGTAACAATACGGAAAGGGTCTAAATTTCAATGTATATAATAATTACAAGAATTTAACATTTGTTTACAATTACAAGAGATTCTCCAAGGTAATAAACTCATCTGGATCGACTTCCTTTCTGTTTAAATTGAATTATGGCATCCATGGTCCAAACAGCTCTGTCAACCTAAAGATTTTGACTAACCGAGTTTAGAACGTCTATCGATTTATCAATAGCAACGCAAGACGAGAAATATTCAGTTGTCTTCTAGCCAACAACAGTTTTGTTGCTTTTGAGAATTTATTAAGACGTGAAATTTTCCAGTAGCGGAATCCTATTAACATTACATACAACTGTTTTGGGTCTCTGACGGGTGACAAATCATTTTCACTTCACGCATCTAGCTTTTTGTTGGAATGCCGCCAAAGTGTATTTAAAACTTGAAAATTTATTCAATAACTTTTTCTTTTTTCGTATATTTGCAGGCGAAGAATAAAATGAAACAATTCTCTGTTCGGATAGTCCTGTATAGGATGACAAATAAATGAGTAATCATCTAACTAATTAGTAATGCAAGAAAGAAAACTTGAAAGAAATAATTTGAATTTTAAAGTGAACAGTGATAGTAAACTAGTATAATTCCTATTATATATTAAGCTTTCTCCGTCTAGGATCTGTTTTTCTAACCGAATGATGAGAGACAAGGAGGTGTAACATTATTTAAAAAATGATATAATTTTAATGAAGTTGTCTCAGACGTTTCAGACATTGTTGAAAAGTTGTAAAGGATATTGACCGAGCCACGCATCACTTCCGGGAGAGGGAGAAGAAAAAAAGAAAAAAAAACGCTCTTTTTGTGTAGCCTGATTTCGATATTTCAGTGCAAAGACATCGAAACACCACTGCATATTTCGTTTGTGATTGCTATGGAAAAGACGAGCGAGAGATAGAAAGAGAGAGAGGCGTGTCTTCTTCTGAATAATAGATACAAATAAAATACAATATTAGGAAGTGTTTCTCTTAGTCACATTGTCAGTTGATGTGAATTATACAGTTGCATTTCACAAGGGACTACATCTGTGCGTAGGATTTTTTAATTGCGACATTAACTCATAAAAATGTAACCAAAATATATTTAGGAGAAAGGTATATTTTAACAAATATAACATACACCTAATATACAAAAATAAATATTCTTGAAAAAAAAATGCGCTTCGAAATATTACTAACAGCATAAATATCCTATTATTTACATACTGTATAAGATCAAGCTTCTAAAACTAGAAGCTTTGTTTTAATGTACGACAAAGCATTTTTTGCATATGAGCATTAAACTAGGAACTGAAATAACAGATTGTTCAATGAGAATAAAACGATTATTTCCACAAGATTTTCCAACTTTTTTTGTTTATTAACAGTGGCTTTAAACTCTATCAGTATATTATATGCAAGCAAATTTTGAGCCGAACTGAATGTGAAGATATTAGTACTATTATTATTACATAACTTATCCGTGAAATCCGAGGGCTCATCATTGGAAGCAACTCTACACTATAAATTCCACTTCATGCATAACACCAACTATCTACTGATCCATAGTTTTGTATCTGTTAGTTGCATGTGTTCTCAAGAAGATTTGCCTGTTTTCAGAATAATAAAAGTAAAGTTTAAAAAAAAAAAAAAAAAATTACCTGCTACCTCCGTATCAGACAGGTTAACTCACTTTCAACTGAAAAAGTCCATATAAAGATTCCTATCATCCAAGCGAGAATTAAATTCTTACTCGATTAGAAAGTACTGTTGTTAAAAAGAGATGTGCTTTTTTACAGAAAAAGCTAATACATCTTTAGTTAAACACGATAGTTACAAGTTGCCAGATTCGACCAATACTAATTAAATCCAGTGCCGTATAGAGATGAATAGGGAAGAATAAAAATGTGAAAACGAGAAAAAAAAGCAATTTAAAAATCTGAAAAGCTTTTAAAAAATTCTTTCAAAAAGAACAAAAAATGAACAATATTTAAGTAGATGGCTTATAAAATTAAAAAAAAAACATACACTCTGAAAAATGAAAAAGGTTTAATATTTTATTTATTATTTGAGGGAAGTGAGTGTCTGTCCACCTAACGGTTCATTTCGTAAACAGAATATGCCAGCAGACGACTGTAGTATGTTCTAATTTACATTTTGTGTACGTCTATCATTATGCAACCAGGTAAAAATCTTTGCAAATACTTTTGCCGTAATAGATTTTAAAAACGCAATTTGTTTTTCGGTAAGTATTTCATTATGGTATAAAACCGCTTTATTTAATTTATAATTTGATTATTTATTCATGAGCAATTTTTATATACATTGTGTGCATTATAATCTCTAACCCTGTAAACATCTCCAGTATCGTCTTTCAGAAGACCTGACGTTTCCGAGCGACAATTAACCTCGTAGCTCTCACAACCAGAGTGGCTAAAAGAAAAATTTCTACACTTTCCAATTAAACTAGAATGACCGATGTCTAGTCAAGAAAAGCTTTTACTTCACTAGCAGATGTCTAATGGAGCAAATGCTTTCGAAATTACTTATTCAAAAGTGTGTAATTCTATCTGTATATCTCATTAAACTATGTTATTGAATTTCAAAATAGTTACCCACCTGCTCTTTCAAATTCTCTAAAGTTATCAGTTCTCCGAATTATCAATAAAGAAGTAATTCGCAAAATTAATAAAATGTACTTATTACTATTTTTTTATGTGGATGCGGTTAGCATTTTAAGTCTACAGATACTCGTACATACCAACAGAAACTTCATTCCGAGAGAAATAAACATAAATATTAGTGCATTTTACAAAGTCGGAAAGAATAATCTGAATATCAATACATATTAATATGTATATGTCTATAAACAGTTTTCCAAACTTGTCAAGTTTGTAAAAAGCTAAGGATGAACTACACTTTTACCTGTATATTATTATATTATATACTGTATATAAGGTGCCTCCATGGAGTCAAAAGACTCATTGCGGGAGACCCATATGAAAAAATTTTCATGACTAAAGCCAAATATGGACATAAATTGTCAGTATACTGATAAATTATATTACACAAAAATGTGTTATAAATTTCGTACAAATTAAATTGCAATAAGTTTTTGGCAAAAGTCACAAATTTCATAAGGACATAGTTAAGGAATTAAAGTACAGAGCTTACAGAAAACTATGTAGAGAGAGACATCCAGTATGGCAGATGTCCACCCAAAATTGCGATGCAGCTCTCACAACTTCGTACCATGCTTAACACAAAGTGATTTAGAAGTTCTTGAGGCAAACTGGTTCACTCCTTCAGAGCAAGGAAAAGGCCTCGTTTGTTTTCTGCAGGGGAAATTCGAGCAGCAATGCGTCTCTCTATTGTCCCAAACGTGTTCTATGGGGTTAAGATCTGGAGAGCGTCCTGGCCACTCGATTCAATTAATATCCTCTGTTTCCAGAAGTATCTCCACTTGTCATCCATAAAAATTAATTCTTCGCCTATAGCACCACGGAACAATCGAAGATCACGGTGAAGAATTTCGTTGCAATAGCGTTCACCAATCACAGTCCCTTTTTCCAGGTCTTGTAGCTCGGTGCATCCATTACGCATAATTCCTCCCCACACCATAACCTGGGTCATGGTGCCAGCACTGCCGTATCTATCCCTTTCAAAAGCAATCTCGCGAGAGTAAGCAGTGCCATTTTCACGTCAGATCAAGTGTCGTCTAGAATCGAAAGAAAGATTAAAACAACTGTCATCTGTAAAGAGTACATTAGCTCATTGGTGTCTTGTCCAATTTTTATGGAAATAACACTACTGAAAACGTGCTCTACGATGAGCTGTGGACAAAGGAACGCAGACTACAGGCCTTGGGGCGTATAAACCTACTTGTCGCAGACGCCCTGCCATAGTGTGTCGAGATATCCACGTACTGTGCTTGAATAGAGCAATAGAGCTGACTTGCAACCTGTCCTGCCGTAGTGCGTCGATTACATTTTGCTGTTATAACCAAAAATCTGTCTTCATGCTCCATGGCAGAGCAAAGCAACCTCTTAGCAAACGTTTGGAACACATTCTATTGGTTTAAAACGATGCCCAGAGCCTAGATATAAGGCTATGCGAGATTCCAGACTCTCTGGCAATATCAGTAATTCTGCAGTAATCTGTGGGAGAACACTCTACTCCACTCTTACCTCCTTCACTACTACTTAATTCTCCTACTACACACAACCACAATCAACGCCATTACCGGTCATCACCACCAATAGTATTTTTTGTCTGTGAATTGCGTGTATTCTGATGGCCAATTTGCCTGTACGCGGGGTGAAGATCCCGAGTTTCCTGGGGAAAAACCCTGCTATCCCCGTATGAGATCGGCAACCCCCCCCAAATGAAAAACCCATATAAAGATTCCTCTCGTAACAACGAGAATCGAACTCCGACCTTTTCCAATTGAAGGACGCAATATACCGTGGTCCAATTGCGCTACAGAGACATTTTATGTATTCAAGTTTTATAATAACTCAACTTGTCACGTAAAAGGAGAAATCTAACAGTCTCTCTCTCTCTCTCTCTCTCTCTCTCTCTCCGATCCTTTCTGAACAATGGAAGAATCAAAATCCTGTAAAGAAATAACATTTAAAATGACCACTCCCATCCTAAATCACTGAATTCAAATTCCGTATATGATTTTTTTTTTCTTCTCGGACAAAAATTGAGCTAATCTGCCTCAGATGGGAAATTATACAATTTTTTTGGGGGAAAATCAGTTATTCGGTCAAATGTTATCAAAGTCATGGGCCATAAGTTGCTTCGGTTTATATGACTAACTACAACTGCAACATATTACTGAAGCTCATTTGCTTACAGTTCTCACTTGGTTTCGCTATGGATAACCTTGGTGTTAGAAAGTGGTGAAAGAATGAATTGTTGTCATGGAAAAGTATTATCAAATGACCAGAATATAAATTGTACAAAATCTAAATGCAAATCAGTGGGGAAGATATTCAATTCTAGTCTAAAAACTGTTTTGAATATCTTAAATTTAAGAACTCTGAAAAAACTCGTTCTTAATCGTTAGCTAGTCACTGACCATTATTACAACAATCGTTAAGCGTCCAAAATTCGAAAACAGAATGTAGTTCAAATTTGGAGAGTTAAATCCAAATAATAATAATACAAAGTAGGGCACTAAAAATAAACGACTCATAAGTGTCGTTTTTTTTTGGTTCTTTTTTTTCGCTTCCTCTTCCGTCACAGGCACCTCTACAAGTCTCATCCCTCAACCAGTTTAGATCCAAATTTGGAATGTAGTTGCTACTCACGTTGTTTGAGGTTTCTGACAATTTCCGGAGTAAAACGGAAGGCGTGGTTGTAGACAGTAGTGTAACTAGGTAATTTGTCGTTAGGGGTGGGGGAAAGTACTGTTACTGTCGCTTCCGTATTTCCCTAGCGTACGACTAAAAAGCTAACTGCAAAAGAACTTCAGCTAGTTTTCAATCTCATTGAGTATGCTAAGGAAATTTTGTTTGATGCTGATCCTGGTATGGAACGAAGCTTCGAAGTCCACTGAAATCTTGATAAAGCGATCGCCAGTTCGCAAATTGCTCGACTTTTTCATCTTGTCAAACATCTTTACTTATTTATTTATTTTTATTTTTTGTAAAAAAAGTAGCTCAATCAAATGTTTAGGCATTAAATAAAAATTTAAGTAATTAATTTTTATTAACTTTGATGATTTTATCCTCTAATATAGCTTATACTGTAATCCCCCACCCCAATTTAAACTAACTGATAGATGAATTATAATTATTCCTATTGTTTATTGTATTCGCTTAACACGATTTCGCTTAGTGCGCACAATTGATGGATTTAGTTAAGCGCGTTAAGCGAGGTTTCTGTAATCAAAATCAATTCTTAGGACATTAAACGGAGAAAAATAGCAAAGTTAAAAAATGGGGGGGGGGCTAATTTGTCGCCCTCTGAATTGTGGCGGGCGACCAGGGTGTGGTGGGGATCCCACTTCTCCCTCACCCAGTTACGCTGCTAATTGTAAGAAAAGTGTGAGGAAAGTAAAAGTCGCAAACTTCGCTAAAGGTCAAATCCTTTATTCAACCAATTTACCTACATTATGAGAAAAGTAAGTGATGTTTCATAAGAAAAGAAGTAAAACAAAATGTGATCCGAGTACTGAAAAAGCAGGTGGGTGGTTACAATTTAGAAGAGGCTACTTGGTTGACATTACGATTATTTTAAATTGTTGAGAATGTAAATTAATCTCACTGAAATTTGAGCAGGGCGGAACAAAAGCAATAACAATATCACTAATTATAAAAATAATATCAATTATCAATTAGGTAGCAACTTCCAAGTTGCAACAAACCTGCTTTCTTAGGACATCACTCACTTTTTTTTTTCGACTTTTTAAATGAAATATGAAAAGTTACTTGACTTGTTTCACAATAATTCATACCATACCATGCAAAATTGGATACTTCCAGGAGTCACTACAGTTGCTTTTATAAAGAACGTCTACCGTTAAAGAAATGGAAAAATAAAAATAAAAAAAGGCGCCTAACAATATGCGCCGCCATGCATGGAGTGTTTAGTTGATCTTTATTAATGCTCTCCTAGTTACAAATACGTACTTCTTGCGCATCGCTAAACATGAGCGTTCTATCCTGTGTCAAGGTATTAATAAATACCGGACTCCCAAGTTTTAAACAACTAAACCATAGCATGTATAAAATCAAAACAACGTTTTCATCGTATGGTGTACATGGCCGCCGTCAGCCCATACCGCGCCTTTGTAAGCATTAGAAAATAGCGTTCTTCAAGTAAAAATATTTTAAAATTACTATATTATTTATCAGCAGTAAAAAATGACAAACAGTCATTCTGTACAAATTATATAAATCAAATTATTGAACATAAAAGAATAGAAAATTAGACCTTTTTTAATCATAATAATTAGGAATTGAGCCTCCGTAAGTTGGTTTCAACGATGCCCTTTGGTTGGAAAGTCGTGAGTTCGAATCCCCTCTAGGAGGCAAAAAACTTTTATCAGGGCTTTTAAACTGAAAGCAGTGTTAGCCGGTCTTCATACGGTGTTGCGAAGTTCGTTTTTTCCCAGAAACTCAGATTTTTCAACCCACGAACTATGCAGATAGGATTAACCGCCCTATTAAGTATTTCATTCGCTTATGACGAAGCCAAGTTATGAGTATTTAACCGTGATAAGTCACTGAGTCTAACACAAATGGGATGGGATAATTAGGACTCAAAGTCACTAGGATCATAGAGACTATTTACATATCTTGCTTTCATGGAAGCGAAATTAGCAGCTCAACAGTCTTTTCCTTTTTTTTTTTTTTTTTTTTTTTTAATTTCCAAGATTTTGTTGTTGTTCTTCATAGAGTAGCACTATTACTGGAAATCATTAAAGCAGTGTTTTGAAGAGAGTTTGCGAAAGTAAACTGGCAATTTGCTGAAGATAAAGTACCGAAAGATTAGATTTTTATTTAAAACTAAAAATAAAATAAAATAAAATAAAATATTTTATCAGGAGTCTAATCAGAAGTCTGGTGTTTGAAGCATGTGATTTTTCTAATAGTCAAATAACCAAAAACGATTTTCCAAGTGTCTCTCCAAATTTAATGCCTATTTTAAGCCCAGACAATCAAGGAATCAGTTTTCAAAATACAATGTAAATATTATATATTGAATAAAATAAAAAAATAAAGTCGAGATGCCGGCTACGATTAGGACTCAAATATGAATTTCTTTCAATAAAAACATCGAATAGAAATTTCAATGTTTTTATTGAAGGAAATGCATATTTTATGCACACATTGCAAATTAATGAATTTGAAAATTTAAAAAAAAATCTAATTTTATGTTGGGTATTTTTTAAAATAAATGTTGATCCAATTTTTAAATTTTTGATGAAGTGAGTGCGAGCTGGAAAAAAAAATTATTGCGTAGGGTCCGAGTCGAAATCGAGCAGCCGATATTTGATATCAAATATCGGCACTTGATATTTGCATTTCACTGGATTTGCTCTATATATAATTTTTGTTCATTCTCGTTCAAGTATCCATTGAACATTATTTTTGTAATGAATACTGTAAAAAAGTTTCAAATAGGAGCTACTTCCACAGGGGATTTCTTCCCTAGAACCACTTCATTACGTAGAACTACAGTATTCATTAACATGTTTCTGAAGGTCTTCGTGGAAGGAGCAACCGCCAACTCTAACGAGAGGAAGGAACAGGTCATGTTTAGAAACAGATACGACTTCGGGGCAAAAAGTAAAGACGTATCACATTCCACTTTCAGCAGTTACAAATGAGGTGACTGTGAATGCACCCTTAGAGTATGGATTAGATGATACAACAACATCGCGAAGTCGAGACGAGTGAATGGATTATCGTCGTGACACGACAGTAATCCATTCAGGAGAGACAAAGTCGCATAGCTGTGCCCTTCAGAGATGACAAACCAAAGTACAAAACTAATTTTAATCCCTTAACCCGAACTCAGAAAAACGCACAGTATTAGAATTCCAGTTTTCGGTGTGAATAAATACCGATGAAGGAACTTCGCTGGCATGAAAAAAAGGGAAAGTATCCTTAAACGAAATCCAAAAAAGCTTCAAAAAGAGCTTAAGAATCTTCCCATCTTTTAGATAAAGTGGCAATTCCAAATATCTGTTTGGAAACACATATGCTATGTGAATCTATGAAAATCTTGAATGATCAGCTTCTGAAAAGTGATAAGAGTATTAAATTTTTTTAATAGTTAGTTTCGTTGACAGTTACTCCCAAATGAATAAACAAACACTTCGCTATGTTGATCGCTTCACTTGCATGTTTCGATGTACTACTTGCAGACTCCAAAGTCAATATACAAATAAAAGTGCAGAAAAAGTTACAACAGATAATTAGAAGTATTATTCGGAGTTGGCAAAAGATGAATGTGTATGCCTGGTGTCTTATTGCGGTTGTTGTCGTTTGGAATTATAGCTGAAGTGACCAAGGCTATGAGGTCAGTGTATATATCTGTCTATTAATTGCATGTGATCTGGTTGTTTTCCTCTTTCTTGAGATGAAACACTAGTTTCCTAGAGGGGGGGGGGGGGTCCATCCTCTCAACATGAGACCCGCTAACTCACCTTCATTTGACGAATTCTAATAAAACTTTCCTGCGTCCTAGACGGGATTCGAACTCGGATCTTTCCAATCTAAGGGCATTGTTATTACCAACTGTTTAGTGTTTATTTATTTTTAACTTAAATAATGGCTAAAGATGAAAACAGAAAAGTATACTGAATATTAAATTCCATAAATGTGATCTCATTCAAATAATAATATGGGAGGAAAGATGAGCTAATCTTCTTTAACTTCCACTGGACTTAGTCATAAATATGTATCCAATAAATGCCGTACTGCATGACCTTGCCTTCCATTTTTATTTATTTATTTATTTTGGAATGAAACTAGGACGTTGCACATAAATCAACATTATTTCAAATGAGAAAGTAGGACTAAAAATAGAAAATATTTATGTACAATTCTTAAGCTTTCTTTAAAAATTACAACTGCTCTTAGGAGGTATTATCACCTGATGTTAGTACAAAAATTACGCGAACGCATTTTTGAAGCTTCACTGAATTAAATAAGCACCACCGTGGTGTACTATAGCGACAGCGTCCTTTGTTTAGAAAGATTTGTATTTGAATCCCGTCTACGATGCGAGGAACACCTTTGTCACGACTTTGCAACAGGGAAATAAGACGATCTCATAAAGCGGAAGTGGGGGAATTTTTTCTGCTACCGAATGTGGATCCCCCCCCCCCCCTCACATTGAAAAAAAGAGAAAAACCTAGATTATGGAAATAGGATTATCAGCCGTATCATTACCAAAATTAGGTTTGTGGTGAGGCACTTTTAGTCAGAAATTGACGTCCGGTACACTGCATAGAAAGAACAAGCTCTACACATCGGTGAAGCATATTCTATTCTGTTACAAGGTGGGTTGAAGAGCGATAGTTACCTGGCTGTAAATTCTGGGACTTAATACTTGAAAGGAAAGTTGAATGAGAATGTCTTCACTAAAAAAAATGAATTTAATACTTTCTTGAAAAGACATTGAAAATGATAACTTCTTGGGTTATCACTTTCCATAAGTCTTGCAAAGAGCATAATTCAAAGTTCTGTGTATTCTGGTCTCTTGTGAGCCCACACTTTTCTGCTGAATGATCAGGACATACCAGGATAACAAACGAGAGAAAAAGTCTGAATATATGATTAGAGAAAGAAATTAAAAAGTAATATGAAAAACACGGGGGGGGGACTTGGAAAATCCGAAAGCAAGCAAGAAGGAGATTAGGAAATCTGAAATACAGCAAAAATAGTAAGGAAAATTAGACTAAATATTTTTAACATCCTTGTGTTAGACTGTTAAAACATCTTATTTTCTTTTGAAATAAATATTTATGTTCCATAAGATTAAATGTAAAATTCTTATCACTTGTGTGGTGTGCTTTTAGAAGAATACTACATGAGCACACCACACTTGAATAGTAGTAAACCAGCACTACAAGCTAAGTCAGTCAAAGCACTCAAGGAAAGTGATAAGAATTTTAAATTTAATATTACAGAACATAAATATTTGTAAAATATAAGACGTTTTTAAAAGTGATTCTAACGCGCGGATGTTAAAAAAGTCTGCGATCACAAAAAAAAAAAAAAAAGTTCAGGAGAAAATTAAGGTCGAAATAAATGACTGGATATTCTGCCAAAATACCAAGTTAGATGGATAAACTGAGAAATATTAAAATTAATAGTAGTAAACGACAAAATAAATGAAGAAAGTTAGAACTAATAGATCACGTAGGGAAGGAACACAAATATGGAAGTGAATATAACAAGAGGCGGGGGGATGACAATTATAAAGAAATTGTATTTAGGAGAATAGCAATAATAAATAACTTAAAAAAAAAAAAAACCTCTCTCTCTGGTAGTTAATCTCGAAGGGAAAATAATTGAACAATATACTCCATTTCATTTCAAATAATGCAATTTGAATACAAATATCCGAATATCATATCGTGAACCTCTGGTCATACTAAATTTTTAGCAGCGTTCCTAATGTTTTAATAAATTGGCATTTTCTAGAATAAATTACTTCTCATTCAGCAAATCTTGTATTAGAATTACGGAAATGTCATTCAGGGCTAATCTGGCCATGTCGTTCCTGCACCTAGATTTTTTAAAAAAAAAACGAAAAAATAAATTAAAAATAAATAAATTTTACGATTTAAAAGACTGAAGAGTTAATGCGACGTGCTACTTTAGGGTAATTACACAGAATTACTCTGCGAGTAATTCTGTGTAAACAGCAAACAGCAAAATGATACATTTCGTAAACTACCATTGAACAGGGAGTTTTCACTCCCAAAAGCAAAAACTCGAATTTTTGTGGCTCATGGTTCAAGTGATCTCGCTTGCTGCATTGTGTATGCATGTTATTCAGTATCAAAATAGTGCCATTCGACGCACAGCGGTGTTCTTTTAGGTTTGTTAACACTTCGCAGAAAAAGTGTGATTCAAGCTTTGAATAGAGAAAGCTATTTCTCTCGTGAAATAGCTAAAAACGTGTTCTGTGGTCAATCTACTGTGGTACAGCTGCTGTCGAAAGTGAAGGAAACCGGATCTGCTGAATGGAAGACATCCACTGTATACAGTGCCAAAATCGAGTTCTAAAGCGGCTCTGCCTCAAACATCGCTGTGTGTCTTCCGGGGAACTGAAACAGGACTGGGAAGAATAAACGGGAATTGTGGCAAACTCTGTACCAGTCAGGAGAACACTCATTCGACGGGCGCTCTAAAAAAAGCCAAAAAAAAAAAAAAAAAAAAAATGAGATTGGCTCGGTTAAACTGGTGCAAAGAGCATGCCAAATGGACCCCTGATCAGTGGAAAACAGTAATTTTTTTTCTGACGAGAAAAAGTTTAACCTGCAGGGCGCCGACGGAAGACAGACAGTTCGAAGATGATCGGAAAGAGGGGGGGGGGGGATTCAACCCTTATTGTCTGGTGTCAACAGTCAATTCTCGGCCAGTTAGGTGATCTGGGGCTGCATATCGTATCATGGTATTGGTCGCTTGAAGTTCAGCGAATGCGCAAGTGTACCAGAAAATTTTAGAAGAATTGCTACCTACTATCAGAGACTACTTTACCGTAACGACGAACTGCATCTTTCAGGATGATCTCTGCCCCTTGTCATAAGAGAAAAAGTGTAAGTAATACTATTATAACCCTAAAATGCACCATACGAATTGAGTGTAGTACTTCATAAAGCTTTAGTTTTTGTTGCAGGTTAATAAGTGACTCAATGAACACTCGATTCAGCGCCTACTGTGGCCAGGAAACAGCCCAGAGATCTCAACCCCATTGAGAATTTGTGGTACCAAATGGAGACTGAAATACACAAGAAGCCGAAAACACTTCGGAAGCTCCAAGGTATGAAACCATGAATTGATAGTTTCATCCATCAGGAAATTGATATGAAACCATGAATTAACAGTTTCATCCATCAGGAAATTGATTTTGTGAATGCCTCGCCGATGCCAAGCTATAATAAAAACAAGAGGAAGACTCGCGAAGTACTAAACAGCAAAAAGTGAATTTTTAGCTTTGAATGTTAGTAAAACTGGGTAGTCGAACTAAATCTTGATACCGGTATTTGTTTTTCCAGTGAAAATATCACTATCCATTCCATTTTGAAATATTTGTCAATCTGACAAGTTTGTTGTCATTTCCTTACTATGTCACATATTGTACTGAAAAGAGCCAAATATTAATAAAAAATTAAAAAAATCTTATATTATTTTCATTATTTGCGACAATAATTGTGTTATTATCCCTTTTCAAATAGGCATTCAAATTTAATTACCAAAAAGGAGTAAAAAAAAACAAAAAAAAAACATTGTTACAGCAGGTGATGCGGTTTCCATGAACATCTTATACACTACTGTATACGTAGTGTATAAGAAAGCACATTTCTAGAAAAATTCTGCTTCAATATTGTTTTTCATCTAGGTTCGCATTAAAAAAATATCCTTAATTCTCTATTGTATTCAGTTTTAATTAAATTAAGTTTATTCGATTTATTTCTTATTTATGAATTAGCGGTTTCCATAGAGATGTATGTGTATCGCAAGCCTTAATGTAAGGTAGTGCCATCTTATTTAATGATGTGCTTAGAAAATAAATGAAAGGTAAAACGACAGCAGATCAATACCCGAAGCTAGTAGTGGTTAATCACGTGGTTGGAATCACGCTATTTGCGGATACCCGTCACGAATATACGCGATGAGCATGATCACTTTTAGTGCAACAAAAAGCTTCCACACTTTCCATGTAGAAGGGGAAAGCAATTCCCCTGAGCAACCATTTAAACATTCTTCTAGTCTCTGAATAAAAGAATTCTCATGGTATTATTCAGCACTAGCGTTACCTGATTCTTCATTGAAATAAAGCATATGCCTGCATTCGGCTATGGCGTGCAAGAAAAAATGTTCTAATTCTGGATTGGTTAATTGATTTAAAAATCTAAAAGCAACTTCCAATCATGGCATATTTCGCAATAGCTCAGAAATTATTAATACAGTAGCGTATTGTGTAGTTTCAACAGTTTTTAATGCTAAAAAATACAAACCATATCACAAGAGTCCATTTCTGATTTTACTACAAACTCTGTATAAATTCATGCTGTAATTGTATGTGCAGAAATTAACTGCGAAAGTATGATGCGTGCTTTGTACACATTTAATATATACTTCTAAGTATTTGACACAGTTGTGACGTCAGCATGAACTTAGCCTTTGAAGAGAAGAAAATATTGCTTCTTTTCAAGCAGTAAATTGTTTAAGTTGACTGTGTGCGTAGTTCCACCCACTAAGCAAAGTGCTGTAAAACCTTTCCCACCCAGAATAAATTTCTGTCTATTAATGTATAATACTAGACAAAATCCATCCCGACTGTTACCAATCCCCTCCCCCCCCTTTTTTTTTTTCATTTAGCTTTTCTTCTTCAAAATGAAGTCATGAACTCAAGAAGCGCTATACATGCTTTTACCAGCTGAGCTGCCAAAGAAGGCTACCTCCTTTTGTTATTAAACTAATGCTACGCTTATCCATGTACTTTTCCATTCCCCAACTACTGCGCCCATGACCATTACAAAGCCAGCAACGACGTCATTTAATGTTTATTTCAGATTTTTGATATCCCAAGAAAATTACTGGAATCATAGTGATGTATTCTCTTATACTCGTGTGTTTTTTCTTATACATTTGTTAACATCTGAATATCTCTTTCTTATTGGTTTGAATTATCTTTTATTAAAAAATTATTTGAGGTAGATCAGACTTAAAATGATTAAGAGAAGAAGGAAGTTAAGATAAATATCTTTACTACCAATTTAGCTCTTTAAAGCTGATGACCAAAGAATAAATCGAAATTTGACATCAGATAAGTAAAACACTTGGATTATTCCTAACCAAGCTGATCCAAAAGGTGATTAAATAAAAATAATAAAAGTATTTTCAGCCGTGCCGCACTCACACGGACCACTCAATGGCTGTATTTTTTCCTGTATATTACTATTAATAGCTCTGTCATATTCTTGGAGGAAGAACTGCCATTCTAACAGAAGTTGCTTTCCGGTCATGATATAAACAAACAAAGTGTTTCATAGAAAGACAAAAATACTAAAGAAGAAAGGGTGGACACTGAGTATCCTGGGCTCCAATAGGAGGAAGAGTGTAGTTATAGTATGGTATGTTAACACAAATGCTCTTGATGCGTTTATGTTGCTACTGTATACGTAGTGAAAGATTTCAAAATTTTCTTCAACCACTCGAGAAACAGTTTCTCTTTATTAATTATATGAAGAGCCAAAGGCTTCAGCTATGAAACAATATGGGATGTAATATCCCTTAACTTAAATAAGTTCATGTTGCCAAATTGAAGCCTTTGGCTCTTCATATAATTAATAATTTATTAGGACACCTTCTTGGCAATTCTCATAGTAGGGTATGTATGTTCTGTTCGCTACAAACTTGGTATTACTAGGTCTACCTGCTCACTGATGAGATCAGAATCAGGGTGGAAACCGGTGCGGGGCGGATCTGGCTTTGAGAGGCTCCACTTGGAGGTAGGTTTTTGCCTGTCTCTGAGTGGGACCACCGCTGAGATTATGGCTCTGCTTGGTGGTGGGGTGAGCCTGCCACTGGGTAGAGCCAATACTGAAAAGTTCTTCTCGGTGACGGGGGGGTGAGCCTGTCACTGAGTGGAACAACGCTGAGTTGGGCGATCTTTCGGGATCACATAAAGGTTGAAACCGGTCTGGGTAGTGACCTTCTCTCATAATGTAGAACAGTAATACAGTTCCCAGGAGCTGGGTTTCACATTATGGGGTAAATACCAAGAATAGTGATCGGAGCTTGTCCACCCTTACTATGAGTGGTCTCAGTGTTGCACTACCAAATGGGTCAGGTGTTGCACTATCCAGGTATTTGCTTACGCTTGGACTCGCCGAACTTTATATATTATAGTTTCTTATTCGGCTATGAAACAATATGGGATGTAATATCCCTTAACTTAAATAAGTTTCTCTTTGTTTGCTTTCACGTATCAAATACTTGCTTATTGCTATTCTCAAACAAGTAACATTTTAACAAGAATAATACCAAAAATTTTATCGCATATTTTTGTAAATGAAACATTTCTAGTGTAAGTTGATTCTTAAACTAAATAAAAACTGAATATCATCTGCATGCTAGTTTTCGAAAACAAATCTGATTTTTGATTATCATAAATATATAGTATAGAACTTTTGTCGAGAAAAAAAAACTCACTGAAAATACTCGCCATCAAAATTCATGAAACAAAGCCAAAATCAGCTTAAAAGATTTATAATGCATTACACCAGTCACGTTATCCGTTTTAACTCCAAGAGGTAGTTGGAACATTACGCTATTGAAGATTCCACAAAGTCTCCATTATTTTTATCTTGGAATATTTTGGGTTTTATATTGGAAAGAAAAGTACAGTATCAAATTATTATGAGGTCTGGCAGTAGAGCAAACACAGACAATATAAGCAAACCATATTTCACGTATTCATGGAGCATATCGGAATTATTTTAGACAAACAGCATCTTGAATCCCACAAACATCCAAAAGTATGACCATAGACAAAATATAAAACACAGATATAAAATTAAAATAGTGCTGGTGATTTTCTGCTGATTACACATAGTTCTGGGTACAAGTCCGTGCATTTGTGAAATGTGAACTTAATCTGGTGTAATTCACAATGCCATTGCAGTTAATGAAAATTATTAATACGGTGTAAGTGATACGATAAAGCGATCTTTGTATCTCTTCAAGGAGATTTTATAACCTTGAATTTCTAGTAACAAAACATGACACATTATTTATACTAAATGCACCCGCAACGCAATTCAAATAAATAAATAAAATAAAACAATAAAAACACTCATGAGTGTGTCCTAAAGAAGGCGTTGAATTGTTCATAAAGCTGTGTTCCACGAACAACCTTTCATTCGTGCATTAAGCTTAATCGTGGGCAGCCTGTTAGTTGGCTTTCTTAAACCTCATTTTTGTCAAGACAGAAAGGTTAATCTAATGCCTACAAACCACGTGCGTCCTCCGGCTGGTCTGTCTGTTTCACAGGAAGAAAAATCCGATTTTTTGGGGGAAAAAAAATCTTACTGCTTCCGGGTGAAACCAGAATGGAATTTTATGCCATTTTAAGTTTCATTCTGTATTAATACAGAATCTTAAAATGGCAGTTATAAGTTTAGTACTGTATCCTTATCTCACCTTCTTTTAGGTAATACTTAATGGCCTTTTATAGCAAGTAATCTGTTTTCTTATAATCCCGATTTTGTTAACTAGGCCATTAATCGTATACCTATAGTCTGTGGACTGCATATTTTCTTGTTGATTTGTCTGTTTTGAAGAAGGAAAAATCCCATTTCTCTTCACCTATGCCTTTCGAAGTGCATTTCTAGCAACTCTACTAAGGGTATTGTGTATTAAATTAATTATAATTGCTCCAGAGTTTTATGTGAATTACATATTTGTAAATTATCTAATGACATCAACTTTTCTTTATTCATATACTGTACTTTTATATACATAAAGTCACTTATTTGCCGTACAAAAAATACAAACTGCGCATTTTCGTCAGTCTCTTCATCTCCTCCTGAGCAAGAAATATGCAGCTCTCTCTCTCTCTCTCTTTCCGTACCTCGGTGTCTAGTCTTTAGAGGAGCCATCAAACAGGCAATGACATTCCATTCGTTCGATGGAGGGTTGAGGAGTTGTCTACACTTAATTCTCCGACGGGTGCAGGAAGAGCTTCCACTTAATGCCGTCTGAGTTGGCTTAGCCATTTTTGACTCGCGTTGCTTAAACTTTTTTTTTTTTCCGCATTAGGAAGAGAAGGTCAAAATAGCAATTCTTCTTTCTGCGAAGATGGATAATGCTGTTGTTGCCAGTCATCCCCCCCCACTAAATATGCTCATCCATTCCAAACCAAAAATAAATAGCAAAACAGGATGAAAATAGCAAAAGGGGAAAAAATTGTTTGGACGATACAAAATTCAAGGAATTCAAATTTGTTTGGATTTCTTTAAATTGTTAAGCATTCATCGGCGCATTAAAATTATGTCATCAAGAAAGTAAGTATAAAATTATTTAAATATGTTAATCTGGAAACATTGTTTCAAGTACACAGTGATATGTCTCCTATGCAATATTACTTATTGGTCAAAATACTGGCCTTTCCTCTATTTGCACTATGCATGATCGATGACTATTAGCTGAGATCACTGGTCGCATGTAAACCTCATTATTTTGTAACAGATACATTATGCCAAACAGTTTTAATAATTTTATTTAAGTAAAGGGATATTACATCCCATATTGTTTCTTAGCCGAATAAGAAATTCAAAGAGTTTCATGCCGAATATAGAAACTATATAAAGTTCGGCAATTCCAAGCGTAAGCAAATACCTGGATAGTGCAGCAACTGACCCTTAAGGTTGTGCAAGCTGAGGCAACTCATAGCAAAGGTGGAGCAAGCTCCGATCACTATTCTTGATATTTACCCATAATGTGAACTTAGCTCCTAGGAGCTGTATTACTTTTCTACATTATGAGAGAAAGTCACTACCCAGACCGGTTTCAACCTTTATTGAGGTGTATTTAAGTAAAGACCTAAAAATTAGGACGATCCCTAGACCACTCCATAGTGGCCGAAAGACCGTCCAACTCAGCGACAGGGAGCCCATCACCGAGAAGAACAGGCAAAAACCTATCCCAAGCAGAACCTCTCATACACATCTATATAGCTAGCGTCAACCTCTCATCAGCGAGTAGGTAGACTTAGTTAATAATACCAAGTTTGTAGCGAACAGAACTTATATCCCTTCTATGAGAATTGCCAAGAGGTGTCCTAATAAATTACTAAATATATGAAGAGCCAAAGGCTTCAATTCGGCGACATATAACTTATTTAAGTTAAGGGATATTACATCCCATATTGTTTCTTAGCCGAATAAGAAACTCAAAAAGTTTCATGCCGAATATAGAAACTATATAAAGTTCGGCGATTCCATGGTACATTATCTGTCATAAGACGTTGTATGATATTGAGTCACGATATCACTTCCACTGCTCATGTGGAATAGTACAACTAACTTCATATCTAATTATCGAGTCTCTCAAAGTCTCATATTTAAACATGCTACTGGTAATGACATTCATTGCCAGTGTATTTTAATAATTCATGGATACGTTATTATTATTTTTAATTTGATGGAGCATGGATATTGTATTGTATATACAAGCACAGTTCCCAATTTTTTTTTTTTTTTCAACAACATCAAGTGCATTAATATCATTGTTGTTCTGAGATTCGGTGTTTTCCCCCATTTGAAAAATGATACTGCAAGGCGAAACACATCCAGTTAAGAATTTCGCTTACATTCTTCAGACTGACGATACTGAACAATATTCTTTAGATCAAAGTTCGAGATCAAATGTACTTATGTTGCTTGCATATCCGACTGTAATGAGGGTATCAGGTCGCATTAAATGATACATATTCAGTTGATACTACAATGATGGGGAGAAATCGCATGAAGAAATGAGAACTTCGGTCATATAATTCTCCGATCTATAAACTATAACGAGGAATTTTTTTTGTTGTTGTTGTTGTTACGGAATAATCTTCTTGCAAAAATATATAACGCAATTATAACTCTATATAATAATTGTATTATATCAAGTTTTATTATTAATAATAACTAAATCGAATTTGTAGACTGCTGACTGTTAGCATTGGCAACATTGGCGACTTTATTATCGGCCATTGCTGTTTGCACAAAAACTTGCCTTTGACTTTAAAGAATTGATTGCTGATTGAAGAATGAAGTCAGTAGATTCCACTTTACTACTTTTCAGTCGTTTGTAATACTCCTGAGGAAGAATAATTGTTTACTATTATAAACAACTTTAGAAAGTGAACGTATAAAGAATCAAAATGACAATTAAGCGCCTCCTTAGCGCAATTGGAAGAACGACGGTACGTTGCATCCTTCAATTGGAAAAGGCCTAAGTTCGAGTCTCGTCATGACGGAGGAATCTTTATATATGTATGGACTTTTTCAATCGAAGGTGAGGTAGCAGGGTTTTTTCTCCCGGAAACTCGGGTTTTTCATCCCACATACAAACAAATCGGCCCTTCAGAACACAGGCAATTTACAGACAAAAAATACTAGCTGTGGTGGTGGGCAGTAGATGGCGCTGATGTAGATGGTTGGTGGTAGGTGGAGACTGAGAGCTGTACAATAGGTGTCCTTCCCTCGATGAGTCTTCGGACTCCTTGGAGGTGTCATGAATAATAATAATAATTAAGTACATAGTTCATCATTCCCAGTATTTCATTTAATCATTTCATTTATTAAGTGAATAATTAGAATTAAATTAATAAGGGGTCGCTTAAAATTTAGGAACATTAATATGTATTGTCATTATTCCTAGAAAGAAATTATCATGCCTAATGCCTTTCTGGGCATAGCAAATGTTTCAATTGATATTTGGATTTGCTTTTGGCAGGTGATGATACGCGAATGTTAGAAAGGAAAAAAAAAAAAAAAAAAAAACACATACAAAATGCGGCACGTAGGATACACTGTGAGATTAATATCCAAGAAAAGTAATTGGTAATTTACTGTATCCAAAAAGCAAATAGCATTCTTAGGATATTTATTTATACCAAGATATCATTGCCTTGAGAGTTTTTCCAGAACCGTAAATGGGAAACGTATAATTTAATGGTGGATTTTACTTACACTTACACGAACGTAATAAGTTCTTGTTTTGGCTGCAGTAATTGTTTAAGTTTTCGATCTAATATGTAACTTAATTTTTTAGGACACTATATTTTGAAGCTATTTTCCCCTAAGATAAAGATAGTATTTTATCATTATGAACTCTACAATTGGCATCTTATCCTTAAATTTAATTTTAGACTTAAAATGTTTGAGAGAAAAGCCTCTAGACTTAGTTAAGAAATAATCGTAAAGGCAACTTACTATTAACACCAAAGTCGACTACAAATATTATCAATTCCGAGTGCACTAATCATTCATTGTAAAATAGTTAAGTCAGTATGCTAAATATTTGTCCACATGTAACACGCATTTTTTGGTCCCATAGCTAATGGGAAGTCGGACTTTTATGGCCATTTAGTCAGCTTCTACATCATTTGCAGCTCAAATTGGATATATTAACCAGAAGGATGTCATCGAGGTACATTACTCTTCATAGTCCAAACAGCAATCCACTAACAAACTGACATATTGAGGTTCGAACCTGAAATGTTTGAATTACAATCTACAAATTACTTAGAGGTCTCCACCGAGTGGGATCAGTTTTTAAAATTTTCCGAAACGAATTTATGCAGTCCTGAGTTAGCTGATCTCCAAAAATGAAACTCATGGCAAACTGAAAAAAAAAAAAAAAAAATTATTGTACAAATAGCTTTTAGAAAACTTTTTAGACAGCTACATCCATATCAGTTGGGCTTTCTGAAGATATTTTTCCACAGCTTATCTGTGGTTGGCGCCAGGAAGGGCATCCGGCTTATACAACTCAGCTACAAACATGGTAACAAATCCCATAGTTAATCCGGGAATCAAGTCAGAAAGCTCTATTCGGTAAAATTATTCTTTCTCCCTCCACATCGCGAATGCATTTTTGAAACACGTGAAAAACAATAAACTGAAAACAAATGCGCCCGACCTAATTCACTACATTTAACTTTTCTTTATTTACAAAATAAAGAAGGATATGCCGACAAGATGTTATCCTCAATAGAAGGTGCAGTCATTCCATCCTGAATAACAACACCTTTCCTCTTCCTCTCGGAAATCAAATCTGGCAGGTAAATAAAACTACAGGTAACTTACGAGATGAATAAAGGGTTAAATATACAACAGCTTCAAGTCAATTACAGTTAAAAATGCGTTGCATTTTTCAATTACTGCACATGTAGATAATTAAAAAATGAATTAAAAAATACACAAGACTTCAAGTGGATATTAGCTAATGCTCTCTCTCTCTCACACACACGAGAACATTTTTACAAACGACGAATATTACAATGAATGTCATTTTTTTCCGCCTTGTAGGATGAGGAAGAAAAAGTAAAATTATAATTTTTGTTTGCTTGTTTGATCTATTAATGAATTTATGTTCATATTTTTAATTCAATCTTTTGGTTGCTGCATCTTACGTGTTAAAGCAAGCAGTGGCGCACTCAGGATTTAATCTTGGGGAGATCAAAGGAGATCACGACCTATGACTGAGCATCTGAATGATCGCCAATACATGATACCCGTGATCTCCTTTGGTCCGGCTCGTGCAAACGAAGCCTCGCTCAGTCCGCCCGAGTACTACTTCGTTCGCCTTGCGTTCACAGAGGCTGTGATTCCCGAGAGCTATAGGGTATTCCCACTTTATGTGACCGCTAATTCATAAGTAGTACAGAAATAGAAGACACGACACAACATAAAAAATAAAATTTTAAAAAATTAATTAGGAAAAATATTTTTGGAAATTTTTCTAGTGTTTTTTTTCCCCTTTTTCCTTAGGGAGTGCCAGGGCCCCTTGCCCCCCCCCCCCCCACCTCTCTGGGTGCGCCACTTAAAAAGCAAGTTTCTAAGCATAAGAAGTCATTTGTACTATAAATGATAGAAATGTAATAAATAGATTTAGAAGTTTATTTTCATTATTATTTTTATATATTATTTATTTGTACATTCGTTATCCAACACCAATTAATTGCATCTGCATGTAAAATAAAAGGAAACTTTTTAAGGTTCATTTTTCAACTAAAAAAAACTGCAAAATATACTCTATTTGATCACAAAAGAAACGAAGAAATTATGAAAAAATTAAACCAAGAATCAATAATGGAAAAAATTAAAAAAATATAAACATAAAAGGATGAAATATGTTCAAAGAATAAAAACAGAAAGATTACCAAAACAAGCCTTAAAGTACAAGCCAGTAGGAAAAAGAAAACTAGGGCATTCAACGATGACTTCTACAGCCGAAATGGACCAATCTAGGTCTAAATCCTTGATAAGCATGATGATGATTTTTCAACTAAGTAACTGCAATTGAATTATTTAAAATTTTACAAGAAATATAAAACGAATTGATCAGGCAGCCGAGGCTACGAGACGAGTGCAATATATTCATCTAAATTGCATATGATCAATGCCCGGTTCATCTGTTCTTGCGGAACAGTATTATCTATGAAACAATGAATTTTTACAGTTTCTAGATCATTTGGAGTGATAATTTGTCCGTCAGATGAAGGCAGCAGTTTTTCTCCTAAATATTTAATTACATAAAATATGTACTTATACAGTATTATTAAGTCTGTTTAATTAGCGACGAGGTCGGGCACACACAATGTTTATTTGTGTAACAACAATATGATTATATATTTGGAGTATATTAAGAATTGTTTAGCCAGAAAACATACATAGTGCGGGATTTTTTAAAAACAAATTCTGAAATTATATTTTTAAGAATTGTTTTTAGAACTTATTTTTATCGGTTATTTCTCTTAACACTTATCAACAAGGAATAAAAATAATAATGAATTATATGTTTGTCCATTATGCAATCTGATCCTTGAAGTCAGAAGTGCATTCACTGCCGATACTGGGAATGGAAACAAGACGTGTCACCTCTATGACACTTTTAACCAAGTTCAGTTCCCCATTAAGTATTGCAATAGCTACAAACATAACCGTTAAGCCCACACAAGAGTGCGTTATCAAGAATTCAAATCCTTCTTCACAAGTCATTCTCTGAGAAACTTCCGCCTACGACGGTAGTGTTCTGTCATGTGACCTCTATCGCAACGAGGCAGAGCAACAACAAAATGGGAGGGTGGAAGAGGGGAAAACTGCTATCATGGTAGCACCGTTTCTGAACTGCACTTCGAAAACACGAGAAACTTGAAAAGCGTGTCAGTTTATCCTCAAAGGATAGAAAAGCAAGCAAGCAAATTTACTTTAAACATCCGAAATACTCGATAAAAACAAATAAATAAAATAAAATAAAATAAAATATTAAACAACAGAGCATTATCAGGGACAAAATTTAAATATAAACAATATTCTAAGCTTCCGCTTCCTTTTAACTAACAATAAAATTTCTTTCATACCACGAGGGCACTTCGGTAGGAGATATTCACGTTGGTCGAAGTGACTAATAATTGCTTATTAATTTCCTGCCTCAGATATCACTAAAACCCAAACAAATATATGTTTGTTACACTATTAGTAATGGTCCTCAACACAAGATTTTTTTAACAGATGTTTGTGACAGCAATTTAATTTATGATAGTAGTCTCTCTCTCACCCCCTCCGTAATATAACCATTTCTTTAGTACAGGAATTCCCAACAGGGTCGATAGACTTTAAGGAGAGATCGTTATATCCTAAAAGGGTAGGCGGACACATTACAATTAATAATTTACTGAGAAAAACAACAGGCTGAACATATCAGAATGTTGAGACTTAAGGTTAAAATTAAGTAATTTTGTCCCAGACAGTGCTGTTTATTGTGAACTACCACAGAATTTCTGCTTTAATAGCATTTTTGTGAGCGTATTCACTAAAATGAATTAATTTAATTTTTTTTTCTAGAAAGGACGTTTCACATTAAAAAAAACCCGTTCAAGTACTTTTTTTTTAGAATTAGAATTTGAAAATGACAAAATATATTTGCAAGACAAGTGTGAATAAGTATGAATTTAACTTGCTATCAGTCTATTAAATACTCAGAGAAAAAAATAAAATAAAATAAACGAAAATCATCTCTACAGCAAGCGCCTATAGTGATATAAGTCAAAGCTTGGTAGACTTAACGATGACATTAAGTAATACCTCAAAATATATAAAAAAAAAAAATAAATAAATAAAATAAAAGTCCGAAACAGTTAAAGATCTTCGTTAGCGAAACGGAGAAGCCATCCAAAATCTAGTGATGGTGAGTCCAACAGTGCAAATTTGTGTTGCTGACAAACAAATTCTTTATATATGAGATACTAGACTTCTCCCTATTCGAACGTTGTGATCAGACCTTGTCTAAGAAGCCGAAAACTGGAAAATAATATAACTTGACTTGCGGCAGAAGTCGTATGTCAATCCTAATCTAGAATTCGATGGAGGGTTAGGATTTTTTTTTTTTTTTAATAACATTTCAACATACGAGAGGGTGCAGAATCTTAGAACCCCTGTAACCCATTGAGAGCCATATGTGTGTGGAGTAGAGGTTGGAGAGGGAAAAGGAAAGTTTTTCTTTTTTTTTCTTTAAACAGATGGAGATTGTAAGTAGCGATATATTTAGAAATAAAAAAATGCTATATCCTTAAAAAAAAGGAAGCTATGACGCTTAAAAATCGTTGTAATGAAAGACAATATATTCTCTAACAGGATGGGTGGAGTAGGGAGTGAGTACTTTTCCATTATAGCAGATAAAACAAAACGTCATTCAGCAAAAACCGCTCTTTGTTGGGTGGATTAAAAAAACAACAACAACTGTAAATCTATGCAGTTTGAATAAGATTATTAATATGCTTTTAATTACGCAGTTTTAATCTTCTGCTTTTAATTAATCTGTTTTAACCTTCTACTAATATTTAAAAGATTAATGCTAAAAATATGCTAGCAGGTTTTTTTTTTCCCCTACTCTCCCATCAATAACTAAAACACTACATAGATTTAATTTTTCATATTGATACTTTCACGAAGACATTTTTAACGCAATATACCTATCAATCTGATGGGTTATTATACTACAATTTATTATAAATCGATTCCAGTCGTTTTGAATTAACTACCCCTTCTTATTTTGATTAATATGTTTAATGTAATTTTTTTTTCCAGCAGCAATGAGACAGAGAAGACGCTGTCTTCTCTGTCTCATTGCTGTAATCGGTTGCTCTCCAAACTTCCTCAACCTACAATTTACTCTTGTTCCTTTTCGTATGCTAATTCCAAATTAGCATGCGAAAGAAAAGAACAGTTTGCATTATTGCAATTAAGATGCTGCAAAACCGGATTCACGCTATCGATAGTATGTCTTCAAGGACTTTCCAAGTTTGCTGTTCCTGGTTTAAGGACCAAAATACAAATGTTCAAGAAGTTTATCGAGAAAGAAAAGTTTATCGCAGTACCGATCATTGTGTCACTGAGAATGCTATTTTTTCCTTAAAGAGAGAAATACAGAGATTTTTTATGTTTATTTTCTTGTAATCATTTTTCGGCTCTTTAAAATCCTCTTGCTCACTGAGCTTATTAATTTCTTGTATTTATTTATTTATATTTGTTACGATTTGTTTTTGTGTTGGTATCCATTATTTTTATTGCTTTTATTTGTAAGGTGCTATGATATCATCTCACAGTTAAGGCAACGTCTGGAAGACTGCATGCACACCGGCGAGTACATACAGAGATATACAGAAAGAGAGAGAGAGAGAGAGGGAGGGAGGGAGTCAAGGCGGAACAAATTATAGACACTGAACTGAATCTAGCAGAATGATCATGGGCCACAACGAAAGTCTCTGGGGGTGGAAATTAGAAGGCTGGACTCAATCAGTCCAATCTGCTTCACTGCCTGCGACAATTCTGGCTTCCTGATGGTCCTCGGGCTCTGACTCTCTTTTTAATCCACCCATTTCCAATCAATGTTCTTCCGCTCTCTCTCTCGCCAGTTTTCCTGGCAACATCGGTGGGGGGGGGGGAAGAGAAGAACACTTCCCTTCAGTCCCTACTTGTCCCAACTAGCATTTCTCGGAGTTCCGTTTCCTATCAACTGGCCATCTGTCTGTTTATCTGCGTTTCATCTCACTACCATCTCATTTCTGCTCCATTTTCGTCTTCCTGCTTCCCGGCTCCTACCGACTATCTGCGATTTTCAGATGCGAAATTTCCTCCAAATTCTGATATCACTTTGGACATGCCAACAATTTTGACATTTATTAGCACCATCGGTCCTAATCCTTTTTTCGTCATTTACAGACGACATTTCTCCCCACCATCACATGCCGCTTTCATTCCCCACATAACTACTCCCCTTTAGAACTAGGATAATGCTCCTGAAAGTTTATTTTGCTCAGCAGGGACGTCTAGTAATCCATTAATCCTTCACTGACTTAGCAGTGAAGGCCTCCAGTTTTCACATTGTAATTATAAACGCAAACAGCTTACGTATGTGGAAGGATGACAAGTGAATCGTTTCAAAAGGTCTCTGGGGACAATTAATTCTTTCAGAGAAGACTTTCTCACAGTCTCAGCTACTGTATCCTTTCAGTTAGGGAAATAACAGTGATGCTTATGCTGCTGTTGCTTGTCATTATCAAGTAATACAAAACATAATTCTTCAGAATATATAATGATATCAGTAGCAAAAGCAACAAATCTTGAAATATAGTTTCAACAAATTTTATGTGAGAGAGAGAGAGAGAGAGAGCAGAATATTCACGCGGTTGTAACTGAATAAAAGCAAACAAGAGTTTGCAGAACAAAAGAGAAATTTTAGTGAGCTCCCTTGCGATCTTAGCCTTTTCAAACAACATTCGTGGATGATCTTCCGTTAGGTGCAGTGTTTTGCTTTGCTTTTCATAATAATGTATTAAGGAGTTTTAGTTTTAACGAACTCTGTGTCAACAACCAGCTAGAAGTCGAGATTTGTGGAAATTTAGACTTGAGAGCCTTGAACAGGTAGCCAATCATAACGTGGCTAATCGGCCTCTCCGCAACAAGATTTCAATTCTCAATCCCTCAAGATTTCTCTGGAGAGCTTTAGATTGATCCTTTACAGTTTATTTACGTAAGACCTATGTTTCCACTAAGCTTCCTAAACACTCAGTCTGACCACAGCATTGTAAAACTGGGATTAGAGTATCCAGTATACAGCTTCCTATTTATATAGTGTTTACGTTATTCGTAGCCAACAGGTCAGTAATAACTTAAGCTTGGCAATGAACTAAATTAATTTAGAAATTCCATGTTTGTCTGTTTGTTTTTTTCCCTGACCAAACAAAGGTAAACAAATTACACGGTATTAGGGACGTTACCTTTATTGAATAAAACTTCGTGGCGCAGATATTACAGGCTCAGCTTTCACAGCAAGTATGCTATCCACTTTATCCACTTTCTGATAAATGATTTAATAAACTCAGAAACGACAAGTCAAGTCAATAAAATCTTTCACACTTATAATGAAAGGCAAACTGTCGGTCTAGTTAGCTTAATTGATAGGTACCAGCTCTGCAACCAATAAGCCACAGGATTCGAATATTTCGGCGGGCACAGATGTTTGTGATTATCATTAGGTGGCAGACGATTTTCGTCGCCAGATGCGAGATAACTACCCTGCTTTTTGGAAGCCTAAAGATGACCTTAAAATGTTCAATGCTTGATCTCTACTTTCTGGTTATCTAACCTTTAGCCCATGGAAATAATGTGGGATAGGTTACAGCTATTTGTAAGTGGGATTCCCACAATAAATAAATAAAATAAAAATAAAAATGATAAATAAATGAAATAAAAATAGAAATAAAAATGATAAATAAATGAAATAAAAATAGAAATAAAAATGATAAATAAATGAAATAAAAATAAAAATGATAAATAAAATAAAAATAAAATCATCTACAGGATAGCGTTTTTCAAGTATGCCATGATATCAAGACCTTCCGGTGCTACAGTATACATTTCCAAAAGAAATCTACCGAAGTTGGACGAAGCCCTATAGAAATATGCTTGAAAAGTACGAATTGGTTTTTCAAAAAACATGTCTAGATCCCACGTCTTATTTATTAAGTTTTGGAAAAACGCTTAAAAATGTTCTTCCAAGTTTTTTTTTTTTTAATATCTCACTTCTGATTTTTAGTAATGTATTTATTATTTTTTTGCATTAGCTTGAAACTTGAAAAAAAAAAAAAAGATTTCATGCTCGAGTACTCACACACAGTTTATTTCTTTCCCCCCATAAAAGCTGTTATTTAATGAAGAACTGAATGAATTTCTTATCTGATGGAGAATTCTTCAAATTACTTGCGAGTGATTTTTCTTTCTATATCGATTCTTGGCTATCACTAGGCAATACTGGTATTACATTTTTCATATTAGCATTGCTCACTTCAGCTCCCAAAGATAAACCTCGAATTCATCTTAAAAAACATAATATACATTGTTTAATTAATGAAAGCATTTTTGCTTAAGAATATAATGATGTAGCAGAAAAATATGTATGCGATAACAAAAATGACGTTACTAAATGCAATTCAAATAAGATATTTTTCAGAAAAAAAAAAAAAAGAAATATCCTAGAAATTAGATAAAGTTCAAAATATTAGCTTTTTCTATAGTAAGATGAAGTTTCACGTTTGGCTTGTAATGCAGCATTTAATCATACGAAACTATCCACGTACTTCTGAGAACTTTCATGCATGGGATATCAACTTCCATTCATCACGCAGGAAAAGTTCTGCAAGTGATGTTGATCTCCAGGGATGATTTCTCACACGCTGTTCTACTTTATCTCACAAGTGTTCAGTCGAATGAAGATCGGGTATATTAACTGGCTAGTCCATTAGAGAAAGGATGTTATCTTCAAACCAAGCCACAGATTATGTGTGACCAGGAGTTTTTCTGTTACTCTCCACAACAGAAGGTGCAGAGTCGTAACGACACAATAACCACAGAATAGCGGTGGTGAACAAAATGGAAATATAACTCTCAGTTCATAGTCTGCGATTTACAAATATTCGTAGTGATGATATGCAGAAAATTTACCGTAAAGATTCATTCAAATTACGCGCGCGCGGTTAGCCTAGTGGTTATGCGCTTCGCAACCATATATATGTCTAGGGAAGGAGTGTCCTAGGTCCGATTCCCGTAGACGACGTGAGGAGCTTAAGGATCTTCCTCAGTTATAGCCAAGTTAGCCAGTCTTGGGCGTGGACAATAGTTTTTTTTTTTTTTTTTCCTCCCCAGTTTATTCTGGGATTTTTCCTCTAGCAAAGCAGGCAAACCGGTTCCGTAAACACACGCTTCAACAGACATGGGATACCACCGGGAATAAGCAGCAACCAACCTATTTCGCGGGATTATTGGTTATGGAAGCTTACGCGGTAAAATGTGTAGGCCTGCGCGAAAGCGTAACATACGATGATTATACAACTAATTTTCAGGATGAAACCTTCGAATTCCATATAACACCTGCAAACTCACCTTCACTAGGAAAGTCAAAGAAATGTACAAGAAAAAAAAAAACTTTTCTGTACATTTTCAACGTTTTTTTTTTCTTTTTTTACTTTTGTAATTTAAAAGTCTTGTAAAAGTTTTAACATTTCCATTTTTGCTGAAAGGATGATCCTAAATCCTTTCTCTCTCTCACACACACACACTGTTATGACAATCCCACCTATGAAACTAGGTAAAGCGGTAGTACACTTAATAATTTGCATGGGTTAAGGTTGAGATAATCCATGTTGTTTTCCTATAATTTTTTGAAAGATGCATATTTCTGTACATTCCCCCCCCCTCCAAATATAATTTAGAAATCTTGTGCAATAAAAATATGTGACTGAACGAGAGATGATTTACTTTTTTGATTTATTTTCATTATTACAACTCATCAGCAAGCAAAAAGTTATTCCTTACTTGCATAAATTTTGAGCAATTTTTGGTTTTTCTGAACAGTACGTGGTCTACCATATGGTTTCATGTGCCATGCCGAGAAGTTTACGACAAGTTTATTTCCACAACAACGAATGGCATTCGAAGATGAATTATTATGCAACCGACGTCTGCATTGCTCACTTAGTTTGCAGGCGCGCGCTAGTGTGTGTGTGTGTGTGTGTGTGTGTGTGTGTGTATAACAGAGAGCAGCTGCAACTGGAAACGCAATCGCGTGCGAGGCAAAACAACATGAAACGCGCTGCATAATAAGTTTCATAATTGTTTACCACACCATTGCATATTGGAAAAACTGGGTCAGACGCAATAGAATACATGCAGCGCTGGGTAGCAAATATTTGCTATTCGACCACCTTGATGAAAAGGTTGCGTTACTATATATTTTGGCATTAATTTCGAATTCGCATTTATCAATGATTTTAAATTATCAGTTTGTATTATACTTTAAAAATAGATAAATTAATAAAAAAAAACTAAATATCTTCTATAGTAAAAGTGATGCTTTTTTGTTTTAATTTTTTTTTGAATAATGTTTTTGTTCTGATTGCTTGGAAGAGGGATGCGTAATGTATGTGAGGAGAAGGGGGGGGGGGAGATCCTCTGTCCAATTTGACACTGGAATAAACGTTTCTAGACACAGGATCGAGCACTTAATAATTTTTCTCAGCTACTACAAAGTTTTTGTGCACACACACACACTTTCTCTCTCTCTCTCTCCTGCTCCGTTAATATTTATGCATGTTGTAAACAACAAACTGGCTTCAATGGCAAGTATTTTTAGTAATTGCAACTATTAAATTTATTAATCCAAGTAATCTTTTCAGATTACTTGGATCTTTTAACCCCGCACCTAAATAATAATAATAATAATGAGAGAAAGAGAGAGATAGGGTACCCAGGCTCATTTTATAGTGCGCTTTTGAATTTATTGTGGTTTCGTCTGCAAGAAATATTTATCTGTTTCTCTTTCGGACTTGTGCGCATGTGTTCAGCTCGGCAAAAGTTTATTTATTAAAAGCTAAAAACTAAGTGAAAAAAAAAAATCGATTGAATTTATCGAACACTTGGATGGTAATTATGAAATTTCACGCTTTTTCGTTATTATCATTTTATTTTGTGTTACGGAGCAATGAACACATTGCTATATTGCTGCTGCCGCTAAAAGGAATCGCACTATTTAAGACCTTGGCCTGGGTTTAATTTTAGCAGCAAATCTGATTATCGAGATTTCGTCCTCGTACAGCAATACGGCACATGTGCAGAAAACATCGTGTTGGTAGCCAACTGAGGCGAGTGAGTGTGGTCAAATCACTCGTCACATCATAACCGATGTGAATTTATTAAATCAATTTGATTTTAAAAGGATGATACTTAGCTTCTTTTTTTTTTTCTTTAATGGAGAGCCATCCAGGAGAAATTGGTCAATATATATATATATATATATATATATATATATCAAAAAGTAAAGCATTATCGTTATAACTTTTGCGCGGTTTCATCAAGAGAACTGTTACATATCTCTCAGTTTGCTTACATTGCTGCATAATTGCTGCAAGAATAAGACATTGAAATGAAAACATTCGTCTTCCCCCTCCCCCTTACTATATTGCAGAATTTCCGACTTATCGTTTAAGCTACATGCACGAGGTGCCTTGACAAATATTGATCCAGTTTGTGACCTTCATAGTTTGTGGAATTTGCTTAGCAAAACAGTAACGTATTCGGTATTTACTGGATATCTGATGCAATTTTTTTCTTCCTTCTCCCCTACCCCATTTCTGTTCTCACAAACCTGTAATTTTTTTTTTTTTGTAATGCACCTTTTGCAAACTTTTTAATTAGTACTCCTGTGAAATTTCACAGAGCTCCCACTTGCTGTACAGTTTTTATCCCCTCCTCCGTCATTGTACTGCAAATCATCTTGTAAGAGAGATAGGGACGCCTCGCTTATTTCGATCCTGACGAACAAACTTGACTACTCTACCTCGTAAGCTTAATCTATTGTTGTGATAGAACATAATGTGAAATTCGTCAAATGAACAATTTTATTATATAAAGAGACATACAGTGATTCGTGTATTATGGGCGTTTGTGTCCGCTTTGAATGGTTTGTTGCTGTTAAGCCGCATACATAGCATAAGCCAATGCGAAGTAGCCAGAGCCAGTACCGTCGACAAGGTGCAGCACAGAGGCAGCCTGCCTCACGGCGCGGCTTAATAAGGGCGCTAGTTCAGCCATATTGCAGTAGGCTCAATCGCTACGCTGACAATTCCTGTTAGCGTAGCAAGTGCGAAAAGAAGTTTTTCCAAGCTTAAACTGATTAAAAATTACTTGCGAACAGCAATGACCCAAGAAAGACTGGTTGGTTCAGCAACTAAATCGATAGAGGTGGTCATAGCTTATAATTTAAATTTAGAAGAGCTTATAAACAGTTTTTTTAATCTTCATAAATAAGCCTTTGAATTACTCTGCTCATTTCTAATTACTTTTCCACAAAGATAACTCACTGATTTGTGTTACCCATAAAGCACCTTAATTAAGGACAGCCGAATACCACGTGGAATCCTTGGTTTGAATCGAATTTCGCCCGAAGCAACTTAAAGCGAAATTCTTTATAAAAGGTTTCTCACGTCAATTAGTGATGATTAGTCATTACAACAGAAATATACACCAAACAATGCATTTTTGTTTTTTTTACAGTTAGAGATTGCATCGATTATTTCGGAGTCAGAGTTCCATTTAATCAATTTTCCAAGAGAAGACGAGAATCTTGTTCACCGTACCGACATGTTTGAGGATGGAGGAGATTGTCATACTTTGAAGCCTCTTCCAGTTGAAAAAAACTGTATTACGAATATCTTCTAAGATCGTTATGATAAAATTAACCTGATTTTCGACGCTCCATGTTTCTACAAATATCATTCTTCCTAAACAAAATCTCAGAGGTAATAACATCGTAAAATTTTCATTTCTGTTATAATCTAAACGATTATTCGTATTTACGTGAGAAATACCAAATCGTATCATTTCGCTGCAAGTCTTTAATGACAGGCAGACATTTTTATCGCAACACTTTTTTTTTATCGAATGCCAATTTACTCAGTTCATTTTATATAATGGAAGGCTCAGCAGTTTATTTAGTAGAATCTCAGCTTTTCACAGCGGAAGTTATCTGTCTGAATCCTTATCAAGATCCCCCCCCCCCATCTATTTTGAAGGATAAAAATCGAATGTCAGAAAATTTTCTCTCTGGTGTGTTTGTCACAGAACATTACTGTAGAAAGATTGAAAGCCATATTACTACGAAAACTAAACGGGAAGGGTATCTATCATCCAGGGGTGACATAGATTGCGATGTCCGCAAAATATGACGGACGTTTCAAAAAGACCTAAATGATCACAAATGCATACATGACTAAAACTAATTTAAATATAGTAAACAATTAGATGGCGATTTAGCAGAAAAAAAAGATAATTTTCCCCCACTTGTTATATGTTACGAGAATTCCGTATGTGCACCTCTAGAAGTATGGCAATTATTCAGCCTGTTTTCAAACTCCTGTCAGCTCTTACCTAATATATCTGTTATGTACTATGGCGGAATGCAAACACAGTTCTTGAATACCAACATCCTACGAAGTCCAGCAGGACAAGGTCGGAAAACCAAGACATCGATTCTTTTCTTGAGGAATTTTTGCTTCTGCGGTTGGAAGATTAGCGCACGACCTTAATATTTCCCTCTGCCGTATGATTTGTTACTACTAAACGAGAGCATGTTAAATACGACTTAGAGATAAAATCTCTAAATCGATTATTAAAAAAATAATAATAATCGATCGCATGCTAATCTGCTAAATGATGATATTAAAATGTCCAATTTAAAAATAAATGCGCACGCAAACGGACTGGTTAATTTAAATGATAAAAAAAATAATAATAAAGTTATGAGGAAAACGTATTGTGTTAGGAAACTGAATAGGTTATCTTATAAGCGACGAAAACCCGTAGTTTACTGGAGGGAAAAGTGAAAATCTTCTATCACCGCATGAGATCGGTGGACTCATTAACATACAGTAAGAGAAATCAACTGAGATCTTTCCAAATGTCCGATGGATGAGTTGAATTCAAACGATACGAACAGACAAGGTTATCTAAATTAAAATTATCATCATCATCATGCGTATCAAGGATTTAGGCCTAGCATGGCCTGTTCCAGCCTTAGAAGTCATCGTTGAGTCGTTTAAGAGAACGTCTTGGTTTTCTTTTTCCTAATGGCTTGTACTTTAAAGCTTGTTTTGGTAATCTTTTTGTTTTATTCTTTGAACGTGTTCCATCCATTTATGTTTATATTTTTTAATTTTTTCTATTACTGTTTCTTGGTTTAATTCTTTCATAATTAAATCGTTTCTTTTGTGATCAAATAGGGTATACTTTGCAGTTTTTCTCATAAACTTCATTTCTTCTAAATAAAATATAAACAAATAATTTTTGTCAACCCCAAGAGCCAACAAATTAGCGATGGTCCAAAGTGGACAACAGCATATTCCTTATAAGTCACGCCAGCACTTTTAGGATTATAACATATCCTACACTGAGTGACTACTTAATTAGATGCATTTCTCTAACAGCGTGTAATTACTCCTTTAATCCTCAAACAAATCCCACTAATTTGTCCCCCCCCCCCCAATTTTATAGCATAGGTGTTCGATGTGTGTACGTTCATGGCACCTCTTTTTCGATTGGCGTCTTGTTAGATTGTTCATTATCCTGATGGAATTGATTTTCCACGGATTAACCAAACTAAATGGATGCACTCGGCAGCTGAGTAATTCAGACATTGTTCCAGTGGAATCAGGGAACCTAAAAGATACTCTAGACCAGTGGTCGCCAAAGTGGTATATCGACCCCCAGGGGTCGATATAACATTGTTAGGGATCGATTCGGGCTCAGGGGTCAATTGGGGGTCGATAGAAAAATATAAGACATCATTGTACGGGTAATATTTAATTTAGCCCTATCTAATTTCTTGTCCTATTATGATTACGTAATAGTAAAATAGAGGGGGCCGATAAAAAGTCAAGAAACTCTTGAAGGGGTCGACAGTCAAAGAAGTTTGGCGACCCCTGCTCTAGACACATCTCATATCCAGCGATTTTGTTTGCTATCCGGACGATTGGTCCACCGATTCGTGCTGCTGAAGCTAAATCTTGGCCTTGTCAGCGTGAACAACTGGAATCAGGAGTAGTCGACCCAAACGACCTTTTGGGAAGTTTTCTAGTTTGTGCAGCATTCTGTACACTCTATAGTTACGCGTGTAAACCCCAACTGGTACGACTGCGCTCGAAGTCATGTTATTGATCCATTATTATATTGCCTTGAAATGTGAAAGCATGCGCGCACATACACACTGTACTAATACAGCCAAGGACGGTGATAAAATTCTTTGCGAAGCGGTGCATTTCATGGATGATTTGTTAATGGGCCTAGAAAATGACTACTCAGCATACAAAATCATACAGTAGAAAATTCCATAGGAATGTTTCGTCTATCTGATTTCAAAATTCTAAAGATTTTCGTACAATATATGTGTCGAAGACAATTATACAGAATTATATTCCTTTATTAAAAAAAAAAAGTAATTTTTACTTCAATCATTAAATAAGCATAAGAAATTATATAAGTAAGGGATATTACATCCCATATTGTTTCATAGCCGAATAAGAAACTCAAAGAGGTTCATGCTGAATAGAAACTATATAAAGTTCGGCGAGTCCAAGCGTATGGTAGCGCAACATGGACTAATTATATGGACTATCCCGGTATTTGCTTACGCTTGGACTCGCCGAACTTTATATAGTTTCTTATTCGGCATGAAACAATATGGGATGTAATATCCCTTAACTTAAATAATTTCACATCGCCGAAATGAAGCCTTTGGCTCTTCATATAATATAATTAGTAATAAAAAATTATAATTTTGATAGAAATATGTTTCTGTAAATAATACTGTCACTCTTATTGTTCGTTTGGTATATGTTTTTTACACCTCACTTCGGTAGAAAACATACTTTATATGGGATAGCAAAATTTCTCTCTCCAGTGATATCAGAGTTTTTCATATATTGCGTAATAATGAGAGCATGTGGATTAATTAGTCCTTATCCCGACTAAAGCCTAAATAATCCGAGAATCATCCAGTTCTGTAGACTAAATATAGTACTTTATGAAGCCACATCCAGCTTACAAATAAGCAAGGTGGTGGTCTCACACCGGTTGATGATTTCTTGTATCAGCTAAAAGGCCTTCACAAACATCCGTGCTACCTTCGGATTCGAACTCGTACTTAAATTAAATCAGTAAAACGTATATAGAGGTAAAAAGGTGAAATCTAAACGCTAAGAACATTCAGTTGAGGGCACACCGATAGGGCCTTCCTATCCATGTGAAAAGTCATGAGTTCAATTTGCATATAATTGGATTAAATGGTATTATTTTTTTTTATCTAGTATTTTTTTTTTTACCTCCTGTCTTACATTCGCCTTTTCTTTTGATTCGATACGTTCGACTAACTTTGATCACTCCGAGAAGCAACTACAGTCTAAATTTGCAACGATGGAAACATGAGACTTGCTGAGAGATGTCTTTGGAGAAGGAAGAGTTCCTCTCTATTTCGGTCCGATTGTGCTTATATTCGCAGGGGGCACCTTATGATGCTTAATAGTTCGCAGAAAATGTTTTCCTTTGTCGACCTAAGAAACAGTCATATTCCAAATTTGAGTAAAATCAGAGCAGGAATAGAAAAGAAAAAGAAAGCTTTGTTCTCTCCTCACCCCCTTTTCAACCAACCGAATACAACTTACCATTCATTTCCCTAATTTTATGTATTTAAATGTCAGAATTTTCTTGAAAAATAACAGGATTAATGTTTAGCATATTTATTCGAAACTTTACCAAGTTTTCGATCTTTCGTTAATAATATCGGCACAATTATCAATTAGTTGAAAAGTCGACGACCTTTACTCTTATTACTGTTGGCTGCGTGCCAACAGTAATAAATAAAATTTCTGTTGCGTGCCTCTATTTCTCCCTTCTACTAACCCAACTCGTCGGAATTTTGTAGCCTTCTTTTTTTGTGAATAAAAGAACTCAGATTTAGGCGCAAAAGCAAGCCTCCCTTTTCTCCACAACAAAGATGTACAATGTGTTCTACTGCACCCAGCACATTCAGTTCACTACAGTTTATTCCTTCCTAAAGATTTTTTTTTTTTTTTAATTTTAAACTTACCTATCATAAGCTATTTGGTTTTGTCACAGGTTATTTTTTTTATTCATTTAATTTTTATCATTTTAATTTTATAATTTATAAAAAATCATAATTATATGTGAGGGACTATTATTAAAATTATAAAAGTCCCTCACAAATTAAATGCGTGTCACACGAAAGTATTGAACTAGCAATTAAACACTAAAAATAATAATCACAAGCTAGAAGTTGGCAGGCCTGGTTGATTAAGAGTTAGGGTATCCACTCTCCAACCAACAGGCTACGAGTTCGAATCCCGGGGTTGGTATGGACTGTGATTGTCTTGAGGTGGGATATAAATTTCATCGCCCGGTGTGAGACCATCGCTTCGACTAATGGAGGACTGAGGGGCTTGAAAAAGTTCCATGTTCGGTCTCTAGAGGAGCATTTCCGGACTTTATAATAAATAAAATAAACCATCGACTAATAGGCAGATGTTTTTATTTAAAAACGTCCAATATTGAATTCCTAACGATTACATAAATTCTTTCTTGCATGAATATTAGAGGTTTTATCAACATTTCTGACATTTTGGAAACCTCAAATGACCCCTCCTGCTCTATAATGTTGTGAGCGTGGATCAAACCATAGGTTGCATAAGCATGAATAAGGTGAAATAAGCATAGGTTGTCATGCGCAACCTATGCTTATTTCACTCTTCCTTAAAATTAACAAAGCGTATCCCTCAATTCACAGACTGTCTCTTTCTTTCTTTTTTTTTTTTTCGTTTTTTTTTATTCAAAAAAAAAACGAAAAAGGTATAAATGAACTGAAAACAGTTCATGTATCGTTTTTAAATTTTTTAAAATTTAATTATTTTCAATACGGTTCAAATTTAATGGTTGGGTTCCATTCCACAAAAATTTTCACTGTACCGCTCTCCCTTTTTTCTATTTCGCGCTTGTTATATATAAACGTTTATTCCTGTAGTTATATCAACCGCATGCTATTCCTAGGCTTGAATATAATCTCTGTGACTTATTGTAAGTACGTGATGGTGGTTTATTTTTTCAACGTTCATTTCTTTCTATTTCCATCAATTGACGCCTGTTACGACCAATTTTTTTCATGAAAAAAAATCAAAATTAAATCCACGCGGAACAAAACTGGTAGTAGTTACATTGTCCTGCTATGAATTTCAGCAATTCGACGAGTTCTGTGCACTAAGAGGGACTGAGTCTTCTGGTGGAAGCTAGACAACAATATTTTTTTAAAAATTATACTGATTTATGTTAATAATAACATAAAAAAGCATTTCTTTTAACGTTCCTCAACCATATGCCTGTATCTAGAAAGGAAGGGCACTTTTCTCCTACTAATAGTTAGTATATCATTATTATTACATGGTGTTCATTTATGGGGTTTCAGAACTAATCGCGTGGTCACCCCTATCTACACTACACCATCTACTACCGGCTGCATATTTTTTTTTTCTTCTTCTTCTGTGTGTGTGTGTTCTCCGGCTGATTTGCCAATTGTAGATATGGAAAAATCCAAGTTTCAGGAAGAAAAAACCCTGCTCTTTGTATGGGATTAAGGAACTCACCTTCAGTTGAAAAGGCGGATATAAAAATTTTTTGCATCTTGACTGGAATCGGATCCAGGTCTCTTTCAATCGATGGATGCATATTCCATCGTTCCTTCCAACTCGAAACTCACAATTAAAAGACATAATTATACTGATCGTTTAGTTTCAATGGCTAATTGTAAACAGTCTCCTGAAGTTTTTTTTTTAAATTTTTTTATTTTATTTTAAGAAATCTAAAATTTTTATTAATAGAAATCTAAAATTTTGTCCAAGTGCAGACTTGGACAAAATTTTAGATTTCTACTTACAAACTATACTGTTTTCAACAATTCTATTTTGTTCTGCATTTCCAAGTTCGTCTCTTCTGAATGACATCAAACATTTCGAGAAACAATATCTAAGCAATAACGATACTCCATTAACTGTCAGTTTTAGTTCCCATCAAATTGTTGAAACCCTTTCCTTCCCATTAATGGTGGTCAATGTTAATTATTCCAGAATTTACTGTAAACGATATTATCAAATGTCTCTTATCGATATATTCGCCGACAAATATAAATATGCTGTGGCCATCCCTAACCAACAGAATAAAGAGTAATAATTGTTCACTTTATCAATGTATGTGCCGCTGAGTCCTTTTTCACTAGTAGGTTAATCCACACATTGTAGCATTAAAAAAAAAAAAAAAATTCTGAATACCCATAATTTTACAAGCAACAATTTCATTTTCACAGTAACTAATATAAATGCGATAGTATATATACGGATAATTGTTTTTAGTATACCACAGTAACGGTATGCTAAATCAAAGAATTCTAGGTTAATTTCATTATCTCAGCGAAGATCCTGAGCAAAACAGGCTTAGCAAAGTTCAAATGTTTATTCGTTTAGGCACTAAAATAATGTGTTCATTGACCCACAGTTCTGAGAGATTTAGCAATCATTCTAATTTTAGTTACAACTGCTATACTTTAACTTGGAATCGTTTATCCCATCTCGATATAACACTGGGCAACTGTATTTATAACAATAACGAACTGCCAAACGAGTGTTCTGCCAAATAGGAAGCTATAGGAATTCCCACGTTACGTTAAGTAAACGTAAACAGTGCCGATGTACCATGTTTATACACACTGGCAGTATCGCTGATCGAATCTAAAGCCACAGTAAAAATAGGTGCATTCGAACCTATTTATTGTTTTAATTTTAATTTTAGACTCCTTTATACTTTTAGTGAAGTTCTTTTAAACTCAAAGTTCGTCGCAAATTTATCTGTCGTTTCTTGTCTGTCAAGATTTTAATACTTTCAATTCTTGACAGACAGTACGTTAAAAAAAAAAAAAAAAAGGAGAATACGAATCTCATTCTTAGGAATACAAAAGTGGCATCGCCTGACCTAATTATTAAAGCGTTTTATTTTTAATGGAAAAAAGCTACACAAAAGTAGTCATATTACAAGTCATCTACAGAGAACTGACGCCCTCCTCATATCTTATTTAAAACGCTTGGAACACAAAAACAACGCTCATTTCAGACTCGCCCCAATGAGGAAAGGCGGCACGTAGCTCTTGGAAAGTAAAACAGCATTTTACCCAACAACGAGTTTCTGTTTGAATAAGGGGAAAATAAAAATCAACAATTAACGAACCACTACTGTTAGTGGTCGGAAGATGGAAGTGTGCAAATGGTGGATAGTGGTGCAATGCGAAGATGGAAGATTAAGATGTAAAGTACCCAACCGCGATGAGTCCTTGGAGATTTCACGTAATAATAATAGTAATAATGATACTAATACACTACCTCATGTTTATAAAATAATTTCCAGAATTTAAGATGAAGTGTCTCCGCTGTAGATGACCCATATTATAAATTTTCATAATAACACAGTTTTGTTGGATACAGTAAATGCATCTGCTGGTTCAGAATATACTGTGAATGGTTAGTACCATACCGCTAACAAGTTTTAGCCCAGAAGTGTGTGGACTGATTAAGCATGAGCTAACAAGTTGAACCTGCAAGGACTCTTCCAATAATTTACATTAGGCTAGTAACTACTTTATCCACTTAGCGATGGGGATTCGTTGCATTTTGGATGGATTTTGTAAGATATTGGGTAGGACCCTAAACAAAACGTAGTAATTTATGGATAACCCTTAATAGACTATGTAAAATACAATGTTTACATTCTGATCTGATTTTCTCTTTTAGTCGTTCCGACCGTAGGTGACTTTGTAGATCCACAAAGTATTCCTGGTGAGATGTTTTTTTTACAGGGTAGTTCACCATTGCTTTCCCCAAACCCCCCAATTTTATCCGGGCTCAGGACCGGCATATGGCTAGGACGTATTCGTGATTGTAATCCATGTGTGTTCATGGGAGCCGGTTTGCCTATTCTGCGGGATGAAAAACTGGAGTTTCCGGATGAAAAAACTCCCTACCTCCGTATGAGACCGGTTAACTCACCTTTCCTCGAAAGAGACCAGATAAAGGTTCCTCACGTCACCGACGGGAATCGAACCCAGGTCTTTTCGACCAAAGGGCTTCGTCTATACCGACTGAGCTACGGAGGCTCTATATTTACATTTACTGAAATAAATACGAAGATCTACGCAATAAATAAAATAAGAAGGAACAGAACACTAGCAATAGATATGATTTTTGATGCGAGGACCTGTGAAATATTCTTGTCATCATAATATACAGGTAAATTTGGAGTCATAAAGTGCAAATTCCTGAATAACAGGATGTTCCCAAAGTTTATGACTCTGCAAGTTGGAAAAATCTGCATTATATTCTGAAAAAAATCTCTTCGTGGAAAGAAAGTAAGAGTGCGATGTAACTTCATAGAAGATAGTTTCGTATTTTTTTCGAAGAACAAATAATTAATCTCAACAACTACAATAACAGATTAGTCCAACAATTGCCTGTTAACGATGTTAGTATTAAAGATCCCGCATACCAAATTTCATCCAAATATGTTCAGCCAAGAAATACGATCTTGCAGAAGAATGGTATACGTTACCAGAAAACTGATTACCCACTGTTGTTGGCATTTTTTTTTTTGATTGAAATAAAATTAATAAGGTAATATGTGCAAATTAACAAGTAGCAAAGAAGAAAATGTCCGTACTCCCTCTATTTTTTTTTGCTTCTTTTAGAAGAAAGACTGTGCACTAAATGGACAGCCTATCAACAAGTTGTGGGTTCGAATTCCACTGTAGTAAGAATGTTTGTCTAACACCTTAAATGTCTTAAGGTGGTAGATAATTTTCAGGGTCAGGGGATATAAAAAAAAAAAAGCATCACTCCGCTTATTTGGAGACCTGAAGTTGAAGAAGCACCATGAGAAGGATATCCAGATAATCTAACGAACTCACTCGATTCTAATATTCTATTAGGTTTACAATTTTTCGCCACTATGATTCGTATAAAAAATAAAGAAATCTTTCTATAAATCTGAAACGATAGGCCTTAATCTTTGTGGGTTTTATTTTTTTTTTACTAAATAAAATACATCCCTGGAGTAAGATGATAATAAAAAAAAAAAGCTCATGATATATTTATCACTACAATAATGTTCCAACAGTGTACCAAGTTAATATTCAATTATTTATAGACCAACTATAAACGACGCGAAGCATAGTATATCAGTTCGATGATGGATTGCAGACGTACTCGCAAACATAAGCCATGCTTATATGAATGTGAAACGCAAGCAATTAATATGTATACGAAAAAACAAAACAACACACAAAGATTCTAAGAACTCGTGTATCGGTGAGTACCAGGTACGAAGCAGCTTAGGAGCAAATTGATTTTTCAAGACAATTACTACACACGCAATTATTGAATTAGTTTTCAATACAAACACTGATTCATAAACAAATAATATAGCCATTGTAGTAGTGTTAGCTTTATGATAGGGCTCGAATTTCGGAGAGGAAACCTAGGTCCGAATCCATTAGGCTGCGAGAAACGTTTACAAGAGCTTTAGTACTGAAGGTGAGTTAGCCGGCATCGTACGAAGATGGCAGGGTTCCCCTTCCCCTGGAAATTTCGGTTTCAAAATTCTGCGAAACAGGCAAAGTGCCAGAAGAATAGAAGCAACTGACAGCCCATATACACTCTTTATAACCTAAGTTGCTTTGTAATTCAAACCAGAGCAAAAGAAATTTATGTTCTCAACAATAAGTAATACCATCCCATCCAAGTAGCCTTCTAAACTAGCTAGCTTGCTGTTTCCTCAGTGCTTCGTTTTTTTTTTTTTTTCAAGTAGGATTTTTTAAAGATATATCACTTATTTTTTTATATTTTTTATATAAAGTAGGTAAAACGCTAAGGGAATAAATTGCTGTTAAAATAAGATGAACAATGAAACATGTAGCATTGTTTTCTTTTTTTCCGTAGTTTTTTTATGTGATTTCCGTCCATGAAAAAACCAAAAGTACACGAGTAACCTAAATACGGAAATCTAGCTAAGCCATTTCAGACCTCCAGCAAGTGGGATAGCAGCCTCATACAGGGCGACGAAATTCATCTCACACCCAAATATATTCGCTGACATTCATTGTACAGGGCAGGATTGGAACCCACAACTCGATGGGTGAAGAGCAAGTACGCTAACCGCTCAGTCAAAGCAGTTAGCGTACCAGAACACAGGTACATAACATAGCGTGCATAAATGGATCAGAACAGAGTTACTGGTCCATGTATGCAAAAAATTGCCAACAGATCTTAACGTAGGAAACAACTATATTCCAAAGTGGGTTTAAATCAGTTGTTTTATTACTTTTTTATCATCATCTTTTATTACAAACTTCTCTCATATACGAGGACCTTAAGCAATATTAGAAACAACTCCATGGTAAGAGCCGATCGAACCATGTGATCCGTAGATGTATCTGAGATGGACCAGAATTCCTCATAACTTCATTTCCACTTCATTATGGTCGGATTTGGTGAAATTATTGTGGGACCTTTAGCAATGTAAATAATTATATTCTAAATTTAGTTAGAATGAGATTGAACGATGTCACATGTAGAGGTGGTGAAGGAAACGCTCTTGCCCTGAATATTTTAGGGAAACTTCAACAACCTAAGAAACAATTACGTGACAATATTTTCAAAGTGCTCTAATTTAAAGTGAGCTAAAAATCTAGCAGGCTATCCCGTTGGATGCTGATGTTTTAAAAAACGGGGATCGATGATGATCAAATTGCTCCGGTTAACAGTCATTCGAAATTTAAATTTTCTATTGCAAAAATCACTCGAGTGATTTTTGCAATAGAAAAGTACAGCACTTGCCTGGGGGATCACTGCTGTGACACAATGTATTTCAAGATAAATCTGTGATTTAGTAGGCGTAAAAACATTATAATCACAGGATCCATCACAGTTTTTGTTTTAATAGACACTAACAATGTTTTAGTTTCAAATTCCAATGATCTAATTACGTAATGAGATTTTCCTCTGCGAAATTAAAAAGGAGCAAATTTCAGACAGATTTTATTTTTCGATTACAAAGATAACTATACTTTACCAAATATCTCAAGAAGGAAAAAAATTATCAAAAACAACACGCCTTATTTTTGCAATTCTTCAGTTTCTAAAAAAAGGCATTAATTTTCCGTATCATATTTAAAAAAAAGAAAAATGCACACATCAGAAACAGCGAACGACTTGTTTTTTATAATAGAATTTCCCTATTATGTTCTATTGATTCTTTCACTTATTGTGTTATTTATTTATTTTATTTATTAATTTAATTTTTTTTTTTCGAGGATGTCAATATTTGGAAATCTGTTTTCTCATTTAGATATTCATGGCAAAAGTTAACATATTCCAGAGAAACATTTAAAATATGGCATTGTTTGTTTACAGATTAATCAAGGATGCCTAAAACACCCCTTTCGTTCGGTTTATTCATAAAAGAATAAGTCTTAAAACTCTAAGTCAGATCAATAAGTTGCTGCAGTGGAAATAAGTACAGTAACTCTGAAAACAATTGATGATGCTTCGTCCTCTGAGCGTCCATTATCTTGTGCGCTAAGTCGGCACGCGCAGAGCGCTGGCACGATGACCTACTTTTGTTGGACTAAACAAATCTGCGGTATGGGGAAAAAAAGAAAAGAAAAATGGAGATCTGCACTATCCAATTACAAAATTTATCCTTTTGAAATACGAATCAACAAAGATGATTTCACTGCAGCAATTTTAAATAAATGTGGACAAAGACGAAACAAGGTGCGTTAAATGGAAATTTTTGATTTTAAAAATTTTAATTTTTTTTAATCATTGAAATAAAATTATTCGCAATTTTAAAAAAATATTTTTTGTAACCATTTTGTCTTCTTTGATGGAGGTTAGTTTTCACATAGTTTCACTTAACACACACACACAGCCTAACAAAGATCGAAAACTAGCAGCTGTTGGGAGTTATATTCTCAATATGTTTCGTATCGTATTATATTCCTCCATGTTTGCCCTTGAACCGGTTTTCTTAAAATTCAGTCCGATAAAATAAAAACTCAGATTTTCAATGGCATTTTTTTAACGAATTACAATTCTAAAACGAAGTTTTTAGATGCATTTAAAGTTTTATGAGGAGTTATGAATTTTAAGTTAACGGAAATCACAAGTTAAGACTTCTAAGCCTTTGTATGCTACGATCGATAATGGCTATGAAAAATTTTAAAACGAAATAAAATGGCTAACAATAATTTTAGAAGATATCGTCTCATAGAACAAAATCAGAAAAATTCAAAGCAAACTGGTATAGAATAATTTTTATAGGCTCAAACAACAGACACAAAATAAGAAAAAAATAAACTTATTAAAAATTATTTAAGAAAAACAAAATTGTGGTTAACCGTTGTATATTATTCTATACTACTTGATAGAAGTTAAAGTACAATCTCTTTTTCTTCTCTCATTTCTTCTTAAAAAAGTTACTATAAAAAGAAAAGAAGTGAAATAAAGAATAATGAATGGGACGTAGTCCAAGATTCCCGAAGTAAAGGATGAGAAGTTAGAAGTTTAGAAACAGTTGAGCTACGATTTAAAAAATGAACATGGTTTCTTTTGTTTTCTTTTTAATCCATATATTATTTTCTCCATCACACAGCCTTTCGGGCACCTTCTTCAATCTTCTCTTGTTACTGAATAACAAGAGTAATGTCTAGAGTTGCAAGAGATCGTTTTCATTGGTATGCATTTTTCTGCGGCAGGGAGGGCCTAAAAAAAAGTTCGAAAAATCCCAACAAAAGATACCGTGATTTGATATCTGAACTACCAGAATTCTCTCATTCATTCTAGTTTCTTTCACAAACCCATATGGACCATGAACTTCAAATTAAAAGAACAGATGCTAGCTGTAGGTTAAAAAATAATAATAAATCCCACGCTCAGATAAACAAGTAAGCGGAGACAAAAAATTAGCAAAATTTTTGTAAAACATTGATATTTTTATTTTGAACAATATATAAGCCGAAATTTGAAACGTTTTTATGTCACGTTTTTTGTCACTTCATTGTTTTGAAACGTCCAACAATGCGTTTGCCTTCATGAGACAAACACATTGTTGTCTCATGTTTCGAGTCATCAGAATTGAAGGAGAACCGGCTTACCAGCCCGGAACTCGGGGGTTGGGCGTCGTAGGCGCCAGGGGGGGGGAAGATCCCTCCCTAGTGTATGTATGTGTGTGTGTGTGTGTGTATATATATATATATAAATAAAGGTATAATAAATTTAGTTTAATCCTTTATCCAAGTGTGAGCAAACAAAGTTTACGCCTGAAAGTATCTTCAGGACTGGGGTAAGGTGGTACAACACCAGGAAACTCGTTGCAAAGGTGGAGCAAGTTCACAACACTCCAATCTCAGTATCTCCCATAATGCAACACACATCTCCTTGCGGATATGTATAATGTTATGCATTAAGGGAAGGGCCGCTACCTAGACTAGTTTCGACCTTTATTGAGGTCTCTTCGGTGGGAGCCAGGCCCAAGTGGAGATATGAAGAGACCTCAATAAAGGTCGAAACTAGTCTGGGTAGTGGCCCTTCCCTTAATGGATAACATTATACATATCCGCAAGATGTGTTTTGCATTATGGGAGATACTGAGATAGGAGTGTTGTGAGCTTGCTCCACCTTTGCAACGAGTTGCCTGGTGTTGTACCACCTTACCCCAGTCCTGAAGATACTTTCAGCGCAAACTTTGTTTGCTCACACTTGGATAAAGGATTAAACTAAATTTATTATAGTCTAACCAAGTGAAAAATAAACTTTCAATATATAAAGGTATATTCCCAAGCAGCAGCGACGGCTTACAATTGAGATAGATACCAATGTTGGCAATTTTAAGAATTCAAATATTGTATTTCGTATATATTTTAAAAAATGGCAATTTCTCCCTCCGTTATTACATGTGGTTATTGATGTTTAAGTTACAGATGTTTAAATAAAGGCCAACGTTCACGACAAAATCAGAATAAAACAAATTCGAGACTAAAATAAAGGTCCACAATGTGGACCACTCTCTCGGTGGTCAGCACTACACAGACATTTCATAATATCGAAGAAGAATTAATAAAAGGCAGACTGACATTGCTACAACGAGAAACAAGAATTCTACGTCTCTCTTCAACAGCAATTCACTAATCCTGTCAGCGTTTAATGTGAATGCTTCTCAAGAAAGTTAGGCGTATGATGTTCGGAGAAAAAGTGTTGTACTGTAATCAATTGTTATGCACGCAACTCTTTTCCTATTGAAGATAAACGAATTGGTCAAAATCAGATCCTGCCTTATGTTTAAAGGAGAGAAAGAAGAATACATGAAAATAAAATATCCATAATTAATTCTGACGACTTGGAAGGAGGGATCCTTGTCATTTGGGGGAACGGCAGTTTTTGCTGTTTTATCTTCTGAATCGTTTTCAAAATTTTATTCTAAATGTGAATCCTACCCAGAGAAGTATTTAAACCTATTGTACATTAATACCATAAATGGGAGCGTTCGATAATAATTCAGAAACTACTCTGGAGAGTAAACCTGAAACTTTTCCAAGACACTTCAGATCTCTAATTAAACATTGTGGTCTCACACCGAACAATGAAATTCATCCACCACCTAAAACTATTTTTTAAGTTATTTCGTAAATTTTCATGAAAAAAAAAAAAAAACTGAAAATTCTGAAATATTACCCGATGTAAGTTATTTTTAATAACTGTTTTTTTTTTTAAGTTTTATATTTCAATGTGCTATGTGAATTTTCAGAAATGAAGTAAGAAATTTTAATTGACGAAATTAAATGAAGTTTTAATTCTTCAAAAATCATGAAGCTTTAAGGGGAAAAAATCGAATTTAAGGAACCCTGCAACGACAAGTACCCTGCTAGCAGTACATAAAAGCTTCTTCAATCAGTAAAATTCTTAAAAATTATCGTTCAGGACTTTTCTCCTAATTAAAAAAAAATGCAAATAACAGCATAAGATCTTTATTAATAATACTGTAGAAATTAATATAAATATGTGAATATGTACTAATGTTAAGCTGGTTAATCAGGAATCATACCAGACTTTAAATGAGAGACTTAGCATTACAAACTGGTAAAGAATAAATTATCGCAAAATTGCAACTTGGGATATTTTGTGCACGCGCCATTTTCGACATAATTTAAAGGGGGGAATACTTCCCCTGCCTTCCAGAATCAGCAATTCTACTTGCATACTATACGAAGAAATGTGGTGATAGTTCCACTTTGTTTCTTCCAGAACAAAAACCTTGGGGGAACAGCAATCTACACCGCGGGCGAAGACGTACGCGTCATTTATTGCTCAAGTGTCCATTGCCAACAAAGCGACTTTATTTCGTCAGCAAGAGCTCCCGTCGATCCCAGACATTAGACGAACGTCCATTTTCCTTCCCCCACCACCATCGCAACTGTAATCTGTACCTCCTTTCTTGTGCATTTAGCGATTTTTCCCCCCTTCCGAGTAGCACTGTGTGGAATGTGTCATTCCACTTTAGTCTACGTAAAGTGGATTCTGGTCACCAATGCTTTTACCAGTTGTGCAGACTGAAAGGAATTTTCTCAATTGCAGGATGCTGATTCTGCTCACATTTCGACAAAACATTTCTATAGATCACGCTTGTTTTAAATAGCACTTTAAAATAGCACTTTGACATAATGTCAAAGAATATCTATCATTTTTGTGAAAGCAGTGTCATGCCACAACTATATATGTATTGGGTGCACTAACTAGCATCGTATTAAAACATAAAAAGAATAAATAAAATAACCGTAGACTATCATAAAAGAAAATGACAGTTCCATAATTACATTCCTGTACAGTGATGAGCCAGCGATTGAAAAATCAAAGAGTACTTGAGTACTTTTTGGCCTTACGCTGCATACCTTATTTAGTTATTTCTGGACCTCCAAGGAGTTAAAAGACTCATCGCAAAAATGTTTATTATTATTTATCTCTTATTTTCATTTATTTATTATGTCATTTATTATATTATATACTCACATAATGTATTATCTTCAATACGCAAAGAATTTATACGAATTTAGATATTTTTAATTACGATCGATAGTTTATGTAACTGTTGTTGTTCATAATTATAACTATGGAAATCTGGCAAGTAGATGATGTGCGAATTACCCGACAGTTGTACATATATGCTTTGTAGGAGTAAACACTGGAAATTTTCTGGAGGAAAAGCAGAGATACAATCATATGAGATCAGCTAACTCACCTTCACTTGAAAAGCAAAATCTTTTCGCCGTTTTATGAACAAAAAGAATCGCATAACATCACATTTTCTGAAAATACTGACTAAATTGAAACCTTTTTGTTTCCATACCTGCATACAAATTAACTAGAGTAATAAGTGAGCCACCTGGGAAATGGTTATGTGAATGATGTTTTTCATAATTTATGGAAAGCTTTGAAACATTTTTGTTCATCTCCATTTATCCTCCAACCTGTAACAAATGTTTTTACGTTATAGAGTAGCGTACAGTTTAGGAAGAGAGAGAGAGGTGGGGGGGGGGGGACTTATAACGAAGCATTCACAATAGTTAATTTTGTTTGTCGTAGAGAACAAATGCAAAACAGTTAATATGTCGTTAGTATTCAAAAACTACCAATAACTCTTTCGTAGAAAGAAGGGTCTTCAAACTATGGTGAACAAATCGAACTTTCTTGTGCTGAAAGTTGAATTTGTCAGATTTCGAGTAAAAATGGCTGGCCTAGTTGGCCGAGAGGATAGTGTATCCGCTCTCCAGCCAAAAGGATGCGGGTTCGAATCCCGCCGTGGGCACGGATGTTTGTGATTGTCTGTGAAAATACTAGTGGGCGGTAGATGTAGATGATGATAGTAGTTGCGATTCGTTGTAGTTGATGGAGACTGAAAGTTCTGTTCGACCACAGATACGAGAATCTCAGTTGGCTCGGTGCCAAGAAGAGTCAATTCATGTTGAAGGAGAGAAAGAAATAAGGCGATGTACGAATGGTCACCAACACGCAAAATCACGTGCTTTATATGTAAAAGTTTCCAACTGTTACACAAGCAAAATAGCTAATTAGCACTTTATAAACTAGAATATTCATAAAAGAGAAATTAATTTTCCGACGTGTAATAATAAACAACTCATCCCACAATACGGATTGATTACCCTATTATCGGAATGGATTCTCCTTCTTCTGACATGCGCAGAAGTGTCGTAGGGTCTCGCATCGTGGGCGCGTACAGTACGTGCTCTCCCTCCATGAGTCTGGTGGTATCACTGAAGTATTATGAATTCGAAATATAAAATTACAGTTACCCATTACCCAAAAATCCGCAGTTTTTTTCCCCTACCATAGTAATAGAGGAAAGAAAATGAGGCTTGGTGTGCAATGAAATGCAAATAGCGTGTTTGGCAATCTACTGAGAAATCAGAAATTTATAGACTATATCATACTCTATAAAATTCTGATTTCCCAATATATTATATTGGCATACATAGTAACCCTTGATTACTGAATTACTGTCGTGTTGCAAGAGCCAATCGCCTAACATCAGGGCTGTCCAATCTTAGGTAATCCTAGGGCCGTATTAAAATAAATAAATAAATAAAATTTATCCGAGGACTGCAGCACAATACGTATCTAGTAATTTGGTGAGCAGCAGCGACAAAACATCGATAGCTGAACAAATGAACACTACTAATCGTGCGCTCATCATTCCCCGTGAGCGCCCAGAGCATGCGCGTTAGAACAAAACAGTGTAAGAACGCTTCATTGACACAACCGATATTTAAAAAACACGTAGGTATATAGTGATGCAAAAAACACCAAATAAAATGACCAACATCGAGATTATCGATTAGTGATAGAATTAAAATATCTAATACGCATTCGATTCAAATTATTTTATTTTTTTGTTCGTGAAAATCAAAACCCACAGGCGGGCCGCACAAAATCCCACCGCGGGCCAGATGCGGCCTGCGGGCAATGCTTTGGACAGCCCTAGCCTAACTCAAACATCCCTTATACGTGATGATAGTTCACGAAAGCTCTGTTGCATGGTTTCACGTTGTGACAACTACAAGCCGAAAAACTATAAATGTGGGGAAGGATGGATGAGACAAGAAAAGAATTCAAGGGATGCAGCATTCTCAAAGGATGCATTCAAAGCTTGTTTCTTGAGGGGGGGGGGATCGCAGTTACGCCACTTCTCTCTCTCTAAATGTGACAAATCCTCACTTCAACTTGAGGAAAGAAGGTTGATTAGTTTGGTTTGGCTGTAATTATAGCAGAAGCTGCTGCTAGGCTGGTATATTATGTCTGAACTGCCTCACTTTTGCAACAGTTAACCCGTTAATGAAGGAGTTAACAGATTGACAAACTGAAGGGCAAATAAGTATTTGTCAATGTGTACACACACACACACACAAACTTCAGAAATTTTCACATAGACATTATGACTAATGTTTATGTGAAATTATACAAATAAAATTATCTATTAATCCCCTTTGTATTCCTCAAAGGGAGTCGGCGGCACTCCTTTAGCCCTGACCAACTTTTGAAAATCGGTAGGTAGCCGGTTTCCACTGTTAACCGTAAATGATAGTTAAGTTCGGGGATACGTTTTGACTTTAAAGGCATCAGAGTAACATTACGGCAGTCACATCTAATGTTCTTAAACCTTAACCGACAATGCTTCTAAGCTGAGAGCATGCCTGGCCACGCACATCTCATTCTCCCTCTCAATGTCAAAGACACACTAACAGCGATTGTCTGTTATCGTAGTAATAAGCGCAGCAGAGGCTCAGTGGTGTACGGGCTTTTAAGAGTTTTAGGTTTGGTTCCACCAAGATATCAAAGAGTGCATTACAATAAGATGTATATTTCATGTCCAATTGCATTTTTAGTTCAATAACAATGTGTAGCTTTCATCATTTTTTTTTTAATTCTGGGAGCTTATAAATGTAAAGCTTATAACACTTTTCTCGAAAGTCACCGATCCCCCCCCCCCTCCCATCCCAGAGTTTCGTAGGTCAACCCAACTCTGTTCAGAAGACATGACTTGCATATTCGCTTTCCTGGCCCCTGAGGGAACGTTGCTAACAGGTATATTACCGTCTGAAACTGTAAAAGTTCTAGTGTCGATGTTTTTCTTATTTGGGAGGCTAAATAACCCAACTTCTGAGAGAGAGATGCTCTGCGCAAAAGATCGGCTAACCAGGAACCAGCTGAAAAATAATCTAAACACTGTTTCTCTAGCCGGCGATTGGAACTTATAACCTTTCTTCTGGAGGTCTATCATTATGAACTAGAAACACTACCACAAGCGCATTGATTTTTTTTTTTTTTTTTTTTTTGAAATTCAGTTAAATTAGTTATTTCAGTTAAATTAACATACAGGAAAGTTTTCTTCTTTTCATTTAAACAAATATTCAATGTTAAATAACAGTGGATTTTCATTTTATTTAGCTCTATTTTCTTAAGGGGAGGAGAAGAGGACAGGACGAAGTTCCCCTATCTATCCTTTCTGAATCCACCACTGTCAAGGGTGAACTCCAGGTTTCACAAGCCAGTTGAAAACAGGTATTCTGATATTATCTTCAAGAATTTCCTGGCCTTCTTTAACAACTTAAACCACTCGAAAACACGTTTCACAGCTATTTTTAAGTAGTTCGAACATTCTCATAATTTCGTTAGTGCTTTTACAAATTAATCTAACGTAAAATTTTACCTTCGCATGCGATTCAGCGTCCAACAACGACAAAGAGAGAGAAAGGGAGAAGATTTAAAAAGTATATTTTAAATAAATATCTCCAATTAAAAATCAAATTTTAGCATTAGATTATGTAGATAATTCGAAAGAATGCAAACTTTAAAGTAGAATTATTTTTAGAATTAGTTTAAAAAAAAAAACTGTGCTTCGAATTATCTTACATTAGCAAAAATAAGAATCAGAATTTTATTTCTATTTTATTAAATGAAATTATCTGAATTTTATTTTACTTAATTAGTTACCGTTATGAGCAAGTTATTAATTTATTTATAAGTGCTTAAATTGGAAGAAAATGGAAAGTAGGGCAGTTAATTTGTATTTCGACAGAGGGGGGTCGGGGGAGAGAGAGAGAGAGAATTGGGAGAAGTTTAAGGCTTTCCTAGAAAGAATTGAGGCGAAATCCCCCCCCCCCTCCTCTCTCTCTCTCTCTCTCTCTCTAGAAGTGTTAAATGCAGTCACTAAATGACCAAATTGCTTTGGTTATTCTTCCCTTCAGAATTACTGACGATTTGACAGGTCAAATTTGTTCCGTGAATTTCTCCTTTCTTAATACTAAAAGATCCCAAATATTCCAATTATGTCATTGTCTAAATGGGCTAATATTTTCAGGTATTAAAACTAAGCGCTGCGCTGCCACCTACATATAAATTCCTGTTTAAGTAGAAGATAATTCAGCAATAAAACAAAATAAAATGGTACAACATGAATAATAATAATATAATCAGAAAAAGCAAAGTGCCTAGCACAGAAATTCTCAAATAGCAGTCGGCGAATGATTAGGCCTACTCAATAATCAGCACACAAAATAATTATCTTCATTTAACGTGTTCGAAAGTCGTTATTTTGACGTGTGTTTAATTAAGTCAATCAGTGAGTGTACTTTTCTTCATTACTAATAAACTTTGAGTAGTGTGTGATGTAAACAATTCCCCGAATAATTAATGAATGAATAAAACCAGTAAGTATTCAGTTATTCACACATTTACGAAAACTAACTTCATAAAAGTTTCGATTCGGTCAGCCGATAAACACCGCAATTTGTTGTTACAACTATCAAATACAAATTTAATTTCGTATTCGGAAAAAATTCGCAGAAAAGAAGTGTCGTTTGTCACATTAATTCACGCTTAAATTTACCATGTAATTTAAGCGTTGTCTATATAACAAAGGAAACAAAAATGTATTGCTGAATTATAATAGTGACTTGATATCATAATTTTCCACTACTAGGGATCCAAAACGAGTTTTTCCCCCTTCTCTCTCTTTATTTATCATATACGGAAGAGTAAAGAAAATTAATCGAGAATCCTCGGTCTAGCATTGCATATTCCAAAAGATGTTCAGTGGAAAAGCCTGTCAGTAAACATGTTATACACCATAGTTTATTTTGCTTTTACTCCAACTAGAACAAACAAGGAGACTCCTCCTATCACATCTTTCTTCCAGAGGGTCTGGTTCATAGTTTTAGTTTAAAGTGCCCAGAGTAAACACTACCAACAAAGACAACGATATGTTAACTAACGATGAACAAGACCAGCTGTACTAAAACAGGGATGGTTTATCTACTACTTGAAGGGGACGTTACACCCTGAGCGGAAGCAGATGGTACTTTTTTTCCCCCTGTTCTCTAGCGGGAGAAAAAAAAAAAAAAAACTGTTCATACCCAACATCAAAACTAAGCACACTATCGGCACGCTGCCCTAAGCAGCAACAGTGCGAACCTTGTACAGTCTCATAATCGAACTACAAATCTAAGTGCTGATCACAAAAAAAAAAAAAAAAAACTGAACTTACCCAGAAGATAAGGTTGACTATGATGACAAGGTATTTCATGCAGGTATAGCACCCATTCAGAGCCATGACAGGAATAGGTCGTAAACCCAGACAATAACACACTCCGTGAACTATGGTAAACAACGATTCTCACTGCACTAACGTGAAACTAAACCGGCTGTCTCCGGCGTTCTCTGCAGCTGCTAGCAGAAAGCAGGCGACAACGGTAAAGGAAAAGCGCATGCGTGATGCTCACGATGATTGTGCGACCCGACTCGCCCAAAACGCATCGCACTTCGAAAAGTGACCTGATTAGTGAGAGAATTGGAGGTGGGGTCTAATTTCCCCTTACTAAACCAAGAAAAAAATAAGGGGGAGGTGGTTTCTCAAACTGCATGAAAGGAATACTAATAAAACGCAGATTTATTTATTAATATCAACATGAATATAAATTTGTTTGTAATCACCTGTGGATATCATTTTTTTTAAATCGATGGACGACTACTCTTTTCCATAATAATGATTGAAGTTGCGCACATTATGACTAAATTAATATATTCTATTATAGCTATAATAATACGATCGGCAATATATTTCTCATTTCAGTACGAGAGTAAGAGATGTGGAAAAAAAACTATTTATGCACTTTATTTCAGGACTTTATTGAACGCCCCCACGCATGACGATATGTTGCCAAGCTTCGGATCCCTCTCTCAATATCAAAAGTATTATTTATAAAGAAAGAAATTTATTAAATGAAATACTGCCTTTAATTTATTTCTATTTTCGTGACTTCAATAATTACCGTAGTTAATTATTAATCTCCCCCCTCAAAAAAAAGTTACATTTCTCCTTACATTCCTACTTTCCTCTAGAATATATCGTTTAAGAAAACCCATAAATCGAAAAGATACATGGTAAAATAGCATCTTCATTTATTTTAATTCGCAATGTTAAATAACATCGCGCAAATTTAAAACTTTTTCTTTAAGCAAAATGTAATGGTTTTTATAAACTCTAAATTCAAATCTGATTTTTAGAATTTCAGTATCACCCACCGATTTGAAAGAAAATAGGATTAAAATCATATATAAAATTTCAATACAAATTAATCCAAAATAATTGATGCGAGGATATTTCATGGAGAAGTGCTGTGTACGATTTACGAATAAGTAAATAAAAATATTTGTTTTCTTCGTTATCAACTCTACAAAAAATCAATTTTGCAAGAATTTATGCAAAACCCAAAACTTTTGTATTGCAGTTCAATCAGAGTACGTTCAAAGAATAACGAAACTGGATGTAGAGATGTTTTACCAGGTTTGTCGCAGTTCTATGTACACGTGCTACTATGAAATAATAATAAATACCTATGGAAAATATTGGATACAATAATAATAATAATAATAATAATAATAAAAGATGCCTTTTTACAAAAAAAAAAATGTACAGTAACGTATTCATTTGAATTGTATAATCCAGTGGAGATTACTGTCTTTATTGGATGCCTAAATTTGAAAACTCTCCCTGTTTGGTCTATAGAGCAGAGTTTATGGGTTATCCTTTGACCCACCCCACGATACAAATACTGCAGGCTAAAACTCTTTTATTTTTAATGTATCATTTTCATTAAATTCTCATTATTTTTAATGTATCACAAATATTTATTAATTTATAACATGGAAATTTGCATCTTTTCGACGCTTTTGCTTAATTTGGCCACCGTAATTGGGTTTTATTCAAATCCGTTCAAACTAAACTGGAGTTATAATGAGCCTACTGATGGATACAAAAGGAAACTCGTTGTGGTATAAAATGCACGTGTTTTTTATTGTTCTTGAAGCTTCTGCTAATATGAGCAACTGCCTGAGAACGGAATTATTTTAAGCGATGATATATAGCTCAGTTTGAATACGAGGTAATTTAGTCACCTTTTTTTAAAATAGTTCTTAAATAATAATAATAATAATAATAGGCAACGTGCTCTTAGGAAGACATATCATGCATTAAAACATCGAATATTTTAAAGAATATTGGAAAAGACTAATATAGATTACATTCTTAAAGTTGATATTTGAACACTGCCACACGGAGCTGTGTGTAGACTGGTAGGTCTACTAGTGCGCGTTATATCTACAGTTAGATATAACGTTATATCTACAGTTAGATATATAAAACTGGTTAGATGCAAGCTTATTTTCCTAGTAGCGGCGGCAAATTAGTTGAGAAGTGTACAGGAGCTGCTGGGGGGGGGGGGGAACTCGTTGAGTAGACGATCTGAGAATACACACTACGCATCGCATACGACCTATGACTGGGCATCTGCAATGATCTCTAATTCAGGTTGGTCGATTGGCAGAGCCTCTGCTACTAATGGCTCACAAAAAGTTAAGCAAGTTTGAGCGCGGTTAGTAGTTGGAAGGGTTCAATCGTTCGATGCTGTTGGCACATTCTCCCTCGATTAGTTTTTGGACTCCCTGGAGGTGTCACATAATAATAATAAGTATTATAGAAATAGAAGACACGACACAACATAAATAAAAAAATTAATTTAATTAGGAAAAGATTTTTGGAAAATTTTCTAGTGTTTTTTTCCCTTTCTCTTTGGGGGAGGGGAAAGACCCCATTCCCCCCTCCCTTGGGTGCGTTACTGGCTGTACTAGTGTATGTGTGTGTGCGTATCTTAAAAAATAATCAGAATTAAATAAAATAATAAAAAAACGCACGTACTCCAATTTTTACTTTTAAAATGATAATGCAAAAAATTTCTGTAGAACTACTAAGGCAGTGAAAACAGTGGCGGAGGATTAATTAATTAGTTTTTTGAGGGATCGGAAAGAAATAATTAAAAATCCGCTGCGTTTTATTCCTCAAAGGAGTAGGCGAGGCAGTTTTAACCCTATCTAACTTTTGGAGAGTGAGGGGACAGTCAATCTCTACCCGTAGCCAATTAGCGATAGCTGAACCAAACTAACAGTGATTTTAAATAGCATCTGGTGAAGAGAGTAGGACAAACTGCTGCCAATATATAACGCAATACACTAGAGCCTCCATAGCTCAGTCAGTATAACGAAACCCTTTGGTTGGAAAGACCTGGGTTCGACTCCCTCCCATGACGTGAGGAACTTTTATCTGGTCTTTTTCGACTAAAGGTAAGTTAGCTGGTCTCATATGAAGGTGGAGGGTTGTTTTCCCTGAAACTGGGGTTTTCGTCCCTCAGAACAGGCAAATTGGCCTCGTGAACACACACCTCTACAGACATAAAATACCTTCCACCCAATACGGCTCTGTGACAAGTCGGTTGGGATGGCGTGCATAAAGTTGCATCATATTAAAGGCCAACCCCAAATAGATGGGATAAGGCGGAAGAAGAAGATATAATGCAATATATATTATGGAATAGTGTGGAATTTACAGTCGATTTTCCTGAGTTGTGGGACTAAAAACTGAAGTTTCTGGGAAGAAAAAAAAATCATACTTATCCGTGCCAAAGATTGACTGGTTTCCAAGAAAAACTTTTTTATTAAAGAAAAAAGTTCGTCAGCAACCAGAGAATCTTTTTCTAAGTTCCTATGGGCTGCAATGGATGTGAACACTGTTTCCACAAGGCTACATATTATTATTATTATTCGTGACACCTCCAAGGAGTCCGAAGACTCATCGCGGGAGGACACTTACAACTGCCTCAACTACTACACCGAAGCTCTACTACGAATATGCCTAGCAATGCTAATATTATATTAATTTCTTCTGAGAAAATAAATTAATATAAATGATTTTGTTATTATAATTATTACTATCATATAATCATTTTCTTTTCATCACTTCATTTGATACTGACATATTAGATTCTAAATTATGCTGGAACAGGCAGTTAATAATGCCTCAGTGGTTCTGCTATGTCTGTGAACTACTTGAGTTCTCCTGCCGGTTTGTCTGTTTTGCAGGAGAATAAAGTTTCCTAACTCTGGAGGTGACTGACTCTAATCTTCAATGAAAAAATCATTATAAGTATTCCTCGCTGTTCTGGCTAAAGAATTTGAAATGTTGCTGGTTTAATGTGTATATTTAAAACCTATACAGTCAGATTTAAAAAAAAAAAAAATTCTTGTTTTTAAATGAAAATTTTTGGCTCAGAGGAGTTCAATTTTCCCCATTCTCTCTCTCTATGATCCACTAATCTTAATGCAACTGTAATTTCTCATTCCCACTTTCCAACTGAATCTAGTCCATAACTTTGTTTTTACAGTTCCAAACAAACCGATACAACTTTATGCTATTCTGGTAAAGAATTTAATCAATTGATTATTTAGATGCACTTATTTCAATTCAGTGACGAAGCGCCTGTGGCAAGTGTCTAACTTGCGCCCCCCCCCCCCACTAACCCCAAAATAACAAAAATGTTATACGTTTTGAGCCCCAAATAAATTATGCAAAATCCTACTTGCCGTGGAAAAAATGTACTCACCCAAGACACTCCCCGTTTTTAATGATATATTCCAATAAATGGATAGGAGATGTCAGTAATTACGAACAGTAAAAACAATATTGATTTTTTTTGGAAAAAATAATTTGTTACATTAATTTTTGTTACGAGAATGGCCCTTTGTAATCACACATATTCTTCTGTATTTTCTAAAAGTTAAAAAAGAAAAAAAATGTGTAGAAAGTTACTGTTTATTAAATAAGGAAAATAGTGTCTTGTCTGGTGTGCAGCTAGTCATCATGGGTGAGTAAGCGAGCATATTTGTCCTCCCTGATTATATCATTTTATTAATTATTGTGTTTATTTGTTATTATGGCATTATACTATAAATGAATGATTTTTCAATGCTTGGTGTGAGACCACCGCTCTGCTTACTGAATGCTGGCAGAAGTTACATGTTCTATACCAGGGCTGTCCAAAGCACTGCCAGCGGGCCGCATGCAGCCTGCAGTGCGATTCAGTGCGGCCCGCCTGTGGGTTTTGATTTTCACGAGTGAAAAAATTAAAATAACCATTTGAATCGAATGCGTATTATATATTTTAATTCTATCACTAATCGATAAATCGATGTTGATAATTTTATTTGGTGTTTTTACATCACTATATACCCACGTGTTTTTCAAATATTAGATGTGTCAAAGAAGCGTTCTTACATTGTTTTGTTCCAACGCACATGCTCCGGGCGGTCACGGGGCACGTGAGTGCGCAATTAGTCTTGTTCGTTTGTTCAGCTTTCGAGGTTGTTTCGCTGCTACTCACCAAATTACTAGATATGCAATTTGATGCGACCCGCGGATAATTTTTTTTCTAATGCGGCCCTCGGATTACCTAAGGTTGGATAGCCCTGTTCTATACATCAGAGTCTGAGTGTGTATGTTATTGATACTGAGGGGCGAATGCTGGTCTTGAAATTCATGCTTGCTCTTGTTATTATTCAGGGAGTGAGATGTGTGATTGAAGTCTGATTAACGGAATAATGAATTACTGATCATTTAAAACTATATATTTAGAAATTTATGTACATTTAATCATACAAATACAACATTTATTTTACAAATGATATTCTATCTTTTTCAATTTAGCTACGTGAATACAAATTCTACCCTACTGTTCTTCTTTATGAACTGGTCAATAACATTGTCATAAAAAGTTGGTTGTAACTTAATTTTCCCAAGCAACACGCGCACTTGTAAAGGCTGGCTGAAGCTCACTGGCTAGAGCTACTTTGACTGCGTATGGCTTGTGTTTAAGACAACGTAAAGGAAGCGGAAATAGCTATGCACACGCATGAAATCACAGTGCTGCAGCGAGGACTTGGAAGCTCCCACAACCAAGCAAGCCAAGGTAGCTTTGACTAGACGAGCAAGCATCGGCCTTCGATACACAACGCAAAACTCAATTATTGGCGTGCAAGCTTAAGACGTCTTCTGTCTACAAAAATAAAAGCCTGAATGGAATGCTTATAAATGCATGCATTTATTAACAAATAAATATTACTTATTTCTCAAGTAATGAGCTTGCGCAGCAAGCATGGAGATTCGCCCCTGTTGATACTGAATAAAACCACCCTTTATAAAACTCCAAAACAAAGTTTAATTCCAGGTTTTGAACTTGACTGCTTACCTAATAAAAATCTCCCCCCCCCCCCCCAATGCTTTCCATTCCTGGGCAAGATATTAAAATATCTTGCCCAGTTAGAGACTACCTACTTGTGGTAATGAAGTCTTATATCAGGTATACATAAAAGGATACTGCAAGGGAAATAAATTATTTGATCATATGTCCTAAATATTATTGAACGTTTGCTGTGAAATTAAAAATTTACCAAGACAACATAAATTTATTTTAATTTAAACTTGTTCTTCTTCATTAGCATATCTGAGAAAAAGCATAGCAGTAATTCACCTACTATAACTGACTTAAGTAACCTCAGTTTCTTCGGCACTAATCCATTCAATATGAACAAACCAAGAAAGATAAAATGAAAAATATGGAAAAACATTTGAACAAACATTTCAAATAATTTATTTGCAATGTTGGGGGGGGGGGGGAGAAAGAAAGAAAAAAGCAGGATTGTGAAGTGCTTGAGAGCATTTTCCACCTCCACTTCCTAAAGTTCTGACTTATAAATTTCTAGGGAAAAAAATTCTCTTTCTTAACTTCCTGGTTAATAATTTCCAAAGAATCATACTTTGAAATCATAAGGTTAATTAGCCAGCTTCGTTGGCCGAGTAATTAGCATATTCACTCTCCTATGATGAGACCCGAAAGTTTGAATCCCACTGTCGACATGGATGATTTTTGATTGTCTTTAAATGGGAGATGAATTTCATCACCGGGTGTGAGGCCATCACTCTGCTTATTGGATTGGAGGCTTGAAAAGTTCCATGTTTGATCCCTAGAGTAGGGATTCATATTACCAGAATATGTAGTTAATGCAGGGAGTGTTAAGGATTTTAAGATTCAGTATGATAAATATGTTGTTAGTTAAATGAACCTTGCATGATTAGTCTGCTGATTCCATGGAGAGTGTAATTGTAATAATAATAATCCTCCAGGCCATTCAAAGTGAATAGGATTTGATGTTTTTCTGCTTTTTTTTTTAGGACCAGGAATTCAGGGATGTTGCTGATGTTTTGGCAAATCTGTCATTGATCGTATCTGTAATTACGTTTCGGTGAGCAATTGTGCAATCTTCTGGGATCAAAGAGGGGTGAATGGAATATCTGCCCTTCATTTTCTATGTTTTGTCCCAGACCTTGCTGGTGTTTGTTTATAATCACCAATTTATTTCATCATGCTTTGTATCATGCTTCAGCACAAGCTTTGTTTGGGGTATTTTTCCTCTGAAAACATATTGCAGCTTTTATTATATCGTGGAATCTGATTCACTACATCATTAACAGGAAACAAGCTAACTGTCATAAAATCAAATTCTGGCAGAGTTAAGAATATATTTCAGTCAGCTTGATTTATTTTCCATTGTGATATCTACAGGGGAATACATGGTTGCCTGTGTAAAAAGAACATCCTGGAAAAATGATTGCTTGCATAGATGTTATCTTCTACTTCTCATTTGAACAATGAGAAGAGGAAAAAGTCAACCTATATGAAAAGAGGTTGGTCAGCCTATAGTACATTAGTACCATGGATGGGCAAGAAGGAACATGTTCATATTTGACTTGAAGATCTGTGGATTATAATCCTTCGGAAACACATATAGTAGGAGACCGTTCAAGAGTGGTAGTGGAAGGGATAAAGGAAGAGAAGAAATCTGTTCTGCGATTTTGGAGTTGAACTGTCAAAGAGTGTTGATTATCTTGGATGCAATACACAGAGCGTGGAGGGATTATTGATACCAATTCTGATGAATTGTGGCTATAGAAGTATTTATAGAAGCACTGTGTGAAAGTGAATAGAGTGTATTAATGAGAAGGGGGTCATTAATTAATATAATGTCCTTTTCTGTGTAGAATAATCAAGTATTTTACAGAGCTCCTAGGGGCATCATCCCAGATGTTAGAGCAATATTCAGTGGTTGGATGGATTTGTGATTAGTATAGGGTTAGGAGCAGTTTTGGATTTAAAGTAATGCCTCAAGCTAAAGAGAAAACCTACATTTTTGGATGTAGAGGAAACAATATTTTTAATTTTTTGTTTCATGAGAGAGAGAGATTTCATTTTAGAGTTTCCAAAAAGTAAATCTCATCTTGAATAGACATTTGGGTAGTAAGACTGGAAGAAAAGGGTTCTTTTTTTTGGGGGGGGGGAAATAAAACAGAGCCGTGTTTTGCTAGCATTGAACTTGACAAGGTTATCTAAACCCCATTGATGGATGTTTTAAAGATCAGAATTTAAGATGGTAGAGGTTAAGGTAGAGCCTTCATAGCTCAGTCGATATCGACAAAGCCCTTTGTTTGGAAAGACTTGGGTTCGATTCCCGTCAGTGACGTGAAGAATCTTTATCTGGTCTCTTTCGAATGAAAGGCGAGCTAGGCGGTCTCATATGAAGGTAGAGGATTTTTTCACCCGGAAACTCGGGTTTTTCACACACCCAGAACAGGCAAACCGGCCCCATGAACACACACATCTATAGACATAGGACTCACCAGGAGGCATGAGGCTAACCACTTTATCCTTGAGTTACGGTTGCAAAGTCCAAGAATAGTTGGAAAGCCGTGGGTACTTAAGTGCCTGTTAGGACATGATGATGATGTATTGTAAGGTTTATCAAATGAAAAGGATGAGTGCAATGGCTGTCATCAGCAAAACTGTGTGTACTGGATTGGCAGTAAGCTGGAGTAGATGATTTATGCATAGAGGAGGTTGGGTAAAAGAGCAGAGCCTTGCTGAATCCTACCAGCATTAGTTGTATAGTAGAAAGATAATTGATGTCCAACATACAGTCAGACAGTAACATACAGTCTGAAAGACAGCAACCCAATTACAGAAGTTAGGGGGATAGACCAAATGGTCAGAGTTTACTTAATAGACCTTTGTGCCAGACCTGGAAGATGCTTTGGCAATATCAAGGGCAAATACTTGCAATTTGCCAAACTTTTCTATGATGTTTGAGGGGTGACATGTAGATCTCCTGTTGATCAGCAGTAGCAGAATCAATACTAGTGGTCATTTATTAGTTGAGGGTTCATGGTAGTATAGAAGTTGTGTTGACAGGTTTTTTCCCATTGCTTTAGAACTGAAGTGAGAGAAATTGGACAGTAGTTTGAAGGTATTGTTATTCTTCATAAGAATAGGGTGTATGATATGTGGACTAATTTCCAGATTGCAGGATAGATACTAGTGGAATAAGAATGTAAAAAGGCAATATAGCATGGAGTCAACTCTGGAGCACAAACCTTTAGAACCATCAGAGTATTGCCATTGTGGCCAGAAGAATTTTTGGTATCCAATTTGATTTTTCTGATTTCCTTCTGGCAAAAGGTCAACCAGGGTGTTGAATGTCTTCCTACTTCTCCTCTATATGATCATGGAGGAGAAGTAGGAAGCTGTTTGTTTTGTGGGTGGTGATGCAATACTACCACATAGATGTAATAGTGGTGGGAGTAGTGTCAGGCAGAAGTCATAGCTAACAGCTTTGGCTACAGACCTGTGAGATGAGTAGTGCTCAAGATGATTGAGATTTGAGTTTGAAAAGAAAATTTGAAGTTTTGCAGACTGGAGATTGAAGTTAACATCATTACAGTTAGAATTGAGACCACTGATATTTGTGAAATGGAACTGGAAGGTTCTATGATGTTTGTTGTTGACCACATGCTTCCTAATGCAGTTTTTCAGTTCAGATTTCCACAATTGCTATTAGAAGAATTTTTTGCACTAGTATTCCTTTTGTATAGTTGATTGTCTGCACAATCAATGGATTTTTTTCCACTTTCACGTTTTTCTTCCAGTTATCAGTGATATTTGTGTTTTGGTATTCTTGGGATATGTTCGAATGTTAAGCATAGGTCAACAATTCAGTACTCCTGTTTTTTTTATTTATTTTTTATTGTTATAGCTGTAGGATAGAAGGATAAGTATCTGAAGTGTTCTTCACAGGTTGCCACATGTGTATTCTATGGACACCAAGTATTCTAACACATTCTTAATATTCATGGATTTGCAGTAAAAGCTGACCTAGTGGTTAGCACATCCACTCTCCAGCCAAAAGGCTGTGGGTTCGAATCCCGCCGTGGGCATGGATGTTTGTGATTGTCTGTGAAAGTACTAGTGGTAATAGGTAGCGTTGGTGTAGTTCCAGTTCATTGTAGTTAGTGGATTGAGTGGTAGAGAGAGCCCTCCCTCGATGAGTCTTGGACTCCCTGGAGGTGTCACATAATAATAATAATAAAAAAAAAAAGAAGAAATTTGAGTTTTTGATTTTTATTTAGTTTCCTTGCTGAAGTAAATGTAGTGATAATCTGAGTATTGAAACATTTTTAAGAATTGGTTTAGAATATGTAGATTGGTAATAAATTTACTGGACTGCCAATTATATATTTGGTTTAATCCTTTAACCAAGTGTAAGCAAACAAAGTTGGTGCCTGAAGTATTTTCAGGTAGCATAGTCAAGTGACACTGAATGCTGATAGGGTTAACAGCATTCAGTGTCAACCTTATCTGTAAAATCCCTTTAATAACTTATATGCTTCTATCATGTCTCCTCTTTTTCACTTATCAGCCACTTTTTGAAGCCCACAGACCATCAATCTATTTTGATAGGAAGCATTCCACAGACTTACCACAATCTTCATCACTCATCTCTGGATCCTCTCCATCACTTATCACCATGTAATGCATGTGACCAGATTTATGTGCAGTAGTTTAAATGTGGCCTTGTTAAGGGGAATAATAACCTCCCTATCTCTGCTTGTCAGTATGTTTTTCGACAGCCACGTAACCTGATGTGAAGTTTTGGCCACGTTTATATATGACCACCAAACTTCAACTATGTGTGTTAAAGCTTAAGTGCCGAGAAGACATCATATTTAAGGTTTAATGGGGTACACACAGCACTGGAAAAGATTAGAACTATTTTAATTCTTCCAATATTTAATTTCAGTCACAGAGACATCTTCAGAGATATAAACTAGCACTTTAACACACACAAAGAGGCAACACATTACTAAATGAAACAAGTGGTTATAAGACTAGAGTCCTATCTAAATGGAGGACTGTAGGAGATCAGTTTTAAATTGGGATCTCAAAGGATTAATGCTTCCCATATTTTGGGAAGTTTCTTGCATCCATAGTTATTTAATTAGGCTGATTCTTGAGGGCAGTTGCAGATTCTGGAAACGGTAATTTTTTTCTAAATTTGATGCGTATAGCATGTTTTTTTTGTTTTTTTTCTGAGTTGATCCTATGAGTAGTATCCAATGAATGGTCCTCAAAGTATGCCAATTTTATAGGAAAAGGAACTTTATATACATCATGAAATGAGAGAGGAGGAAGTTGGTCCTTAGTAAAATGGATAAGAGTAGCTCGTTTCAGGTGTAGTAGCTGTGCAGATGTTGTATTGCTTTAAGGACATGGCATTCCTAAAATCCTAATGAAGACATGGTTGTGGACTGGGGAAAGGACTAATTATTTTTTTAATTCTGTAGGAACCATAGCCATTGGGTAGGAAGGCGTTGTGTATATGGTTGAGTTCTGTTGAAAGAGGGACTTCACTGGAACATAGATTGTAGGCTCTGTTGGTTAGAGTTTTAATGATACCATATTGTTGAGAGGAAGTGGGTGATAGGAAATCTGACTGTGCGAGAGGATTTCCTGTACAGGGTAAAGGAGAGGTCACAATTGGCAAAGGCATGTAACTAAAGTGTCTAGGAATGCCAGAGGAACGAGTCTAATGGGTGTCTGGGCCATGCATAGAATCTGTAATTTGCCCCAAAATAGTTAAGTCAAGTCATCGGACTTGACCTTGCCAATATTCTAAAGTCTTTGCCTCTGAAAATAAATTTATCTTCTGGCCCACATGCTCTCAGAAAGCTATGAAAAGATAACAGTATAGTTATTGCCAGAGTAGTCTTTAATGCCACTGAATGCAATTGCAAAATGAGTATTATTCTCCAGAACCATTTGACTTACATCCTGCTAGGTTACAATCCTACCAAAACTCAATTTAAAAATTAAAAACTATTTTCCTGGCATCCTGAAATCACAAAAGAAACTCAAACCCTTGAGTTTTCCCTACGGTTCCTCTAGATAAATTATCAAATCAGTTAGCATGTCCCCCCCCTCCCCCATTGCTGGTCATACCATATTTTGTATACAAATTCCACCCATTTTAAAACTTCTATTAAGAATCTAACATTAAATAATACAGATATATTGTATTATATCTGTATTATTGGTATTATTATATCTGTATTATTGGATGATGTGTTCTCTATTTGGACGTATTACCCAGAGACATTGGAATCTTTCCTCAATTACCTCAGCCTATATACAAGAATCCAGTTTATAATGGAAAAGGAAACAAACAAGTCTGTCCTTCCTAGATACTTTAGTTACATGCGTTCCGGTTACCTCTCCTTCACAGTATATAGGAAACCCACTCACACAGGCAAATACATTCACAAACTCCCCCCCCCCCCAATGCCCAACAATATGGCATCATTAAAATTCTGGCGAATAGAGCCTACAATCCACGTTCCAGTAAAGCCTTTCTTTCAACAGAACTCAGTAATATACATGACTCCTCCATATACAATGTTTATAGTTCCATTTGTGATGTGACTTCCCTACCATCAGCACTTTTTAAGGTCATCCTTTCATAGTCACTCTTCCTCATGGATTTCTTTTGGTCTCATCAGATAACCTCCTCTCATCATTAGCTTTGGCCTTCCTTACCTGTGCCTTGTATACTGGTCATGGGTATGCTGTGCACCTTTTTCTTTATATTTCTTTCATAACATTTCTTTTTCTGTAACTCCTGCTTAATGAAGCCATTCATCCAAATCCTACCTTCCTGACTCTGAATATATATAGTCTGATACAGCTTTCTTCAAACACCTCTTTACCATCTCCCATGCACTATCAACATCCCCCCCCCTCCAAATTCTTATGCTATGGCATTGCTGCAAACTAAGCTTTGCTAAGCAGTTTAAAGAAGAATACAGCATTTAATTGTTTTATATTTTTCAAGCTTTGACATAAGAGTAATTCAGCTCAGTAAAACTCAGCTGAGTTAAATAACACTGTATTCACACTTATACACAAGGGGCATTATGTGAATACAGCCATTCATAATACATCCATTAAAAAAATGTTACTTTGAAGATTTCTGAGAATGAGGAACATGTTGAAAGTTTATGTCCAGTATTTATTGGCATAGCAACTTCAATCTCTAGAAATGGGCCTAGAGGACCTGGCAAATAGACTCATCACTATCTCACATTTAGTCAATCTCCTGCTTATGGAACTGCTTGCAAAACTGGTCCTGGGAAATCAAGAATTATAATCTAAACTTTGGCTATGCTGTTGGCTTGGCATGGCCAAACAATCACAGGACATTTTACTGATCATCATAACAATATTCATCTCTACATAAATGTCACAGTCTAATTAGAAAACAACAGATTCGTCTTTTTTATATACACTCTCCTGAGGTCTCAGAATAGAATAAACTAGCTTTTCAGTCTACAGAAAACTAATGCCCGCAGTAAAATACAAAATATCTCCATGCAACATGGCATCACCATCTGTCACAAAAAATTGGCATTATAAAAATTCTTCAAGACAGGGGATATAATATATCTAGCACTATGAAAAAATAAAAAGTCAAGAACTAACTCAAACACTTCAATCTTATCCTTTCAGCACTTTTTAAGTTATAATAAAAAAAATAGTAGAAAACATCTTAAAAGAATCCTCTAGACAAATGGATGGACAGGGAAAAAAAAAAAAGGAATATAGAGAAACGGTACTGTTCCCTTACATATGATTTGTCACAGACAAGATCTCAAATATGTTGCTTCAACAAGGCATAAAAGTGGATTCTCCTCAGTAAAAAAAGATCCCAATCTTCTTCACTGGCCTCCAAAATCTTCCCGTTCACCACTCAAGAAACTAGGAGTATGCAAGATCATGTGGAATTTGCTGTGATGGGACAAATAGGCCAGTCAGGAGAGAGCGAGAGTGTGTGTGTGTGAGAGAGAGATGGTCAGAATGCATTGGGGATGTGGAGAAAAAAAGAAAGCACACATAACAGAGCAAAAATTATCAAGTGCTATGGCAGCATATATAATGAACACATTTCCTTTATCAGGACATTCAAAAAAATCATTACAAATGTTAAAAAGCCCTAATCTCTGTAACAAGAAACAAAACATTATTATTATTATTACCCCAAGACCTCATGGAATCAAAGACTCATCTGGGAGGTCCTTTTATCACATACACACACAGCTCATCATACCATGCCTTGAACACATTCAAACTCCTTGCAGACACCACTCCCTCAGGCAAGGCATTCCAATCATTTACAACTCTGCATGAGAAAAACCTGCCTCTCACTCCCCTACTCACACCTTTTTTATACAGTTTCCAGGGATGACCTCTGGTTTTCTCCCGATCTCCCACTATTTTCTGTAGAGCTTCTTCAGCATTGATCCTATAACAACCCCTTACCAACTTGTAGGTCTCTATCATATCTCCCCTCTTCCTTCTGTCCACCAGACTCTGCAAATTACATCTTCTCAATCTTTCCTCATACTCAACTTGATGATCCAACATCAAGTTTAGTCAAAAATCTAGTTCAAACAGATCTTAGACATTCTAAGCATTATATTGCTAGTCATCATAATATGTAAACCATGCACAAATAATTCTGTTAGTCTATATCAAATATTCTGTATTACTGATACTATTAGTTTGCTTGTTGCAAAATCCAGTCAATGTAATATTAGTCCTCTCCACATTGAAGAAGTCTACCTGAAGAAGCAATTAAATCTTAAATTGTTCAACAAATAGTCTCCATGTGGCACATATACTGGGCATAAACTTTCAAAAATTTTTTTATTAAAATAATGCTGAAATGAGATATTCTTCACACAGACTATCTCAGACTTCACACAGACACTATATCACAATGATACAAGGTCACCCTTTCTTTCTTTGTTTATGGTTAAGATAAACAGACAATAAAAATAGAAACAAAATTTTCCATTTGTTTTTGTACTTATAATTTAATGCACATTATTATTATATGGCATCTCTACTGAATTTCAGGACTCATCACAAGAGGCCATTGCACTAACCTACCTTGTATGACTGCTCCGCTCTAATCTATCTTGCATACTTTTTGTCTGTTAAGTGCACATGTTGTTCTCTGGTCAGATTACTTTTGGTCTGAAAGTTAAGGTTTACCTGACAATTAATCTATAAGTTGCAGAGTATAAATTTATTATTAATTGTTGTAAAATATAAATTATTAATTTCTGAAATGTACAAAATAAGATGTTTACATTACAGCTTTGCCCACTACCTGCACATGCAAAATACTGTACTTACAAAAGAGGAGTGAAGTGTAATTTTTGGGAAAGCTGGATTTCACTGTGTACTATAATTAAATTTTTCTTTAACTAGTATTTGAAGTTTTAAATCAATTAGTCACAACAAAGAAAGAAATTGGCATTTATTACAACACTGGTACTTTACATATGACAACACTGTAAACAATGTACACAAATATGGCATGGTGTGTACACAGTGTCATGAGGAAATAGCTTATTTACACATGTACTTTTCACAATACTTTTTCCATGATGTTACAACTCAGTAATTTGTTCTTGCTAATATAGATAAATTATTGGAATTTGCAGTTTTGCAAGGAAATGGGCTTTAAAAGTTACACTTGACTATACCCATCTTGCTTAGCTTTGGAAACTGTGTATACACATTTGATGTGTATATTTACCACCTAAGATGAACAACTGTTTAATTCATAATTTAGCAATTATTTGGGATATAATTTTAAAATCAAATACCAATTTACTAGTAATACACAGCAATGGTATAGCTAATACATATGAAGTTATGAATTTGAAAATTCTTTAAGAATGCAACCTGAGAATCATAAGAATGCTAAATTAAAATACAAAAATATAAACAGTATTAAGTTTTTGACATAATATTATAGTATTTATATTATTTTTGAAACTGATTTTAACCATTAACAATTACCCTTCTGACTGAGAAGCAGTTAATTTGTTTATCGTTAATTTTTTTTAAAAATATGAATACCACAAAAAAAATAAAATAAATAAAAAATTCTGTTAGCCTATACTGCATTAGGCAACAGTATTGCAGATGGTAAAAGAGTCAGAAAACTTAGAAACATGGAACCATTTTCGAGCTACTTGGAGTTCCAAGTAACTGGGTGGAGTCTCACACCAAGCCAATGAAATTCAATTACCAGCTAATGAATATTTGTTTTGTATATCCTTAAATAGCATAAAATGGAAGAAAATATAAGTATTGCTGACTTCAGTCTAAAAGGTTTCCAGTTTAATTTAATTTCAAAATAAAGATATAAACTATAACAATTTGAACATACAACTATCATATGTTCCTCATATAAAATTTTTCTGATAAATCTGATTATAGTATCAATATTTTTAAATTGCATGCTGCAGTAAAAAAAAAAAAAAAAAAACTATTTATATACTGGATACTTAAAACCTATATTCCTTTTAAGTTCTTTGGCACACATAAAAAAAAAAAAGCCCTCCCCCAATCGAAACGAATAATTCTGGAGCAACAGAATGGTCCAGTTTTCATGTTAGTAAACATGTGTTGTGCGTGAATGCATGATTTTAAATTAATGCAATATTGTATATAAATCTTCATAATTTACAATCAAAACATAGGAGTTACTTAAATATATAGTTCTAATTATAATTTAACAAGTATGAACCTCAGTTATAGTACCATAAAGTCCACATATTATTTTATAACATTAAGTAAAAGTAATTAATGATATTTTGATATGTTATACAACTACAGACAGATTGGAAATGTTTTATCTGTTTTGTATTCAGATTTTTGCCAGTATTTTGATTATAACAACACATAGAAGAGTATGTCAAGTGTACTTCACTATATTATAAACTTTATTTCAAACCTTACCACATACTTTTTTTTTTTAATACTATGAAGCTGTAGATTCATAGGGTGCACATAAACTGAGAGATGAACATTTGCCTTGCAAAATGCAAAATTAAATTTCATCAATCTATATAGTTATCAATAAATTACAAATGCAGTAGCAACTAGCTTTTCTCTTTACTTTTGAGCACTTCATAGACAAACATAATACTGTATAACACCTTGGAAAAGTGTGATAAAATCGATATGTACATTACTGACCAACTTTTTAAGTATGGTTCAGTTGTGAGTTCGTGATTCTGACTTATATTTCAGACTATGACCAGTTAAACTATAAATTTATAAATTCTGAAAAACTTTAAAAATTTACTGTGGTCCTCTGAATTTAACTGTTGTGGTTTAACCAGCCATTCATATTTTCATGTACAAATATGACTCTGTTAAAAGATCAAATGGCTAAAGTATTCTTACAAGGCAGGATTACGTAAGCACCTATATTTCAAATGAAAGCAATATAATGACACTAAATAATCTGGTGTGAATATCTAAGAGAAGTTTTAGGTAAAACTGTCTAATCATTTTATATTAGAATGCCAAATTTTAAGAAAAGTAACAATTACAACTAATGTCAATGCATTCAAACAGATGAATACAGACTGAATGCCATTAGCTTTGTATGCTAGTGGACACTATTTCTAACATTTAGTTTAATCTGTTTAATCTACACCTAAAATGTATCATTTTTACCAAAAGAAAATTTTTGGAGAGCTACTATTTTCTTTCTTAGCAGCAGAAATCATAGAATGCTTCTGATCTCTTATATTCATAAAGCATTTACAAAAAAAAAAAAAAATTCTGTATTTCAGCATATCTGACAAATAAAAATCCCCAAAGTTAACATTACATCAAGTTTTCATCAGTTTAAAAAAAAAGTTTAGTAGGGAAAAAAAAGGAAGTTTACAGGATTACTATTACACTGGTTTCCATTAATTAAGTAACAAAGAGAAAAATCACGACAATGTAAAAACTGTACGATGTAAGATGTGAAAGAAATACTCATAAGAATTATAAATTAATAGTTTAATTTAGCAACAAATGGATACATGAAGACAATTGGTCAAAAACAAAGTGTCAAAATGAGATTGTCAATGTGTCTCAATATGGAATGAAGTCATCCCTCACAGAAGTATAGTACTTGCTATTATGTTTCATATTGTTTATAATGGTGTCCAGAAGCTCAGCTGGTAGCAGTAATAATAATAATAATGAGAGCTTTGCTCCTGCAAAGCTCTCCTAAGTTACTCAGGGTTTTGATGAGGGAGTTGAGAGGAGAGCATCAACACATCTACCTAGCATATCAGAAACATGTTCAATAGGATTAAGGTCAGGAGACCTGGCCTGCCAATCCATACATACAATAGTCTCTTCTTGAAGACAGAGCTTTGCTCAATGAGGATGAGCATATTATCATTTTCTAGGATGAATGTCTCCCCTATTGCACCCACATATGAATGAACATGGGATCAAGGACCTCATCTCTATAAGTTGCAGCATTCATGGTTCTGCTGGTATCACTCTGTAGAGAGAACCAGCAGCATGTTCTTATCCCTCTAGTGGAGGTCGTGTGAAGGTTTCGGGAGGCATCTCATTGGGTGGATACACAGACCTGTATGTGCTTATCTTACTTGTCACTATCATTTGCCATAAATGCCGCAAATGATAGTGACAAGGTCCTGAACCCATATGTTCGTTTTTATGTGGGTGCAATAGGAGAGTCATTTATTCTACAAGTTGATAAATACTCGTCTTCATCAAGTGAAACGAGTGGACCAGCATCTTCAAGAACAGACTATCGTACGTATGGACTGGCCAGCTAGATCTCCCAACCTTAATCCTATTGAGCATGCATGGAATACTCTAGGTATATGTGTAGCTGCCCTCAACCCCTCCCCAAAACCTTGAGGGACTTAGGAGAGTTTTGCAGGAGCAATGGTTGTTATTACCAAATGAATGCCTGGACACCATTACAAACAGTATGAAACACTGTTGTGACTGCTGTGTTGGTGTGAGTGGGATGACCATATGCCATATTGAGGCACTTTGACAATCTCATTTTGACCTTTTGTTTTTAACTATTGTCTTCATGTACTCATCTGTTATTGAATTAAAATTATTCATTTACAATTTTTGTGGGTGCTTATTTTTTCCCCACATCTCACTGTTTTTCTCAGAATTGCATAAAAATTCATCATACAGATTTAAGTTATTATGATTTTTCTCCTTGTTCCTTAATTTATGGAAACAAGTGTACTTCTAATCAACATCAGTTTTTTCTTGTTCAGACAATTTTTTTAATATGAAAAGAAGCATGTCATAATGAAGTTTTGTAATTTTTTTTTTTTTAATGTAAAACCATATTTAGCAGATATCATCAAAAATAGTTTAGTGAGTTGTCATATTAAAAAATAATGCATTTTTACTTCAATGGAAAGGGAATTTCCTTTTTTTTCAAAATAAAATAAATAAATAAAAGGATAAAATAATATTTTCTAATTTCATATTTGCTTCATCATTGATATTCACAATCCAGATTTAACTTTGATTTTTAGTGTCACTGTATTACTTAATAAAATACATTAACTACAAAGGATAAAAAATAAGTTTTCAATTTAATTATAATTGGTAACATGGTATTTATTTTAAAACAAATGAGATGTATATATACAAAAAAAAAAGTTTTAAAGCAAGAAACCAGAAAGTTTTGCTAGGAGTTTCTCCTCCCCACAATAAACCTGGAATAAAATACTTTTGGCACAATAAACAGCTTATCCCAAAATAAAATTTAAAAATTTTACCAAATAATAGAAGTTAGTCAATACCATGAAAAATGCAAGTGCAACTTTAGTTCAATTATACCAAGCATTTTGAAACAGAAGTAAAAATATGATTTTCAGTGATAATTGGCTTTAATAGTTTGCTCATATGTAGAAGAGTAAATTATGACATTTAGAGTGAGTCATCCATTGAATATGTATAACTGCATAAAGTGTAAGAATATAAGAGTCCAAATAAATATTTTATGCCACTTTTGACTCTATTAAAAAAGACATTTATCCACACTATCATGTACAATAAAAACCTTTATGGCCCATCATGTGCAATCTTAGAGCCGCTGAGTAAAAAAACACCACCACAGAAAAAAAAAAATTATATAAAAATCATACAATAAAAAGTTTCATTTATTTACAATAACAGTGTCATAAAATCTTTAGTTACCTCATATTTGTAATAAATAAATAAATACATAATATATATATATATATCATACATGAGTGCGTTCTTTACTTTGAAAAGTGCTATAACAGCACAATGAGCTTAAAAGAACCATGACAACATATGAAAAACGAGCAATGAATTTACTAAAATCATATCAAAGAAGTGTATATACAAAATATTAATATTTCAAGGAATCTGAAATCTTCCTTAAAAACACTTTGGTATCTTAATGTGCAGGAAAGTCATCTGTTCAATTAAGAATTATAGGTATTATTTCTAGCACATATGGGAAAAGTGCAATTTTTATTTGCACTAATGACATACGAAGTAAAATATGCAAAACGAGATACTACGTAGGTTTTAAACTCCAAGCAAAATTTAAATGCATAATCTATCCATACATATTTTAAGGATGACTCACTTCAATAGCTGTATATTACTATTTCTTTCATTCAGGCTAATATACATATTATCTTACCCTGTAAGGTGACCTTATTACAGCAAAAATACAAAGTTAACCTTTTATGTTTTAAATTTTTACATATCTGAATTTTTTAAACTTTATGAAAGTATTTTAGCAAGAAGAGAAAAAACTAATATGAATGTAATAAGTCAATGTCCATATATTTGTTTTGTAAAAAAGGCATTGCTATCACTTTCATAAATTTGAGTATATGTACAAAAAATAAGAAATTTCACTTAAATACATTATAGTAACTCGTAATTTCATGTTCCTTTTTTTTCTTTTTGAGAGTATCTGCACATCCAAATCTGGATGATAAGTTCGTCCATAGGTCAACAGTTGCTCAAGTTTTCATAAACACATTAAAATATGTAGTACCCCACGATTAAGGTTACTTTGACTTTTGCTCCAGCTTGATATATGAGGCAGTGTCTTTTCCACTTCTACAGTGGTTCCAACATGTTTCAAGCAATGGAAGATAAACGGGGACAAACAGTACATATCCTCTGAAATGGTTTGCATATTCACAAAGTCTAATATAATACTTGCATTTGAATTGCTTGCAACGTATATTTTAGTGGTCATAATTTGGCAATCAAGTGTTCTTTGACCAACTTCTTCATATAAATTTCTCACTATTTAAAAACTTCAGAAAATAATGGCAATCCATGAATAACTCAACATTCAATATATTAAATGAGTTTTAACTGTTAACCACAAAGTTTCATTTCAACAGTAGAGCTTTGGCATCATCAGAAAAAAAACACTGTTTGCAGCATCAGTTTTAAGAGATTCTACCTGCTTTCACTAAAAGTTTTCAGTAAATATTATTTGGCTTTGGAAGTCCATGTAGTTATTGAAGACAAGCTTGGATTTTCTCAATCCATTCCTGCGCAGCTCCAGAATCTGCAGCCATGAAATTATATGCTCTTCTTATAGTACGTAACTGCAAATATAAAAGCCAAAATTAGAATAATTTTAATTATTCAACACTTATCAATTAATTTTTTTTTATAAGTTCATAAGTATTTGAGTAAAAAGTTTGATCATTACCCTTCATTTTCCCAGGAAGAAATGTTACTACAGGGACATTTCTGGGAAAAATTAAATGATGAGAGATGGGGACAATGCATAGCTGAGATGATTAAGCATCCTGCTTTTTAGAATATGGGTATGCGATTGACTGGGTTATTTTTTAGTTTGTAAGTAAATCTCGTTTTTTTTTTTTTTTTTTTTTTTGTTTTGTTTAAATATCGTATTGTTGGTATGGTAAAAATGTGTGGTAGAACAAAGTTGGCAAAGACCACATTCTTGGGTGATTTGAATTTGCAGGATTTTGTACAGTGCAGTGTATGTGAGATGTATTCTTCGTGAAAATTAAAGCATATGGGGAAGGAAATTGAAACTTGAGAGGGTGTGTGTGTATTAAATGTTTCAAAAGTGAATGCCTATTAAGTGATGGGAATGAAGCAAGTATCAGTAGAGTGGACAGTATCGATGGTAGGATGGAAAATGTCGAATGTGTGGCAGTGGTGAGGATGAATGGAATGGACATAAATAAGGCAATAGAATGCTTGAATATTATCCTTCATGGGACAAAATGCAAAATTGAAAAGTTGCAGAAATGGCAAGAGAGTAGCAGGGTTGATAAGAGAAAGAAGCAGATAATCCAAAGTAATAATAAAGACTAAGTGAACAAATGAGAAAACCAAGTTAAGGAGAAAATTATGTACAGAGACACAATGATCAGGAGAGTACCTAATGAAAGTGTAACAAAATTGTGTTCCCCTGGTACAAAAATTCAGGATATTAGTCAAGCCATCTGGATATAAAAAAGATAAGTCGAAAGAATTAATCGTCTTGGTTGGCAAATGATTTGAGAGATAAGAAATATTCTATGAGGGAAGATGTGAAGGAGTTATTAGAAGAAGCAAAACTAAAGAGCGAAGAAGAGGGAAGAGTCTCCTGCCAAGCTATGATAGAGGCAAACTGAGGAGGAGGGTACTAGTAGCAAATAAATCAATATGTAGGTTGTGCAGAAGGAATGATGTAGGATTTGTCGATCTGTGGTATTCTTTGATGAAAAGAACAATCTGTGTGATGCTCATCATGGACTGCATATAAATGGTTTTGGTGATAGGTGTCTAGAAAGAGCTTTGTTCACTGGACATGCTAAAGCATTAATTCAGGAAAACTTAATTAGGGTGTTTGTGAAAGCATCCATGAGGCAAGCAAGCGTGAGAATGACCAAGTGCAGAATCTAGTCTCTCAAGCAAAAATAATGAATAGGTAGTCGATTCAGGAAGTAAAGGTGGGTGGGGTCCTAAAGGGATGCTGCAGTTTCTATATTCTAATGCTGAAGTACCAGGAACAAGAGGAGGGAGTTTCTGGCATTGGACAGTGCAACCTCACCAAAAATTATACACATTAGTGAGACTTGGTTAACAGTAGATGAGGTAGCTACAAGGATAGAATGTGAAGGGTTTAGCATTTTCAGGGAAGAAAAGAAGATATGGGGGAGGGATACTGCTGATAACAGAAGATGAATTACAGCCAAAAAGAATAAGAGATAGATGGTAGGATGGCTGTTCATTTGAAGCAGTCCAGCGTGAGATCAAGGCCAGGGATATAAAATATACAGTTGGTTGTTACTATAGGCCAAGGGGGTTCCATGAATGATCTGGAAGAGATGCATCAGCAAATTAGTACAATGAGTACAGGTCGAGTGATTATTATGGGGGACTTCAAATATGGAGATATAGATTGGAAGGAAGAAAGATCACATGGCAAGAAGGAAATGGATACACCTACTAAGAGATAATTACTTGAGGCAGCATGTGATGGAGGGGACTCAGGGTGTGAGAGTACTGGACCTGGTCACAGGAGCAGAAGAGCTATCCATAACCAAGGTGATCACATTGTCTCTGATTGGTGAAAGTGACTATGCAGTCTTAACTTGGAGATTGTACAAAATGAGGAATATTCTATCAAGAAGGGGTATATATGGAGCTATAAGGCAGAAGATTATGACAAGCTTAGGAGGAAGCTTGAAGTTGTGAAATGACATAAAATCTTGCAAGGGAAAGATGTTAGTGTGCATGGGAGATAGTTAAAGGGCATCTAGAGAAAGCAATATTAAATTGTATACCTAAGGTGTCTGCATGGTTAGCCTAGTGGCTGTGCTTCGCAACCATATGCCTGGGGAAGGAGTGTCCTAGGTTCAATTCCCGTTGGCAATGTGAGGAGGAGCTGAAAGATCTTCCTCAGCCGTGGCCAAGTTAGCCAGTCTTGGGTGTGGACAGCATGGTTCCCTATACATATGACATCTAAACTGACAATCTCTTCATTCACTTACTTTTCCAGGCTATTCGACTCTTTCTGAAGTGCACTGGTAATATTATTATTAGTTTTCTCTTTGGGCATTATATCATATGCATAAACAAGAATATCTCCCAACAATAGAGTGACAATATCACTGACATAAAAAGTTGACCTCTGTGGAATTCCACTTGTACCATTCCTTCTCTGTGATGCTGCTCTCCCATATACTGCTTACTACCTATCAGTCAATTTCCAGTTCTATCCATCAGCCTGTTATCTAAGCATATATGTTGCAACCTAAATATTAACTTACTCGCACCCTCTCAAATGCTTTTGTAAAAGCCAAAGAAATCTATAGTATATACCTTTTTCTCATCAACAACTCCCATTACTCGATTATAAAAAGTAATCAGATTACTAAAACAAGAGCACATATTAACAAATCCATGCTGACCTTCCCAGTTCTGTATGTCAACTATGAATAACTTCCTCTAAATCTTAATGACCACAGAAAAAATGCAAAGTGGTCATAGTTTACTGTCTGCATTATCCTTAGACAATGGCACTAGCTCACCTTATTTCTATTCCTTAGGGAGGACTTTTACAGTTGCAAGACTTTCCTTAAACAATCAGCTCAAATGTACTGTCAGCTCCTTGGAACAATTCCTTAAAAATGTGATGAAATCTCATTTAGTCGCACTACCTTACTGATATTTACAGTACTCAGTATTCAAAATACATTCCTCTTCAGACACTTCTAATCTTCCTTTAGCTCTCTAAATCCTTTTAAGTAACTGCTACTATTTATAAACATGAGAACTGATACTGGAATTATTTTTATTATTAGACCACTAAGGAGTCAAGAACTTTCATGGGATATACATAACCCACACCAGCTGTCACACCTTTTCTTAAACACATTCATACTAGATGATGCAGTCACTGATTAAACAGGCAAACTGTTCCATCAACTCATAGTTCTATGAGAAGAAAAATCTAGTTCTTACCACTTTCTTAACTGCACACAAACTTCTATGGTGCCCTCACTGTCCTCTCCCTACCTTCTGTACAATGAAAAATTTTATCAACTGATATCACATAACACTTCTCAAAAATTTATAGACCTCTATCATATCACCAGTCTTTCTTCTGTCTGCCAGTGACTGTACACATACTCACAATCTATCCTTGTAATCTACATTCCACAGTTCCAATATCATCTTTATATATTCTCCGAGTTGTATTTGCAATTATGTGACCTTTGAACTACAACTTCCAATACTATATCTCCAAGATCTCTAGCCTCATTAGTTATTTCAAGCAGAATCCCACCAATACTTGAAATCTCATCATGCCAAAGTGCATGACTATACATTTAATAACACTGAATTTGTAGCTATTATCATTTGCCCAAACTTCTACCTATTCAAATCATCCTGTAAATGCTATATTTCAGTAGCAACTCTGATTGCCCTGCCTATCTTTGCATCATCAGCAAGCAACTGAAAATATGCCTGACTCTTTCCAGTATCATTAATCACTTAATGTAAGCAAGTGTAACCCTTAGGGGCATACAGGATACAGGACAGTATTACATGAAAAAGATACATCATATCATCATAACTAACTTCTGATTGACAATTTTCCTCCACATTAATCTGTTATCTGTCAAGGCTTCTATATTATCAGATCTTATATTTCTGTCTTCCTAGGAACCTTTTTGCTTTTTATCAATCACTTAGATCTTGGTATTCCCTCTTGGTCTTTTTCTTGCTATCCTTGCAAAAAAATACTTGTTTTACAAACCTTTCCTCTCCCATTCTGTTTAAGTGACCATACCATACCACCCAAGATTTGCTTTACTAACACATTCCTGATTGTTAAAAATGTTAAGTTTATTCCAAATATCCTCTTTTTTAATATGATATTGTCACTGATGCCATCTATTCCCCTCCCTGATCTTTCTCAGAACTCTCATATCTGTGGTCTCCAGTCTTTGATCAAGTGTTCTCTTTCTAACCCATCAGATCCATAAGTTAAATTTGATTGAATACTGTCTTGTATATAGCTAGTTTAGTGTTTTGGCTAATTTCTCCCTTATTTCATATAAATTTATTGAGTTGACTTCCTACCATAACAGCTCTATAATTCTGTTGTCTATTTCCATATGTAATTTGCCACCTTCACTAAAAATTGTGTCCAAATAGCTGAAATGTTTTACTTGTTCTATAGGTTCTCCATTCATGATGCAGTTTTTTTTATTTTTATTATTTTATTTTTCTGCCTATTTTCATTGTCTTTGTCCTTTTATTGCTGATTTTCATACAAAATCTATTACAACAGTTATTCATTTTAGTCAGGGAATCTTGTATGCTAATACTGGATTTATTGAGAATTAATGACACATTCCTTCATAGTCTATACAGATGATTAATAACAGTGGAGATAACACATATCCTTGTCTAACATGATTTTAACATCAAACCATCTTCCTGTACCTCCTTCAATTCTAACTGCAGACTTATAGCTCATTACTTCTACCTACCTGATATAATGTCCCATTTGCACCATATAACTGTAGTGTTTTGAACTACTTTCCTTTTGGCACCTTGTCATATACCTTTTCTGGGTCTATGTTATATCTTAGGATTTAAGATATAACATAGATCAACTTGATCTATTTAAGATCAACTATTTGTCTTAAGGTGAAATTCTGATCTCTCATTTGGCCTGAATCCAGCTTTTTCTTCACCAAGCTTCCCTTCTGCAGTTTTTCTTAGCTATTTCTCAAGTATATTTGCATAAATCTTACCAAGAACACTCAGTACATGAAAACTCCTTTAATTCTCACATTCAGTTTTATTTCCCTATAAAGTATAGATGAGTACTATGAGAGCTGTACTCCAATCATCTGGAATTTGACCCTCTGACCAGTATCACTAATATATATATTAAACAACAATGCTCCAAGAACTGATCCCTGGGGCACACCAGCTTAAACCTGGCAGATTCACCTATCCCTTTATATATCACTTTCTGATACCTGTCTAGCAGCCAGTCACTTACTTATCCAAGCCATCGGCCTACATTCCAATCCCATATTCTTCAGTTTATGCAACAGCCTTTCTTGTGGAATCCTGTCAAATGCTTTAGCAAAGTTCATAGTATTATAGCATTACTATTCCCTTTATCCAACTCAGCCATGATATTATTATAAAATATGAGCAAGCTGCTCAGACATGACCTCTGTTTAGTAAATGCATGCTGTTCCTTGCAAAATATATCTTGTTTATCCATCCATTTCAGTATGTGAGTTCATATTAACTTCTCTAAAATTTTCACAATCACTCCAGAGATAGTGATAGGTTGACAGTTACACACATCAGTCTACCATCCATATGCAATGGGATTATTGTGCATTATTTCCTGAGCTAAGACAATTTACAGAAGCATGTCAAGGACCTAGCCAGTTCAGCTGAACATTCCTTTAATACAGCAATTAGGACAGATATTCCATCTGTCCTAATTGCTGTGAACACGTTATCTGAAGCGAATACACATTATTTGAGCTACCTCATCTGCTTCTGATAGTAGGGTATGATCTGCATTCAGTAAAGTTATTTTTTTGCATTAATTTTTTTTTACTTGCAGCATTATGATAAAATTCTTTTGGGTTGCCTGTGCCAATTTCTTTTCATCTCCAACTTAGCTTTCTGTATCTCATATAAAACTCAGGCTAGAAAAGTTATATTTCATAACTCCTCTTACTCTCAGTCTCACAATATTCCTTCCACATCATCTTCTTATGGATGTCTTGCTTAACAAGACTGCCTGTGCAGTCTCATTAAGCAAGAGATTCATAAGATCCATTTCACTCTCATTTTATTTGTTCTTTGAAATCTAGGGACACATTCAGATACTGCATTATTTAATGAGCTTTTAAAAGCTTCCCATACATTGCTGATATTCTTTCCATTTAACAAGTGATACCATGGAACCGAAGACAGTATTCTCCTGAGTTTTTCATAATTTTCAGATTTTAGTTTAGTATATAACCTGTCCTGATTGGAACATCCATACAATTGGCTGCTTCCCAGGTCAGTATATGGCATGATCACTGTCACCAAACTGGTGGCAAAACAGTTACATCCTTAACAGAGACCCTTTCTGATGCCATGATCAAATCTAACACTCTTTGTCCTCAAGTCACTTCTTTCACATGTTATTTGAAAATGTTGTCATGCAACAGTTCAACAAATTCTCCTTCATTACTTCATAACTAAACTGGTATTAGAGGAGTGAAGATGATTAGCTATTGCTAAATACTAACTGTTATCACACTCCCTAAATTATGGAAAATGGTATATAGTAGTGTGTATGAGTGCTACACACTGCTGCTTCCCCCCCCCCATTAATTACATTAAGTTTTCAAATATAACTGTCAGTGCTTCATATTTCAGAAAGAAAGCATAAGAATCAACATTTGTAAATAAGGACAAATAAAATTTTACACTATAAACAAGTGAGAACAGAAATAATTTGGTTTGGATAAAAATTTAAGGGTAACAAGACAGCTAAGGTCACACTATGTCGTGGCAGTACAGAAATGATATTACATAAAAAGTATATAATAGCAAGTGTAGAAGGTTCATAAAAAACACAGCTAAAATCAACGAGATATTAAAAACCTATATACAATAACTATATTCTATAAATAAAAATAATATAATCTCTTTAAGGATGGAAAGCTATCAGCTACCAAAAGAGGTGGATAGATATAGACTGGAGGGAGGGAGACCAGCTGCAAGATGGAAAAGACCAGTCAGAAGCTAGAACAGGTGAATGGCTAATCCTTGAAGAGAAGAATAATAACATACAATATGAATGTGATCTCTATACAGTGGTAAATACTGATGTTCTGTAAATATTTAAAAATGAAAGAAACACTTGATGAATCTAATAAAATCTGCCTGAGTGTACAGAGCTCAGATGGATTATGAATATAAATGAAAACAGTCAATTAAATGATGATCAGTTCAGAACCACAGAACATACACACACACACGTGCACGTCATCACTCTTCAGTAGGAAGGAGCGTGCAAGATGACTATGGCCTATTCTGAGTTGAGTAAAAACAACTTTCTCCTAATGATCCCTGCATAGACTAGATGACCACAATTTGATTTCAGGTTTGGTTTGATGAAGATTGTTAATGGTTTCTCGCTCTCTCTTTCTTCCATACTACTTCTGACCTAGCTGCAGTATCTGCAGCCTCGTTCCTTTAATCACAATGCAGCTTGGAATCCAACAGAAACACACATTCAAACATAGCTTTTCTAACTGAGAGAGGACATGTTAATATGAGAGAGCCTGGAAGCTTCTGCAGCTTTAGACATCTTATTGCCTGTAGAGAGTCGGCTTTGTGACTATCACATACAGCTCAGTAGTGAAGTTGTCATATTCCAGTGCATCTGGACAGATAGGTCACCGCTAGAGGGATTCGTTGTGTGTAGTGTTCGTGAAAGCTCCTGATAAGATAAGTGTTATTTTCAGTTATCGTTGATAAATTTACTTTAATATTGCGTAGTTTTGTTTGCCTTGTGTATCTTAGTGCATCTGTTTGTGTGTTCTTGGTGTTTTATAATTTATAATTTGATAAAATATATTACAAGTAAGTATGGCTCCGGTACGAAGGAAAATGGCGGCCAGTAATGATGGTTCGCCATCTTCTTTCAAGAACGGTAATATAAAGGAGATGATTCAGTGTAATATCTGCGAAATGTATGCTTTGCGGAGTGCGGTTGGAGTGTGGTTAGATGACAATAAAGGAGTGAACGTGTGTAGAAAATGTAGGGAGAATGAGGAATTAAAGTGTAATTCGGATCGCGAGTGTGATATTTTTGTCAAACTTCAGAATGAAGAAAATAGGGATATGACAAGAAACGGCGAGGTTGTAGCAGAGCATTGTGAGAGTGTGAATGTAAAAAGTGTGAATGATGGTATTATTGGTTTTACAGAGAATAAAAAAGATGAGATAGATGCAACGAGTGAGATCGCATTGTCAAAGGGCAAAACAGCAGCTAGTGCGTATGAGCAAAAGTCGACTGAATGAACCAGCCAATAATAAAAAGTATGACAGGAAAAATAGGCGTATGAGTGTGAACATGAACAAAATGAAGGATAGAGTGCTGTATGGAGACTCGTTAGTACGAGGTGTGTTAGTAGAGGATTTGACAAAATTGTACCAACCTGGTGCAACCATAATGGATGTAACTGAGTCTATTAGAGAGCAAAAGGAAAGGGTGAAAGAAATGATTGTTGTGGCAGGTACGAATGATTTGAAAGGAGATAAAATGGAAATGATAGAAGACTTGAATGAATTGTTTGAGGTAGCAAAAGAAAAGAGTGAGAGAGTTAAAATGATTAGTCTTTTGCCACGGTATGACAGTGAAATGTTTAAAAGGAGGGCCATAATTGCGAATGACTTTATGTGTGGGTTATGTATGACGAGTGGTGTGGAATTTGTGGACGTGTGGAGTGAGTTCAATGGGCGAAAGGATCTATATAAGATGGATGGCTTGCATTTGAATGGTTACGGTGTAAGGAGACCTTGAGAAAGTGTTGCTGAATGTAGTGGATGTGCAAATTCAGGGAAACTAGATTTATTAAGGGGGGGGGGGAGTAGATATACAGTCCTTAGGGAGGCAGTTGAATGTATAAAGGAATATAATATGCCCGAGCAAATAAGGACAACAAATCAGAGTGGGATAGTTAATATAAGGCATCAAGGTAGGGTTGGGCTAATGGGGGTCTTAAATTCATGTACACTAATGCTAGGAGTATTAGGAACAAGAAGGAAGAGTTTTTGGCCATGGTTGGCACTTCCAGACCACAGGCTATTGGTATTAGTGAATCATGGCTGACTGTAGATGATATAGCTAGTGGGATTGAATGTGATGGGTATAGTGTGTTCAGGAATGACAGGGAGAATAAAATGGGGGGAGGAGTATTGTTGATGATAGCTGATGAGCTGCAGCCAAGGAGAATAGAAGTTGAATTGCAGGATAGAGAAAAGAGCACATTTGAGGCCATTTGGTGTGAGATTGTGGCTAGCAGAACTAAATATACAATTGGGTGCTGCTATAGACCAGGTGATGGAAAAGATGGTGGTGACAGTATGCACAAGCAAATAGAAGAAATGAGTGGAAGGAGGATAATTATTATGGGAGATTTCAACTATGGTCGCATTGATTGGAGTGAGGAGAGGACACACACACGGGAGGAAGGAATTGGATTTTATGCGGTTATTAAAGGATAACTATCTGCGACAGCATGTAATGGAAAATACTAGGGGTCAGAGAGTGCTTGACCTAGTAATTACATCTGAGGATTTGGCTGTAACAAATATGACCACATTGCCACCAACTGGTGAGAGTGATCATAGGGTCTTGACTTGGGAGGTGGCTAAAGGTGTGAAATTTTCAATAAAGACAGGGTACATGTGGAATTATCGGGCTGGAAAGTATGACAAGCTTAGGAGTTTGATTGGTTCAGTGCCATGGCATGTACAACTGCAAGGACTAGAAGTTGATAGTGCATGGGAGGCAGTTAAGAAGTGTTTGCATGAAGCAATGGCTGACTGCATACCTAGAGTCCGAATAATAAATCAAGTAGGGGTTAAATGGATGAATAACACCATTAAGCTTGAGTTGCAAAAAAAGAAACAACTATGGAGGGAATTTAAGGAGAAAGGTGACCGACAGGCACATGAACGGTATAAAGCACAGGCCAGAAGTGTAACGAGTGTGGTAAGAAAAGCAAAAAAGGATTACGAAAGAACATTGGCCATGCAGGCTAAAGAGAATCCTAAACAGTTTTTTAGATATGTAGCAAGTAAAAGGAAAAATGTACATGGCAGAATGATTTTAAAGAATGCCGATGGTAGGGAGGTAACTGAATCAGTTGTTATAGTTGAGTTACTGAGCCAGCACTTTGCAAGAATAAATCATCCAGGTGGTAACATTGTAGAAACGAATAAACCAGTAGATTATACGGGAATTGTGGTGAATGAAGTGGAGGTGAGTAGTCTATTGCATAACCTCAATGTCAATACATCTGTGGGATTGGATGGTATACCAGCTCGTGTCGTACGAGAAGCAGCTAAAGAATTGTCAGTACCCTTGACCATTTTGTTTAATTTGAGTCTTGGATCTGGGTTAGTCCCAAGGGGGTGGAAAGAGGGGAAAATAGTTCCACTGCATAAAGGTGGTTCCAAGACTACTGTTGTAAATCACAGACCGATTAGCATATCAGGAATCATTGTCAAGGTCTTAGAGAAATTAGTCAAGAAAAGAATACAGGACTGGATAGATGAAAATGGGATATTGTATGGGGGACACTGTGGTTTTGTGAAGGGTAGATCATGCCTCAGTAACTTGCTCAAGTTTTATAACACAGTGACGGCTGAACTGGATAGGGGTAATGGGTTTACAGTGATACTACTGGACCTTGCCAAGGCCTTTGACAGGATACCACATGGAACCCTAATCAGTAAACTGGAGGAGATGGGGATAGATATAGGGTTGGTGAGATGGATAGGTGGGTGGTTGAAGGAGAGATACCAGAGAGTGGTTTACTCAGGAGTAGAGTCTAAAAGACGGCTTGTGACTAGTGATGTGCCACAGGGCTCTGTTCTTGGACCACTGCTTTTCAATTTGTTCATCAATGATATAGGAAAGGATTTGAGAGGAAGTGTTCACTTGTTTGCTGATGATGCAAAGTTGGGTAGAGCAATTGTGAGTGCACAGGATGTCAAAATTTTACAAGATAATTTGGATAGTTTGGAGGACTGGGCTATGAAAAATGGATGTCAATTTAATGTGGCAAAGTGTAAGGTTATGCACTTTGGAGTGAAAAGAATAGCAGCAGTATATCGCATTGGTGGGACCATACTCCAAGAGATTGATGAGGTCAGGGATTTGGGAGTGTTGGTGGATAAGGAATTGAAGTTTAGGGGGGCACATTGCAAAAGTGACTAAATCAGCTCATCAAATCACTTGGCTTCTGAAAAATACTTGAACATGCAGAGACAAACAAGTTGTTGTTCCTCTGTATCGAGCCTTGATAAGACCCTACTGGACTACTGTGCCCAGTTATGGGCACCAGGGTTTCTTCGTGATGGGGAGGAAGTGGAGAGGATCCAGAGACGAGTGACCAAGATGATAGCAGGTCTGTGGAATGAACCTTATGAGAATAGGTTGAAGATTTGTGGGTTGCAGAAATTGGTCGATAGGTGAAGGAGGGGTGATATGATTGAGACATTCAAATTACTGAAGGGTTTCTATAAGATTGATCCAGAAGATATTTTTGAAAATATGACTGGTGGTGGGAGGACTAGGGGCGATGCATGGAAGCTGGGCAAGAGCATGGTTGACAAGGGTGTTAGAGCTAGGTTTTTTACTTGGAGAGTGGTGAATGAATGGAATAAGCTTCCAGAGTCTGTTGCGGGTGCTACGACCGTGAATGAGTTCAAGGCAAGGTATGATAGATACTGTGTCAATGTCGAATAGTTGTTCTTGTCATGATGTTAGGGCCTCCCTCGATGAGTCTGTCGACTCCTTGGAGTTGCCCAGTACAATAATAATAATAATAATATCATGCTGTCTGGGAAGAAAGTAGAAAATCCCATTAGTACCTCTGATTTTGAACAATTTGTGTAAAGAGCACAAAATCAGAAGAATATTCCTTTCTATGAGCTTGAAAGGACAACAAGAAGGGTAAAATGTTTAGGAAGCCTGAAAAAAAAAAAAAAAAAAAAAAAAAAAAAAACTATATGATGGTGTATGTGAATGCATGGCAGCAGTGTATTTATGCAATACTGATGACCCTAATACCTAGAGCTTCTATGGATGCTTTTGTTCATAAACTGAAGAACTGTATGGCAGTCAGATGAGTGCTGTACAGATTCTTCCACCATAGGCAAAAAATAGTTGACCACATGGGACGGTCTTGCAGGGATTTTTTCATAGCATATAGTAGAGACAGCTGTTGATATCAAAGTGACAAGGGTGGTCCGTTTACCTTGACATGTACACTAGGGATCAGTGAAGTTCGAAATGCTCTAGTTGCAATACTTATGGCTTGATGGTGGTTAGGATCCAACCATCACAGGGTACTCTCTCTCTCTCTCCCCCTTTGGCAGAAGCATAAACTTCAGATCCATAATCAAATTTCGATTTTAACAGTGCATAATACACATGTAGCAAAGAACATCTGTCTGAACCCAATAGGTAGAAGATAGGGTGTGAAGGATGTTCGCTACTTTATATCACTTATCCGTAACAATTGGCATATGTGTGTGTAAGAGAGAAAAACTGAGTAGTTTAAGGCAAGCTCACATACAACTCAGCAGTGAAATAGTTATCATAAGCCATGCTCTTGAGGCTCAAATATGAGCATTTAGAACTTGTCTTGTCATGTAACTGGGATTAAAGTTTGTTCTAGTCTGACTATTGGGTCCAGTAAAGACCATATCTGCGGGAAAAAGCACAAACTATCTTCTACTGGGAAAAGAAAATGGGAAGCCATTAACAAGTATTCATTTTAAGGTGGTCAATAGCTTGCCAGATGTCTTTCTATGACTCTCAAATTATATAATGACAGACAATGGTAAAGTCATCCATGTAGGGGGCATTACTTGCAGCTGGAGGAAGTTGTTTGGATACTGAGTTAACCTTCATCGCAAAAAACATGACACTTAAAACTGAACCTTGTTGGACTCTTTCCTCTTGGGTATACATACAATCAGGAGAAAGTGGTTTCCACTCACAGCTGAAAAAAAAGTTAGTGCTTGTGTTTTAGGAAGGCATCTCTAATTGATACTTCCAGTTGGACTAGATGATCAGTTGTTGAATGATATTTGTGAAAACCAGAGTTGTGTTCTGGGAAAAAAAAGATTGTTTATATTCAGGAACCATAAAAACCATTTTTTCCAGAATCTCACATAAGCAGCTGATTTGAGCAATTAGTTGATATTTTATTGGGGATTTTGGATACTTCCCTGGCTTAGGAATGGTAATAATAATTGCTCCAGCTGCAAATAATGCCCTCTACATGGATGACTTTACCATCCAGAAATACATTCTTGCAGAAAACTCTACTGAACAGGTACAATAGTTGATCCATGGCAGATGGAGACAGATGTTTGATCAGCTCATAATGGATTTATAGGTTACAACAGCAGCTGAGCAACATTTAAGCGAGGCAACTATCATTCTTATTTTGTGAATGGCCTGTTGTAGTCTTCCAAGCAACTCAAAGAGAACAGAATTTGTTGTTTTTCTGTTTTACATTTTTGTACAAGGAACTTTGGGAGATAAGATGTTGCTGATGTTTTGGCAAAAATCTCCAGAAGGATATCAGGAACTGCCATTAGGTCAGCAATTGTGCATCCATTATGTTCAGGGATGGAAAATGGCAGTTGGCATATCTTTCCTTCATCTTCTAGATTTTATCCCACACTTCTTTGCCTATTCCAGGATTACTTTTGGCTCTGATAATAGATATGTCTTGCTTGGGCATGTTTCAAAGCATTCTTGAAAGCAAGTTTCTTGTTGTGGGGTATTTGCGATATATAGAGCCAAACCTTTTTAAGATTTTCTTGGCTGCTGTGCAATTAGTGTTCTTCACAGTTTAGGGACAAGTGGAAATCAACTAGATGTTTTAGGAGTTGCAGTTGTGACAGCTTCTTCTGTAACACGTTCTGTAATATGATTCACTTCATCAGTGATCAACAAGCTTACTATCCAAGGATCAAATTCTGCTAAACAAAAAGGGTGGGACCCTACTTGAGTGGAAAACTGATGACAAGAGTGGGAAGAGGAGGATGAGCAGACAGTTAAGTCAATGGCAATGAATGGGGGGAAGGTGTTCAAGATGGAGAAATTATTGTTGTGCATACTCAAGTCTTCCTCTGATGATAGTTTGGGCACTACCTCAAAGAATGTTGTGTCTATTTAAATCCCCCAGTAAAAGAAAAGGAGATGGAAACTGCAATGCAATGTCATGAAGCCATCCTGAGAGATATCTGCAGCAGGATCCAAGTAGATGCAGCATACGGTTATAAGAGATCTGACTGAGAGTTGAATGGCAACTGCTTCTACATTTGTATTAAGTGGGACTTGCTAGAAGTGAGTGTGGTTCGGGGGCGAATTCTCCATACTTGCTGCGCAAGCTCATTAATTGAGAAAGAAGTAATATTTATTTGTTAATAAATGCATGCATTTATAAGCATTCCATTTAGGCTTTTATTTTTGTAGACAGAAGATGTCTTAAGCTTGCGCGGCAATAATCGAGCTTTGTGTTGTGTATTGAAGGCCAATGCTTGATCATCTAGTCAAAGCTACCTTGGCTTGCTCAGTTGTAGGAGCTACCAAGTCCTCGTTGCAGCACTGTGATTTCATGCGTGTGCATAGCCATTTCCTCCCTTCATGTCGTCTTAAACACAAGGCCATACGCAGTCAAAGTAGCTCTAGCCAGTGAGCTTCAGTCAGCCTTTACAAGTGCACGTGTTGCTTGGGAAAATTAAGTCATAACCAACTTTTTATGACGATGTTATTGACCAGTTCATAAAGAAGAACTGTAGGGTAGAATTCGTATTCAAGTAGCTAAATTGAAAAAGATAGAACATCATTTGTAAAATAAATGTTGTATTTGTATGATTAAATGTACATAAATTTCTAAATATATAGTTTTAAATGGTCAGTAATTCATTATTCCGCTAATCAGACTTCAATCACACCTCTCACTCCCTGAATGATAACAAGAGCAAGCGTGAATTTCAAGACTAGCACTCGCCCCTTGTGTGGTTGTCCACAAGGATGATAACTTCTCCATGAGTAGGTCCATTCTGTCCTGTGCTTACAAACGATGGCTGTGTTTAGGAATACTGGATTGTCACTAGGCTTCAGATATGTTTCCTGCAGAGAAAAGCATATTCATTTATACTTCTGTAATATAAAGCCTTGATGTTATTGATGATTTGGCAGAATCCATGACAATTCAACTACAGTAGTGTTTTCATGTTTATTATTTATTTTTGGTACTGTCATTTGGCTTCTGATGCTGTGAGGTCTTGTTTATGTTGGTCATGGATTTTTTTCCTCCCCCTTTTTTGGAAAATTGTGGACAGCTAGTGTCCATCATTTCTTCTTCCTCAGTAAAAATATCCAAGACATTGTCAAATTGGACTCCCTCTAGGGGCATTAAATATATTAATTGTTTTAGCAACTTCTTGTGAGGGAAAGAGAGTTATCCATCTTATCAATTAATGGATCTGGAGGCATGTCCTTGATTCTCTGCACTATATGTTCCATTATTTTTTCAATTAGTAGATTCTCATTTAAGTAGACCATTTTTGGTATATTATTATATATGGTATGGAGTGTGGAGACATTGTGGGAGACTTACACTTACTTTTACACACACAAAACCTATCATACCTCTCCTTAAACTCATTCATTGCTAGGGCACTCAACTAATTCTGGCAGCCCATTCCACTTGTTCACCATTCTCTATGCAAAATATCTAGTCTGCACACCCTTACAACTTCCATGCATGACTCATAGTTCTCTGGCTATTTGTCATATATTAAAAAATTACCTTTGAAACACTTATAAAACCATTTAATATCTTAGAACTTTCTATCATATCCTTTCTTTTGTTCCTATCAGCTAAACTTTGTAACCCATACACATTCAACCTATCCTCATAGGGAGAATTCCACAGACTTGTTATCAGCTTCGTCACTTGTCTCTGAATCCTCTTCACCTCTTGATCCCCAAGAGGTCCAGGGTGACTGTGCACATTAGTCAAGATGCAACCTAATCACAGCCTTATAAAGAAGGGAAATAACTTCCCTATCTTTACTTGGACATGTTTTTCAATGCCCAAGTAATCATTTGAGCTATTTTATTTCTCTGAATTTCAACTTTCTGTCCACCATTATCCCAAATTCCCTAGCTTTATCAATTTCCTGCAATCAAGTACCATCGATTTGACACACAGTATGCAACCCTTTCAAACTAAAGCGTATAACTTTGCATTTTGTAATATTAAACTCATAATCATTATCCTTTGCCCACAATGTCTATTTATTTAAACCATCCTACAGGATATTTACATCACCTTTATCACTATTGACCTCCCCAGTTTTGCATCATCAACAAACAACTGAATATCCCCTCTTAAATCTTTCCCTATATCATCACTGATATACAAATTAAAGAGTACCGGTATTTACTCAAATATAACTTGCACTTTTTTTTCCTAAAATTAAAGAAAAAATCATGATGTGAGATATATGTGGGGATTTTCAGAAACTAAATTTTTCAGGAAAAAACTGAAAATGGGTAAGACTTACCCAGAATCTCCTATTTGCTATTGCTACTTCTGGCCTCAAGAGCATTTCAATCTTTGAGTTTTAAAACCAGGATATAACTTGAACGTTTCTCCATATTTCAAGCAAAAATTACCAGTAATTTACAATTGAGATAAATAATGAACAATCTTTCATAAATAACTAATGAGAAGGGAAAGTAGACTGTGAAACGGACAGCAATGGTAGACACAGAGCAGCTATGAAGACGTGCATATGACTGGTGTGGTATTAACAAAAGATTGCACAACTCAACAACAAAGGCAAGCCGACAGTTGTTGAGTTGAAATGCTGATTCTCTTCAACCGAATTCCAAAATATCTGAAACTGCCATAACAACATTCACTATATATTTCATAGTTTTAACACATTCGTATCTGGATTGTGTTTTGCTCGTTTATCATTCCGAAGGGACTTCTCATTACCGTTTATGTACTGCTTCATCACGTGGGCAGGCAAACAAGCAGCAATAAAATTCGCCTCTTCGGTTGAATTTTATTGCTGTTTGTTTGCATGCCACTTCCACGTCAGGCTGGTGGGAAGACTTACACACACATGACAGCATGTTAGTTCATATTCTGTGGATAGAATTTTATTTGAAGTTAGCCTTTGTCATCTGTCTTAATGATTGAAAATTTCAAATGCAATCGAACAAACAATTATTTCATGTAATTAAAAATTTGGACAAATGTTTGGACAATAATTTTTAGTTAGACAGTGTTTGGTGGTACAACATACTCTTTTGCTCGAGTCTATACAGCATAGTTTCTGTGGAAGGGAGACGTGTGATTCATTAGTTAGTGCTGTTTTTATCCCAGTTGTCTCTAATTGCAATATTTGTTGACAAATATATTACACAGACTGCAAACGTCTCTATACCTTATTCAGTGATACAATAAAACTACTTGTTTTTCTTGTGTCTGCAGTATAGTGGCTGTTGGGGACAGCATGTCTTTTACCATGAATATGTTTAAACTTTTTTTCGTGTGCAAGGTATATTTCATAGTTTTAACACATTCATATCTGGATTGTGTTTCGCTCGTTTATCATTCCAAAGGGACTTCTCATTATCATTTATGTATTGCTTCATCACGTGGGCAGGCAAACAAGCAGCAATAAAATTCACCCTTTTGGTTGAATTTTATTGCTATTTGCAATAAAATGCAAAACTTTTTAATTTCTTTTTTTGTAAAGTAAATCAGGAGTGAGAGTCATCTTCAAGTAAATATGGTAAGGGCCCTAATACTGAACCCTGAGATACTCCATTAGTCATCATCATCATTCTCCTAGATTCCACTCCACCATATGCTACTCTCAGGTGTGTGTCTCTCTGCCATCCCCTATCCATGCTACCAGCTTCATATCCATTTCCATTTGCTTCAGTTTTTGTAATAGTTTCCTTGTGGTATTCTGTCAGATGCCTTGGCAAAGTCAAGCAGTATCATGGCATTGCCATTATTCAATTCTGTCACTTCATTATAAAATGTGAATAAGTTACTAAGACAGGACCTACCATTTAAAAAGCCATGCTGCCCATTATAGAGTATTGCATCCCTATCCACCCACTGTTGGATTTTACCTTTAACTAACTTTTCCAATACTTTAACAAATACTCCTGATATATTAATTGGTCTGTACTTTGCTACATCTGTCTTGGAGCAACCTTTATGTAATGGAACTATCTTACCCTCTTGCTTGGAACCTTGCCAAAGCTGAGACTTCATATTTTTCAATATGCTGAATACCTCCTGTTCATATCAATTTTGGTATGTATCTCTGTCTCATCAGCAACTGCAAAATCTCCACCTGGATGATACACCTTTGCAAAATGATCACTCAGTAACTCAACTATTTCTTTTGCCTCTGTCACTTTCCTATCAGCCTTGATTAAAGTTATCCTACCACAGTCAGTGGCGGATTAAGGATAGTTGGCCCCCCCCCAAAAAAAAATAATAATAAAAAAATAATAAAGTTAGGTAGCAAATAAATGAAATTTTGTACTTTTGAATTTTTTGAACTTCTGGATTTTTCTGCCTGTTAAAGAGTTAAAGGATGATCAATAATAAAACTTTTTATTTATTTTTATTAAAAAAAATTTTTTTTATCAGTTTTTTTTTACAATTTTACAAAGTTTTTTTTTTACTTGCACTATACTCAAATAATGAAAACACGAAAAGTCACACTAAAAAGTTATTTTTGAAACAAACACCTCACTCTTACACGATTCAATAACAAATGAAGTTAAGGAGCAACCAGGCGAAACTTCCTATCTCGGCAATGCAATCAGTTTTCGTGACCTCGAAGCTGTCAACAGCGCCGTGTGCCAACATTGGTAATGCGGTTTAATTTAAAGCGTAGATAGCGCGCACTATTCAAAATACAAAGCTTGTCAACTAGCACCACATTGGTATTGCGGCATTATTTAAAGCGTAGATAGTGCGCACTGTTCAAAATATGTACTAAAACACAATAACTGTTTTGAAAAAATTTTCGCTTAAAATAATCAAGATTTTTATGATGTTTACTGAAAACATTAATCTATTTTAAAACACTATAGGAAAATGTCTTGGCTTGGGGGTCCCCAAAGCTTGAGGCCCCTAGGCACGTGCCTCATTGCCTTAATGGGTAATCAGCCACTGATCACAGTTAGTCCGAGTTTTTTTTTTATCTTAGTCCGAGTTTTTTTTTTTATCATACTAGTCACTTTTCTTGCTTGTACTTTGTACTGCTTATGAGTATAACTTTTTCTTCGTATTCCCTCCAGTGTTTTCTTTCTTTCTTTCTTCTTATTTTTTTTTTCTTTCTAGCTCTTCCTTTATATCTCTATTCATCTACTTAATTCCCACTTGGTTCAATCCTCCTGACCTTGGACATACAGTTTGATGCTGCTTCTCTCAAGAATCTCTGACCACTTATTGTCCACCACTACCATTCTTTCCTTGTAGCTTCTCAAGGCATGGGAATGCTCCAGGATCCTCCTAAGCCAGACATAATTACCAGCTTTATAGTTAACAAAAACCTTTCCTTGACAGAGAATTCCACAAGTTTAGCAGCTTCTCTAAACAAGATTACATGGTCACTCAACTTGACTAGAAGCAGAGTGTCTACTTGGTTATGGATATATATCTTATGATGCTATTAACAGATCCAGTACTCTCAAACCTGGTCCTTGTCCTCTCTATAACATGTTGTTTCAGGTAATTATCCTTTAGCAACTGTATAAATTCCACTTTCATCTTGTCATCTCCCCTTTCCCCTTCCTTCTTACAATGTATGTCACCACAGTTGAAGTCTCCCATAATAATTGTTCAGCCTCCACTCATTGTACTAACCTGCCAATGCTTGTCATCTACATCTTCCTGTTGTATCTCTTGGTCTATTGCAACAAACAACAATATATTTTGTCCTTTGGCCTCCATCTCACACCAGATAGCCTTAAATGAACCATCTTCCCTAGACCTAAAATCTTCTTTAACTCTTAATTTTGTTGGCTGTAGATCTTCAGCTGTCATGAGGAATACTCCACCTCCTGTCCTATTTCCCCTATTCTCTTTGAAAACACAATACCCTTTATATTCCATTTATGCAACTATATCATTTTCAGTCAACCATATCTCACTGAGGCCTATAATTTTTGGCCAAAATCTCCTCTCTTTTAGTTCTGATACTTCTGGCAGCTGGCTCATAGCCTTTACTTCTTATTCTTCATTTTTGCTTCTTTTGACAACTCTCTCATATCTTCTCTCATTGTTGCTACTTTTGTGGTATTTCTCCCCTTCTGAGTGATTTGTTCCTGCCAAAATATGAACTCTTTCACTGCAGGTGCAAGCCAGTGTCAATTTTCCTCTTTGATAAGCTCTAAAGAGACTGCAGGCAAATTATATACAATTCAAGGATGTAGTAATTGTATTTATAATTTCATCAAGTGGATGTTGGCCAGTTGAGTGCAAAATTATAAAGATAGTTTTCTTGTTTCTTGATTGTTTTTGATCAATGCTACAATGGTTTCTGGACATGGTTGGTGCTTATTGAAGGTTCTGGTAAACTAGAGGAAGAAAAATTATTAATTCTCAAAGGAAGTGTGTTTCAGCGTGAGAATTCCCTACTCACCATGAAGCCACACGTGGATACCTAGGAAGTCAACTGAATAAATTTATATGGAATAAGAGAGAAATCAGGGGTGCTTAAGGGTCAAAGCTGCATAATGAGAGGAGACCTCCACACAGCCTTTAAAGGAATGCGGAGAACCGACCAGGGCTTCTGACCTAATGTCCAATTCTCACTTTCTTGTGGTGCACCCAGTTGGGTATCCACTTTGATACTGAACAAACGAGGATGGGCTGGCAATTTGGGATTTAGCCAACCAAATTGTATTCTTATTGGTTAAACCAAAATAAAAAAGGATGGTACAACATGACAAAATTTCATGTCGGCTGGGGCATCGCCTGGTTAAACAAGGTCCCCGTTGTTTTCACCAGGGAACCAGGACGAACAGTGAAAAGTCAGCTACTGGAACAAATCTGAAAACAAACCCCAACTCAACATCACCAGAGTTAAAGATCGGTACAATCAACGTAAGAAGCCTGAATGGCAAAGAAATGGAGCTAGCTGAGGAATTAGATAACTACCAGATCGACATAATAGGGGTGACTGAAACAAAAAAGATCACAACTGGTGAGATCTTTCTGAGCAATAAATACAAAATGTTAAATTCAGGCAATGACAATCAAGGAAAAGAAGGAGTAGCCATAGTATTCAACACAAAATACGAGGCTAATCTTCTTGAATGGCAGTCAGTCTCAAGTAGAGTAATGTGGGCAAATAAGAGAATGGGGAACTGGACAATGAGACTTATTTGTGCCTATGGTCCCACAGAAGGTTCTACTAAGGTAGAAGTGGAGGAATTTTTTGACGCTTTAGAAAAAGCAAGTGACACAATGAAAAAGGAAAAGTTGGTCCTTGTTGGGGATCTAAATAGAAGAGTAGGAAATGATTGTGAGACATATAAAAATATTTTGGGAAAATTTGGAGAAAAGAGCAAAGCTAATAATAATGGCAAATATCTGTTGGATTTCTGTTCAGGACATGGACTAGTTATTACTAACACCATGTTCCAACATAAAAATGTGCACAAATTCACATGGAGAGAAGAGGCTAGGAATAAGAAAAGTCTCATTGACTATGTTATTGTTGATAGTGATGTTTTCTCCCTGGTGCAGGACACCAGAGTGTACAGAGGATTTGAAATTAGAAGTGATCACTATTTAGTCTTGAGCAGGATAAAATTGAATTTCATATTGAAAAGAATAACATGAAAGAAAGTTTTAAAGCGAATAAAAGTTGAGCAGCTCTCAGATGTGAACTGTAGACTAAAATACAGAAAGATTATTGAAAAGAAAATGAAAGAGTTTGAGAACAGGAATCAGACCTTGGAGATTCAGTGGCAAACTCTGAAGAAAACACTGATTGATTCTGCCAGAGAGGTATGTGGTGAGGTTGTATGCAAGGATAAAAAAAAATCAGAACTCCCTGGTGGACACAGGAATTTAAAGAGGCAGTGAAGGAAAAGAAGAAAGCATATCAAAAGTTTCTGGCAAATAAGTCAGCTTTTACTCTTACAGAATACAGAGACAAATGTAAGAAAGCAAAACACTGTGTAAAACTAGCTAAACAAAAGTCATGGGAGGACTTTGGCAAGAATAGAGAAAATAAATATCAAGAAGGTGGCAAAATATTCTGGAGGTTGTTGAAGAAGCTTAGGAATGGAGGAAAGAGTGCTGTAAAAGGAATTACAGATGATAAAGGTGACATGAAAACAGGAGAAAAAGATATCCTTGAAGTATGGAGTAATTACTTTGAAAAACTGCTAAATGAAACAAGCAGTGACGACAGCACAGTGGTAAAAAACACTGACCAGGCATGCAGTCAGGAATACATATCCATACTTGAAGTAGAAAAAGCCATCAAAGGATGTGGAAAGGCAGCAGGAGTAGATGATATTCGACCAGAAGTGCTGAAGTATGGTGGTATAAAAGTCTTACAGTGGCTGCACTGCATAGTTCAGAAAGCCTGGACTGAGGGACGAATTCCCGATGATTGGAGTAGAGCTCTCATAGTACCCATATATAAAAAGGGAAATAAAACTGAATGTGAGAATTACAGAGGTATTTTCCTACTGAGTGTTCCTGGCAAGATTTATGCAAGTATACTTGAGAAACAGTTGAGAAGAATTGTGGAAGAAAAGCTTGGTGAAGAACAAGCTGGATTCAGGCCAAATAGAGGCTGTCAGGATCAGATCTTCACTTTATGACAAATAGTCGAGAAAGCATGGGAATATAACAAAGATCTGTATTTAAGTTTTGTCGATTTGGAAAAGGCATATGCCAAGAGAGAAGCTATTCAATACGCTGCAGTTATATGGTGTCAATGGGGCATTATATCAAGCAATACTTAGTCTTTATTTGAGTTGTGAGTCAGCAGTTAGAATTGAAGGAAGTACAGGAAGATGGTTTAATGTTAAATCTGGTGTGAGACAAGGATGTACATTATCCCCTCTGTTATTCATTATCTATATGGATCACATTATGAAGGAAAGTGGTATTAAACATGATATCAAAATTGGAGATGTTAATGTCAGCTCTTTGCTTTATGCGAATGATGTTATACTTCTAAATAAATCCGCTACAAGTATGCAAGATTCTCTGACTAAATTGAATAGCTATTGTAATAGATATGGTATGAAGGTCAGCAATAAAAAGACAAAGACAATGAAAATAGGCAGAATCATTGAAAATGTCAACTGTGTTGTGAATGGAGAACCTGTGGAACAAGTAAAACGTTTCAGTTACTTAGGCACGATTTTTACTGAAGATGGTAAATTAAATATAGAAACAGATAACAGAATCAGCAAAGCTGGTATGGTGGGAAGTCAATTGAATAAATTCATATGGAATAAGAGAGAAATTAGTTGGAACACTAAATTAGCTGTATACAAGACAGTGTTCAAACCAGTTTTAACTTATGGATCTGAGAGCTGGGTCAGAAGTAAAACACTTGACCAAAGACTAGAGACTGCAGATATGAGAGTCCTGAGAAAGATTAGAGGCATGAACAGATGGCATCAATGGCAACATCATATTAAAAATGAGGATATTAGGAAAGAACTTGACATTGTCAGCATCCAGGAATGCATTAGCAGAGCTAATCTCAGGTGGTATGGTCACTTAAATAGAATGGGAGAGGAAAGATTAGCAAAACAAGTGTTCTCTGCCAGGTTGGCAGGAAAACGACCCAGAGGAAGACCAAGATATAGGTGGATTGATATGGTACAAAGTGCCTTAGACGATAGAAATATAAGATCTGATAATGTTGGAGTCTTGACAAGTAACAGACTGATTTGGAGGAAAATTGTAGATAGGAAGTTAGTAATGATGTAAATTTTTCATGTAGTACTGTACACCCCTTGAGGGTACATGGCAGGAATTTGATGATGATGATGAGAGAGAAATTAGTCAAAACACTAAATTATCTATATACAAGAGAGAGCATTCAAACCAATTTTAACTTATGAATCTGACTTAGAAATAAAATACTTGACCAAAGACTAGAGACCACAGATATGAAAGTCTTGAGAAAGATTAGGAGCATGAACAGATCTCATCAGTGGCAATATCCTATTAAAAACTAGGATATTAGAAAAGAACTTGTCATTGTTAGCATCCAAGAATGTGTTAGCAGAGTTAATCTTAGGTGGTATGGTCACTTAAACAGAACAGGAGAGGAAAGATTAGTAAAACAAGTACTCTCTTCCAAGTTGGCAGCAAAATGACCTAGAGGAAGACCAAGATGTAGGTGAATTGATATAGTAAAAAGTGCCTTAGAAGACATAAGATCTGATAATGTTGGAGTCCTGACAGGTAACAGATTGATTTGAAGGAAAACTGTAGATTGGAAGTTAGTAATGATGTAAGTTTTTCATGTAGTACTATCATATCCTGTACACCCCTTGACTGTACATGTCAAGAATTTGATGATGACCAGCTTCTTTGAGATACTGAGGAAAAAACTTACGTGACCAAGATGTGGAAATGGCTGCAATATGGATATATTAAAAAAGAAGCCAAAGGATTTATTCCTACCGGTCAAGAACTGGTGTTACAAACTAATGCAATCAAAGCAAAAATTTTGAACATTAATAATAACAGCAAATGCAGATTATGCAATCAGAAAGATGAGACTGTAGAACATGTAATCAGTGATTGCAGCAAGATAGCTGAAACTGATTATAAATACTGCCATGATCAAGTGGACAAAATAATTCATTGGCAATTATGCAAAAAATATGTCTTTCCTATTTCTGATAACTGGTGGCAGGATAAAATAGAGACAGTATTGGAAAACGAAACAGCAAAAATTCTGTAAGATTTGAGAATACAAATTGATAGGTATTTAGAACACAATAGACCTGACATCACAATTATTGAACATCAACAGGTTTGGATTATTGGCATGCTATACCCAGTGATAATAACAACAAAGAGCTAGAAAAAATTACTAAATATTGAGATCTGGCAATTGAAGTTGGTCGGCTGTGGCTTAAACACATCAAATTCACCCCAATAGGTATCAGTGCACTTGGTGAAATTTCAAAAAAGCTATCCAACTATTTACAAGAATTAAACATCAACAAAGTGAACACACATGATCTACAAAAAACAGTGTTACTCAGAACAGTTCATATTTTACAATACTGTTTGACAGAGTATTCTTAGATTCTTGGGTAGAATCTGAATTGTTCTGTAACACGTCAAATTGCTGTTTGAATGTGTATCTTGTTTTGACTGTGTATCAATTATGTGAATAAAGTAATAATAATAATTTTGTTCCCAGTGTTATTGAATACAACAAACAAGTTTTGTAAAATAAGTTTGCAAAATGTTCATGAAACTAAGTGTGATTCACAGTATATGCAGAGCCAGGATCAACATATCCTGAGCAGCATGAATTGCATGTCTGTGTGTGTTCCAACTTTTATCAGAATAACACTAAGGAATCCAGAATTTTCATAGATACCTACTTATAAATTTCACAACATTAAATTAATAATATACTTTCTTTGATTTAAAAAAAAAAAAAAAAATCAACACCAAAATATTATTTTGAGTACGAATATCAATAATGTACAGGAGCATTTTTGATGTGTAAACTACCATTCAGATATATACATAGCAGTAATATAAGAATAGTTTATTCAATTGTCCATCACATTAACAGTACGATAATAGCTTGATAATTGTACAGCTATTTAAACTCACATCAAAGAAGGCCTTTTCATCTGCTTTCTTTGGGGCACCCTGTACAACGGTTGCTGGTGCCACCGAAGTCACTTCAGCTAAGTCAATCAATCCTTTACAATGAGAATCCTCCATCGCATCATAATAGCGCAGCTGCAGAAAACAAAAAATACATATGTGTATGCCTAAAAGCATAGAAGTCCAATAATTAGATATTCCACATGATTAGGGATATAATCATGATGTGTATATCACCCTCAAGTAACTCAAATACTTGATAATGAGGATATGTTTACATGCTATTTTCATTTTACACTGTATTATGCTATAATTTTAGCTAAAATAATTATAAAATAACAATCATATAAAATTCAAAGAGCATGGATTTCTAGATTAAATTAATAAAATTTGCTCATCTACAATACTAATGTGCTATAGATTTCAAATACTGAATTTTGCAGATGAAATTATGATTAAAAAATTATGATAATTCCATCAACAGATTTTAAATTAACCTCTGGTTGAAGATACTTTGGGAAAAACATGCAACTTTTTGTGAAGATTTAAATGAGTTGTATGAGAAATTTATATTCTTATTCTCAAGTATATTACTCATGCAAGGTGTGTGAATCAGTAGTGAATCCAAACTCCAAGGACTGTGAATATCCAAAAATGCACACTTACCGAAGAATGAAATTTCTTTCCTCAGAATGCAGGTATTTCTTACAAAGGCCAAAAAATTTGTCCAGTGGTAAAAATATTGTGTTACTATTATTATATTTGGTATCTGTTTCTGAACCTGCTATTTTTCTTTTCTTTCCTTTTTATTTACGTATAGTAGGTTTATTCTTAAAATTTAGCTGATCATCAGCAAAGCTTTCGTAATGAGGATGTTTAGGTTGTGTGTGTGATTGCCAGCTGATCGACTGTTTTATGGCAGGAAGCGATCTCGTATTTCATTGGACATAATATATTACAAGAGAGAGAGACAAAAACACTCTATGAAAATATATATATATACTATTTTTAAACTTACAGAACTGCATTAGGCCTTCATGAAAACAGGAATCTTATCTTAAACTTGTAGAACTGTTTTTGAATGTTCATGTTTAAAACCATAAAATAATTTCAATAAATTATTTAATAATAAGCTTTACTCTAGTAGCAAGGCTTATACGTTGGTCATACATAACTGGTAATTAGTTTACGGAATTAACAACGCATATAAAGTATATTAATTAAAGATAACTTTAATAAATAACTTCTATATTTCGGCAACGTCATGCTGCCATCTTCAGGAACATAAAACATATGATATGTGCACGCAGGCACTAACAAAAGAAAATGAGGAAGAAAGCAAGAAACTAATATTGTTCCTAAAGTCCTAATGGTGCCCTCTGGCAGGCTAATTTGGTTATCTTGGCAGTTGGGCTGAAGTTCTCAAAATGTAGGTCTCCCAAATTTGGGGTAGTTTCATGCACCCAAATTTGTTGAGGTTAGGAATGTTTTTTAGAGCTGCTGAAGATTCTTTGAATAATCTTTCGTATTTAAACTTGCTGCAGTGTATTATTTTTGTTTTCTTCCAACGAATTCTATGGTGGGTATCTAAGGCATGGTCTGCCAGCCCAGAGCGGCTGTACTGGTGAAACTGGATGTAGTCTTTGTGTTCTGAAATCCTGATATTTGTTGTTCTGCCTGTTTGGCCAAAGTAGGACAATTTGCAGCTGCAAGGGACCTGGTATACACCAGGTAGGTCTAGGGGAAGTGGTTGGTCTTTGGTAGAGCGGATAAGGGATGCCAACTTTTTATATGGTCTGTAACAAGAAGTAAGGTCATATTTTCTGAGGATATTGGTTATTTGCTCAGAGGTGCCCTGGATGTAGGGGATGGTGATAGATTTGGTGTAATCTTTATTGTGGAGGGGGTTGTGGTTTACTGGTTTTAGTATTTTTTGGATTTTTTTGGGGTTATAGCCATTGGCTAAGAAAGTGTTGTGGATGTGGTTTAGTTCAGTAGTTAGGGCCTTGTCATCTGAGCAGATTAATTTTGCCCTGTTATATAGTGTTTTTATAACCCCATATTGTTGTGATGGGGGATGGTGGGATTGCTGGTGAAGGTATCTGCCAGTATGGGTGTGTTTTTCTGTAATCAGAGAAAACCAAAGATCCATCAAGCTGGCGGGTGATTAAAGTGTCTAGGAAGGGGAGAGTGTTGTTTTCCTCTTTTTCTAAGGTGAACTGGACTCTGGGGTGTTGGATGTTTAAGTGTGTTAGGAAGGAGTGGAGTGAGTCTGAGACATGTGGCCAAATAGCGAACACATCATCCATTTAATGAAGCCAAATAGTGGGTTTTTGTGGGGCGGAGTTTAAGGCTTTCTCTTCAAAGGTCTCCATAAAGAAATTGGCCAAGGGTGGGGAAAGTGGTGAACCCATGGCTGTCCCCTCTATCTGTTTGTAGAACTTTCCTTGCCAAACAAAATAGCCTGAGTTCATTGTGAACTGAAATAGGGCTGAGATATCGGGAGGAAACTTGGCTTGGATGAGCTCTAGGGTTTCTTTGAGTGGGACATTAGTGAATAGGGAGGAGAAGTCGAAACCGACCATTATATCAGTGTGTTGGAGTGAGAGGTTTTCACTCCAATTAGACCCCTCCCGATTATATTGGGAGTCCATATAATCGGGGGGGTCTAGAGTTGTAAGGTTTTAGTTTGTTAGTGACTTCCACAGGCCAAGAAGTGACTTTCTTAAGGAGTCTGTGGAGAGTTCTATTCTGAGAGCTGGTAGGATTATATCCAATAGAGAGGTAAGTGGTACGGTCTAGTACTAAAGCATTAAGCTTACCTTTGTAGTCCTTTTGATTTAGCACCACAGTGGCGTTTCCCTTATCTGTTTTGGTGATTACTATTTTTTTGTTATTCTTCATTACTTGTAGGGCTGTATATTCGTCTTTGGATAAGTTGGTTTTTGGAGGTTTGGCTTTAGTGAGAACACCGACTACATCCAGTCTGATGTTGTTGGCGATATGGTTAGGAAGGTTGCGAATCCCACGTTCTATTTCAATCATGATCTCCTCGGCCGGTATTCTTTTAGGAGCTAGGGCGAAATTGTGACCACTTGCAAGTGCGGTGAGTGCTTCAGGCTTTAAAACTGCCGATGAGAGGTTGACTACAGTGTTGAGTGGTGGCGGTGGCAAGGAAGTAGAATTCTTTATAAGGTTTTCGTATTTTTTCAAGTGCCGACTTCGTATTTTTTCGAATTCTTTTCTTGCCTATGCGCATGAGACTTCATAAAGTATCGTCCAAAGATCATGGCCGAGTGTATTCGAAAGCTCTTCCTCTAGCACCCGTAAGGTTTTGTTTATGTCGGCAAGGAGAACACGTGTCGCGGTAATTTTTTCTCTTAACAGGGCGAAACTAGTGCGATTATAAATGCGCAGAGCTTTTTGTGAAGTAAAACGGTGCTTCAATTTAACACAATTAGGGATTACCTTGTTATCCCGGCAGCGTTTTAGGAATGCCAAACGATTTAGTTGTCTGGACATCTTCAACCTCATTTTGCCGTATTGACGGGCCTTTCGTGTGATGGAATCTCCGTGGATGATCATAATTCTAGTAGCAAGGCTTATACGTTGGTCATACATAACTGGTAATTAGTTTATGGAATTAACAACGCATATAAAGTATATTAATTAAAGATAACTTTAATAAATAGCATCTATTGTTAGTGCCTGCGTGCACATACCATATCTTTATGTTCCTGAAGATGGCAGCATGACGTTGCCGAAATATAGAAGTTATTTATTAAAGTTATCTTTAATTAATATACTTTATTAATTATTATAAATAGATAGTATATACCAATATACTATCTATTCCCATCCTTTGCAGCTTGTACACCAACTTATCATGTGGTAATCTATTAAATGTTTTTGCAAAGTACAAGAATATCAATGTATATGCTACCTTACCTTATCATAAAATGCAAATAAATTGCTAAAACAAAACCTACACTTTACAAATCCATAAAATAAAAAATTACTCCATCCTTTCGACAAATTGCAGGGCATCATTTACACTAGTATGATATACACTGATCAAAAGAATACTATGCCCATCAACCCAATCTTGTATTCTATTCCTAACCAATCTCTCCAACCTTGACTACAACTGCAGTTATACAGTACAGACTGGTCTATAACTGGAAACTTCTGTCCTAGATCCATGCTTGTGAAGTGGTACAATTTTGCCTTCTTCCACTCTTTAGGAACTCTACCCACTGCAATACTTTCAATAAATAACCAGGTTGTTATATCTTCGTCTTTTGGCGTTTTAGTGTCTTATCTCTTATTCTTTTATCTTAACTTCCTTATCTTTTGTTATTAAATTTTGTATTTTACTTATTATCAGTTAATTCTATTGCCGACAAATTTGTATTATTTAATGACTGCGCCAGCCGGCAACTGAATTCTGATATACTATCCAAGATTACATAGAAAGAAAATACAGGGATCACGAAGTATGCAGTCGTGGTCCCGTTTCATATATTACTAGTGGATTCCCCTTTTATGCATGGTTCGTAATTTTTCCAAGCGGTAATTCAATCCACAGAAAGCATGACAAACTCATTTGATTACACATAAAGAAATACGTTTATTTTAGCACAAAAACACAATAATACAAGTTAGTTAATCCTTAAATTAAAAGAGTCTGGGTTCCCTCCCTTTTCTTAATTTAACACATCCAAAATTTCTACACTGTAATCCTTTATAGTGACACAAATTCCATCACTTATGTACATATAACTATCCTCAGACTCTGACAACATATACTAAATTACCAATCTACTATTACACATGCTAATTACATATATATACAAGTCAATTCTGTAACTCTGACATAGATTTCTTGAGGCAATGCTCTTTCTTATATTTTAGACTTAATCCTCCCCCAAAATTTTAGTTAGCATTCAATTAGGTCTTAACACTATAACATTAATGTCCTTTAGACACAAACAGTTCGTAGCCTCGGTCTCCTACTCGGCTCAAGCCTAAGATGCCTTTTCCTTAGATATAGACAGAATGTCCAAAATGCAGACAGTTCTTGTAACACTTCACGGAAATGGGCTGTGTTCTTAAAGATCAGTTCTCCTTACTGCACGGTTACTCCGATATTAATATGAAAAGATTTCTGCTTACCGTTCTTGCTTTATCTGGATATTCGGATCTCCTTACTGTACTTTCTTTAATGGCGGCTTCACCATTCTTTTGTTCCACACGAAACGAAACACTTTTACACTGATTTATACACTGACGTTAACTCATCAGTGGCCCTTTCTTATTAGGAATCTGGACGCATTATAGCTGCAGCTTTGATCCACGTGGCGCACATAGCAAGGGAAGACTCTCGCTACGCATGGCGGCAAGCTATTCACAACTATGCAGCCTTCCGCACAGGAAACCAGGTAACGACGAAAACGAGAAGTAAAGAGAGTGATTCAAATCCCCGCCGAAACCTATATACTACAAAACAGCGCCCTCACTCGGTGGTGTCGTCATACATACGGCAGCTGCCAATTGGATACTGTGGCCACGAACTGCCTTTGACATGGCCTAAAACTATTATTAGCTTGTACACATCCTTTTAGAATTTATACGTGATTTTCTACCTTAATAGATTTAACAAACCTTCTCTATTTAGTTTATGGGATACTTTAACATTGCTTAGAATTTACTAATCTGGATATACACGTTTCTTGGGTCTTTAATGAGCACATTTTCTGTTTGGAGGCATAAGTATGTCCTTCTCCACTCCTTCTGAGCTATTCTTATGTTGGGTCGGAAAAAGGGGATGACTCATCACATTTTCTCGACACAACACAGGTCAAGGGCATAGCTAACTATTGTGTACATTTCTTAAAATGTACATGGTGATGTGTCATTCATTCCCGCAGTCTCATTAACATCTAACCCAATCAACACCTGATACACTTGTGATGCTTTCACTTGCATTTGTCCTAATACTTCCATCCTTTCTACAAATTGCAGGGCATCATTTAGCAACCCTTTACCAATATATCAGTGTATATCATACACTAGTATGATATATACTGATAAAATGCTCATTCATTAATTCCACTATCCTTTGCAATAGTCACTTTGCTGCCATGGCTATCAAACCTGCCATAATTATTCTTCCTCTTGCTTGCCATATAAAGAAAAATTCCCTTGAATTAACTTTGACCCAACCAGCCAATCTCCTCTCATACTGCACTTTTGGTTTCTTTCTTTACTATACTTGTCAGCTTCCTAGCCTGCACTTTATACTCATAGATCTGATTGCCAACACCTGTCTTGTACCTCTTCCATAATGTTTTCTTTTTCAACTCAGCTTGTTGATTTCACTGTTCATCCATTTCGCTCATACTATTTTTACTCGTTTAACCCTTGGTATGCAGTTATATGGTATGGCAAAAAACAATACTGAAATTCAACATAATTGAATTCCATAACAAATATTTTGTACTTATTTAGTACTGTTCCCCCTCACCAAACTGTACATTGCTTGTGTCAGATACTGCCACAAGGTTTTAACAAGAATTAGAAGTTCAAGGTCACATTGCACAAGTTGTGAAGACATCACTTTGGATTATGACAATGATGCAGAAGTCCTTAACTTGTAAAAAAAAAAAAAAAAAAAAGGGTTCTGGTTCCATTGTAGAAAGCCTTGATTAGGCCTCGTAAGAATTACTATGCACAGATTTGGTCCTCTGCTTTTCGTGATGATAACTATATGTTGAAAAGGATCCAAAGAAGACTGACGAAGGTTGTAACTGGTCTTTTGGATATGACAGATTGAGGGAATGCAATTTGCAAACCCTTGTGAATAGGAGGAAACAAAGGGATATGACTGAGATCTTTAAGTTGGCAAGGGTTGCTACCAGGTTAATGTGGAAGAAATTTTTCATAGAATGGGGGAAGGGGGGATAGAACTAGGGGACATACTTGGACGTTATAGAAGGGGGGTGTGAGCAGGGGCATAAAGAGCAGGTTCTTTGCATGGATAGTGGTTGGTGAGTGGAATGCTATGACTGATATTGTGGTGAATGCAGCTGAATGAGTTTATAGTAGAGTTTGATAGGCTTTGTGTGTAACAGTGTTTGCCTCCCATGATGAATCTTTAGACTCAATGGAGGTCTGGTGTTAATAATAATAATAATAGTACTACATGATTATTTTCATTAACCAGCAGCAGTGTTAATACTTCATTAACAACCACATCTTGTGAGGATATCACCAAATACAAATTCTAAAACCTCAAGTTGCTTCTATCAGATGCTGCTTGATATTTATCCCTCAGAAAATCAATAAATTTGTTCTTCTTGTTCCCATACACCATCTCCTGCTTCCAATCTATATTTATGTAATTAAAATCTTCCATCAGGATTGCCTTCTTTTTACATGCCAAACCATTTTGCCTAAACATTTCACAATCAGCAATACTCTACATTCCCTGGCATATAACAGCATCGTAACATATTAGTGCATTAATTTCAACTTCACATCACACAGATTCAAAATCTGCACAAGTACTATCATTTTCAACTTCCACACTTTGTGGACACAATTCCTCTGCAGCCATTAACAGTATTCTCCCTCCTCTTTTCACCTACCTATCTTTCTGGAAAATTGTATATCTCTCCATTTCTATTCCTGACATCACATCCTCCTTAGACAAACCAACATGTTGGAGGCTTAATGGATTTTTTAACAACACTCAAAAAGAATTAAAATAGACTTTAATACTTCCTATATTTCGTCCTAGTCACTAGGACATCTACGGGGATTACAAAAAAATTAATGTAACATATGCACAAATAACAAACAATACTAAGCCCAACCACGTGGGTGACACTAAAATCCTATCTAGGTAGAGCGCCCTCTAAGGGCAGTCGTAGGTGGCCTGGAATGTAAGGTTATTATCAAAAAAATAATCAACTCCTCCCCCATTCCCCTTCCTTCTCGTCAACAAGATTTTAAAAATGCCATCACCATACCCTACATCCGTGGCACATCTGAAAAAATAGCCAAGATACTAAAACAATACAATCTACACACAGCATATAAGCCCCACTGCAAACTGGCTACCCTTATCCGTTCTACGAAAGATCAGCTCCCTCCTCTCTCTCTGCCTGGAGTTTACAAAGTACCCTGTTCCTGTAAGCTGGCGTACTTTGGACAGACAGGCAGATCAGCATCCATCTGTCTAGAGGAACACAAGTCTTACATCTTCAAACACAACTATGGCCATTCAGGCTTGGCTGACCATGTTTTGGACACCACCCACAGAGTATCATGGAAGAAAACCACCATGCTCCACCACAGCAAATTCAAGAAAGAGAGACTTTTCTTAGAAGCAGCAGCAGCTCTCAAAAACCAGCCAAATCTCAATAAATATGGGTGCATTAAGCTTCCGAAGATTTGGGAAACACTCATCACCAGAGTTCCCACCTTACATTCCAGGCCACCTACGACTGCCCTTAGAGGGCGCTCTACCTAGATAGGACTTTAGTGTCACCCACGTGGTTGGGCTTAGTATTGTTTGTTATTTGTGCATATGTTACATTAATTTTTTTGTAATCCCCGTAGATGTCCTAGTGACTAGGACGAAATATAGGAAGTATTAAAGTCTATTTTAATTCTTTTTGAGTGTTGTTAAAAAATCCATTAAGCCTCCAACATGATGTCCTCACAGCACTTAAGCCTCTTCACACGTATTAGACAAACCAAGTTTTACTTATTCCAATTGTCTTTGGGCATACTGACTCAATCAATGACAAACTCAACTGCCTTGTTTCGAATACTCTTTATATTTGCATACTTTACATCTGTTCCACAAGGAAAGCATGTTTTGTGTACTTTATAGTGAAGTCCCCCACAATATATCTTTGACTCTTCATAATATTAACTTCCTTCTCATTCACATTAGCCAATCGTTTCTTTAGGTGTTTAATGTCATCATTCAGATGCTTCATTTCATTTTTTATTTTCACTAACTCTTGTCTAAGATCTTCTACTATGGTCCAGATTTTAGCTCCCATTTCAAAATGCTCTAATCTATCACCCTCTTCACACACATTAATGGTTTCCTTCTTTTCATTCACTCTGAACAGTCGACAAATCTTTCATATTTTTTATGCATAGACGAAGCAATTTCTGCAATGTATCCACTGGGAAAAATCCTGAGCAGAACTTGATCTTTGTGCTAAAAATTTCTATGCCACAGATGTATGCTTCTTTGCAGACACCATTTCCAAAAGCAGTAGGAACAAACAAGTAGCAAAACACAAATAAACAAAAAAAATTCCCACAAGAAACACTACTGAACTACATTTGTATTCAGCATAAAACAAAAAAAAAAAATGAAGCACAATTATATGATAAAAGCCGTACTATACACTATTTAAAATTACTTTTCAAAGCACAGCTCAAATATAATGCTATCATTTGCGACACTTATGAAACTGATATTTTTAAGAATTTCAAACAAGTCAGCTTTAGATCATAAAAAATGACATAACACATAGGTGAATTAGTCATAGACATGAAATTGACAGTAGTTTGGATAGGAATTTTAGTTACTTAATTTTCTACATTCTAATTAATAATTCATACATTCTAATTTGGGGTGGAGAACAACCAGGTCTTCTGACCTAATGTCCAATCTGCACCTTCTCTTGGTGTACCCTGCTGGGTATCTACCAGGATACTGAATGAATGAGGATGGGCTGGTAATTTGGGAATTAGTCAACCAAATTGTATTCTTACTGGCTTAAACCAAAACACAAAATGATGGTACAACATGACAAAATGGCAAAGAAATGGAACTAGCTAAGGAATTAGATAAGTACCAGATCGACATAATAGGGGTGACTGAAACAAAAAAGACAAAAACTGGTGAGATCTTTCTGAGCAATAAATACAAAATGTTATATTCAGGCAATGATAATTAAGGAAAAGAAGGAGTAGTCATAGTATTCAATGCTAAATACAAGGCTAATCTTATTGAATGGCAGGCAGTCTCAAGTAGAGTAATGTGGGCAAATATGAGAATGGGGAACTGGACAATGAGACTTATTTGTGCCTATGGTCCCACAGAAAGTTCTACTAAGGTAGAAGTGGAGGAATTTTTTGATGCATTAGAAAAAGCAACTGACACAATGAAAAAGGAAAAGTTGGTCCTTGTTGGGGATCTAAATAGCAGAGTAGGAAATGATTGTGAGACATACAAAAATATTTTGGGAAAATTTGGAGAAAAGAGCAAAGCTAATAATAATGGCAAATACCTGTTGGATTTCTGCTCAGGACATGGACTGATTATTACTAACACCATGTTCCAACATAAAAATGTGCACAAATTCACATGGAGAGAAGAGGCAAGGAATAAGAAAAATCTCATTGACTATGTTATTGTTGATAGTGATGTTTTCTCCCTGGTGCAGAACACCAGAGTGTACAGAGGAATAACATGTAAGAAAGTTTTAAAGTGAATAAAAGTTGAGCAGCTCTCTGATGTGAACTGTAGATTAAAATACACAAAAATTATTGAAGAAAAAATGAAAGAGTTTCAGAACAGGAAAGAAACCTTGGAGATTCAGTGACAAGCCTTGAAGAAAACCGTGATTGATTCAGCCAGAGAGGCATGTGGTGAGGTTGTCAGCAAGGATAGAAATATTAGAACTGCATGGTGGACACAGGAAGTTAAAGAGGCAGTGAAGGAAAAGAAGAAAGCATATCAAAAGTTCCTGGCAAATAAATCAGCTTGTGCTCTTAGAGAATACAGAGACAAATGTAAGAAAGCTAAACACTGTGTAAAACTAGCTAAACAAAAGTCATGGGAGGACTTTGGCAAGAACATAGAAAATAAATATTAAGAAGGTGGCAAAATATTCTGGAGATTGTTGAAGAAGCTTAGAAATGGAGGAAGGAGTGCTGTAAAAGGATTTAGAGATGATAAAGGTGACATGTAAATGGGAGGAAAAGATATCCTTGAAGTATGGAGTAATTACTTCGAAAAATTGCTAAATGAAACATATACTTGAGAAACGATTCAGAAGAATTGTGGAAGAAAAGCTTGGTGAAGAACAAGCTGGATTCAGGCCAAATAGAGGTTGTCAGGATCAGATCTTCACTTTATGACAAATAGTTGAGAAATCATGGGAATATAACAAAGATCTGTATTTAAGTTTTGTCGATCTGGAAAAGGCATATGACAAGGTGTCAAGAGAGAAGCTATTAAATAAGCTACAGTTATATGGTATCAATGGAGCATTATATCAAGCAATACTTAGTCTTTATTTGAGTTGTAAGTCAGCAGTTAGAATGGAAGGAAGTACAGGAAGATGGTTTAATGTTAAATCTGGTGTGAGACAAGGATGTACGTTATTTCCTCTGTTATTCATTATCTATATGGATCACATTATGAAGGAAAGTGGTATTAAACATGATATCAAAATTGGAGATGTTAATGTCAGCTCTTTGCTTTATGCGGACATGTTATACTTCTAAATAAATCCGTTACAAGTCTGCAAGATTCCCAGACTAAATTGAATAACTGTTGTAATAGATATGGTATGAAGGTTGGTAATAAAAAGACAAAGACGATGAAAATAGGCAGAACTGCTGAAAATGTCAAGTGCGTTATGAACGGAGGACCTGTGAAACAAGTAAAACATTTCAACGGATTCAGATAAGGACATCCAGGTAGTAAATCAGATGGTGATATGTGGTCAGGCACATTTGCCTCCAAGCACTGTTGTGTGGTCCCTGTCTTGTGTGCAAGGGCTGAGTCTTGTTGGAAGATCCACTGCCTATTGTGAAAAAGGGGTGTTGTTTAGGGACAGTACTATGGGTTCCATCATGGTGTCTTGACACACGTTGGTGCATTTGTTTTGACCCCTTTCTAACTGAAATGCATCTTGGATATGTTATTCCCCGTGTGATGAAATTTATTTCATCGCATGAGGGATGACATATCAATATATACCATCAAGGGATGTATAGTATCCTGTACACCCCTTGAGGGTATATATATCAGCAGCTTGATGAGTTTCTTGTGAAAGCAACCTACTTAGTGATAAATGAATATTTTATTATTCTTCTCTTAAAATCTTACATAATATAACAATCTTCATTATTATAATTAAGAGTTGCTATGAAATTTCTACCTGATGTTTGATAGAATCCAACACAAACCAACGCTGTTTCCAACCTTTAAGCAAGGCTCCTCTCTTATACAGGTATCCTTCATGAGTTCTATTTTCAGCAACGTTTGATGAGAACTGATCATAATACTGACTACTAGTCTGCATTGTATTAACACCTAAAGGTTAAAATTGGTTAGTACTAATAGATGACAAACTGGTCAGTATAATATTAACATAATAATTTTGCATACCTTCTTTAATCAGATAAATTATTTATATTTTTTTAAAAAAGAAATGATGGTAATAATTCTTAAAAATTATAAATTTCGCATTAAAGTTATAGATTAGTTTTAGAAGAAGCTCACATGATTCGTTCCTTACTATTAAGGTACAGAACTTTTAGTTCTGTTTTTCAATATTTTGATAAAATTGTACTTTTACTCTCTCGAAATTTGTCTAAATTAATATACATAGTGTTAAAATTAATATAAAATGTTAATATTATCTTTAATAATTTTTGTCTCTGAAAATCGAGACATTAGCAGAAGAATTCATTATAAAATAATATCAGCACTTACGTTTAAATTTTTATTGTAAAATTTTTGGCTAAGTTTCATACAGTTATAGGAAAATTAAAAAAAAGAACAATTTAATTGAAAGCACATGATATTATGTGCAATATCAGCTGCAGGAGAATAGCTCCATCTTCATTAATAGATATTCAAAATAAATTACAACAAAGATATTAAAAATATGACTCTCATTGAGAATAGTTCAAGTTATAGTATATGTGACTTGTAATAAAAGCAATTTTCTGGAATAGACAAAGTGAAGAGAAAGTATTCCTGTGCCTCATGCAAAGACAAAATACTACTTCAAGCTTTGTATTCAATCTTTCTCTGAAATGTAACAGCTTTTTTGGGGTATATTTTGGCATACTCTGATAGCAGGATGCAATGAAAAACTGTGTTCATTTCTATGAATTTTTATTCATATGGATCTATTATTTATTGGGTTTCTTTAATCCACACTTTCTTTTAAAAAGATTGAGTGTGGAGACAGAGTGATGTATTTTCCCTCAATGTTTGTCTATATTTTAGCTACTCTTTTATCTTCCATTTTCTTAAAATGGACATCTTAAAATAAAATTAACTTACATCCTTATATGTAAAATTAACATATTAAATTAGCACAAGATCATACTGTAAAAGTAATCACCGTTTATAAGGATGAATCTTTTTACAATTATTGCTCTATGTTAGTATATTATTAGTTTTGGTTTCATCATCACGAACCATGGGCTCACTACCAGTTGGTGTCCAATGACTCCTTCACTATCTTCTTCCATCTTTCATTGTCCAGTCCACAGTGTTGCAGTTTCTGCAAAACTGAAACACTGTTTCTAAACCCATTTTCTACACCAGTCCTTTATGCTGTCCAACCATTCTCCATATGGTCTACCTCTTCTGTTTATACCATTCATAATACCAAACACGAATGTCTTTATCTTCTGGTCCTCACTCATTCTGCAGATGTGTTCAAATAATTGCAGCTTCCAATATATAATCTTCTGCATTAGATTCTCCTTTGGTAGTATCTTCCGACAGAGTCCTTCATTTGTGATTTTCTGTACCCATCCTATTCTTAGAATCTTCCTGTAACAAGTTCTTTCGAATGGTAAAATTCTTTTTCTTGAGTCCTTATTTATTACCCATGTTTCAGATCCATACAGTGCACCACTAAAGATTCATGTTTCTAGTACTCTTAGTTTCGTTTGTAGGCTGATCACTTTACTTTTCCAGATGTTATCCATGGCCTTCAGATTTGTTCTTTCCTTTGTAATCCTGATCTTTATTTTTTTTTTTTTTACAGTCCGAATCATATGTCATTTTGCTTCCCAAATATGTGAATTGTTCTACATTTTCTATATCAATTCCATCCATTTGTATCTTTTGTTTCATGTTCTTCTCACCAAATACCATTATCTTTGTTTTTTCCAAGTTCATAACAAGTCCAAATCTCTTCCTTACCTCATTTAACAGATTCAATGTTTTTTGTAGTTCTCTTTCATCTTCTTCAATAATAACAATATCATCTGCAAATCTCAGATTGTTAATTCATTCTCATCCTGTGTACTGATATTCCTTTTGCATCTTCCTTCATTTTATTCATTGCTCTTTCTAAATATGCGATGAAAATGCTTGGTGATATTGGGTCCCCCCTGCCTAGTACCTCTACTTGTTCTAAACCATTTCCCCAAATCATCACTTATTCTAACTGCTACAACTGCATTCATATAAACATCTTTTAAGTTTTGGTTTTGTAACACATATATCGGCAGTTGAAATGTGCCCATTATTGATATATTATTCTAAAAATGAAATGTAAAGCATATGAAAGTGATATACTTACTAGATTCTGATAGTTTGTAATAGTTATAATTTTCTTTATTGTAATATAAAATTGTTAAGTGTTGAGATATTTGTTGTGTTTTGTTAAGACATTCTGTTTACGCTGACAAAGACAACGTGTCAGCCATTATACGTAACTTCTCGTTTGCCATTTACATGGAGTGTGGATGCTCATCGAGGAGTTTGATGGGTAATTGATAGCTGACAGTAAAAGTGTTCAATATCCAGGGGATGGGGAAACAAGTAGAGAGAGAAAAAATGGAAATTTGAAAATGGCAACAAGAGAATTTTGTTCTTAGGAAGTTTTTAAGAAAACATGACAGTCGGGAGAATATTAATAGAAGATTTTAAAAAGGAATCGTAGCATTGTCAATCTTTAAACTGGAAGAGTTGAGACTGCCAACAAGTCTTCAGTAAATAAAAGAAGATTTTTGGAGTTCACATTCAAATTCAACGTTCGAGGAAACACTGAATGAAAAGTTTCGTCTTCTGTCTTAAGGATGGCAGAATTAGCAAAATATGAAACTGTAAAGTGGCTTAATATGAAAAACTCTACTTAGATATGTTGTTTATAAAGTAGTAGAAGAAACTTCTTTCACTTTTACAAAAATCGGAAATTTGTGAGTCATATTGAAACTGACTCTGATGAACATTTTGTTGTTTTAAATTAAAAGTGTTTAGTCTGGTAGGTGATTAAGTATACATAAAACAAACCGGTTATAGAATGAATCAGAGAATGAATGATTTTATTTTTTTTTTAACATAAGAAAATCTGTAAAGTGTAAACTCATTTCTGAGGGCATTGGATCCAATTAATTTTGCAGTCATTTATATAATTTTATTTAAACGTATATAAAGTTTTAGTATCATTAAATGTATATAATTTTTATTTGGTCTTGAGTTTAAACTCACCAGAAAGTACCAAATATATTCTGACATTACTGAATAATTAGTATTTCATGACAGGTTTGCAATCACCAACTTTTTTCCAACTCAGTCATTCATTTGTCAGGTCTCCAATCTGATCTTATAAAGTACTAACTGCAATCAACTCACCTATATCTAGGTCATCCTCTGGATCTTATTCCTGCCATTTTGTTTTACATATATTTTGCTATTGTAGTAAAACACTATAAAGAATAATAGCTAATACAAATGCACAATTCAGGATAAACTTGTAGATTATTTAGAACGATCAAAAAAAATATTTTGACATTTTGCCATTCACCGGCTGAAAGCAAAAAACTGTATATTTTGTAAAAAAAAAAAAAAAAAAAAAAAAAAAAAAAATCAGCTAACACTTTTTTATTCCCGTATATAGGGAGTAGGCGAGGCCATTTTAGCCCTATCTAACTTTTGGAGACTGAGCGGGCAGTTCAATCTCCACTGGTACCCAATCAGAGATAGCTGGCCGAAGGCTATCACTAATTAAGCAGCATGCAGTGAAGAGAGATGGCTCAACAAGTGCTGCCATCTCATGGTCCCTAACACTCGTATTTAATGTCTGAAATAATGTGGGTTTTATGGCGATTTTCTTGAGTTTACGGAACGAAAAACCCGCATGCCCATGCCAGAGATAGACTAACTCGGGAACCGATCAAAAAAGGCTTAGAAAAATTTCTTCTAGTAGCCGACTAGATTCGAAACCAAGAAGTCTTCATTCGTGCGGTCAAGCACAGCGGTGTGCAAATGCCACATCCACTGAGCTACACAGGCTCTGTATATTTTGTATACACTGCAAAAAAAAAAAAAAATAATAATAATCATGCATGTTATTAGATACATTCTGTGTAGCATGTACTATTGTTATGTAATGCCTATAGGTGGTTAGTATAATAAAGATATTTTAGGTTGTATAAATGTATTAAGGACTTCTAAACATCATGAGGAATAAGACTGTGGTTTCTATTTAACATGCTTTGTGAACAAATTGTTTCCAAAGATTCCTTAGACATAATAATGAAAGTTATCTTCATGTTAAGGCAAAATGCAGGTCTTGGAGAAAATAGTCAAGAGGAAAATACAAGATTGGATAGATGAAAATGGGATACTGTATTGGGGACAGCATGGTTTTGTGAAAGGTAGGTCATGCCTCAGTAACTTGCTCACGTATTATAACACAGTGACGGCTGAACTGGATAAGGATAATGTTTTTACAGTGATTCTACTGGACCTTGCTAAGGCCTTTGACAGGATACCACATGGAATTCTAATCAGTAAATTTCAGCATATGGGGATGGATATAGGGTTGGTGAGATGGATAGGAGAGGTGGTTGATGGAGAGATATCAGAGAGTGGTTGATTCAGTGGAGTAGAGTCCACAAGACGGCCTGTAACTAGTGGTGTACCACAAGGATCTGTTCTTGGACCACTGCTGTTTAATTTGTTCATTAATGATATAGGAAAGGATCTGAGAGGAACAGTTCATTTGTTTGTGGATGATACAAAGTTGGGTAGGGCAATAGTGAATGCAGATGATGTCAAAATTTTGCAAGATGATTTGGATAGATTGGAGGTCTGGGCTAAGGAGAATGGATGTCAATTTAATGTGGCAAGGCTGCACTGCATAGTTCAGAAAGCCTGGACAGAGGGACGAATTCCCGATGATTGGAGTAGAGCTCTCATAGTACCCATATATAAAAAGGGAAATAAAACTGAATGTGAGAATTACAGAGGTATTTCCCTACTGAGTGTTCCTGGCAAGATCTATGCAAGTATACTTGAGAAACAGTTGAGAAGAATTGTGGAAGAAAAGCTTGGTGAAGAACAAGCTGGATTCAGGCCAAATAGAGGCTGTCAGGATCAGATCTTCACTTTACGACAAATAGTCGAGAAAGCATGGGAATATAACAAAGATCTGTATTTAAGTTTTGTCGATTTGGAAAAGGCATATGACAGGGTGCCAAGAGAGAAGCTATTCAATACGCTGTAGTTATATTGTGTCAAAGGGGCATTATATCAAGCAATACTTAGTCTTTATTTGAGTTGTAAGTCAGCAGTTAGAATTGAAGAAAGTACAGGAAGATGGTTTAATGTTAAATCTGGTGTGAGACAAGGATGTACATTATCCCCTCTGTTATTCATTATCTATATGGATCACATTATGAAGGAATGTGGTATTAAACCTGATATCAAAATTGGAAATGTTAATGTCAGCTCTTTCCTTTATGCAGATGATGTTATACTTCTAAATAAATCCGCTACAAGTATGCAAGATTCTCTGACTAAATTGAATAGCTGTTGTAATAGATATGGTATGAAGGTCAACAATAAAAAGACAAAGACAATGAAAATAGGCAGAATCATTGAAAATGTCAACTGTGTTGTGAATGGAGAACCTGTGGAACAAGTAAAACATTCAGCTACTTAGGCACGATTTTTACTGAAGATGGTAAATTAAATATAGAAATAGACAACAGAATTAGCAAAGCTGTATGGCAGGAAGTCAAATGAATAAATTCATATGGAATAAGAAAGAAATTAGTTGGAACACTAAATTAGCTGTATACAAGACAGTGTTCAAACCAGTTTTAACTTATGGATCCGAGAGCTGGGTCAGAAGTAAAACACTTGACCAAAGACTAGAGACCGCAGATATGAGAGTCCTGAGAAAGATTAGAGGCATGAACAGATGGCATCAATGACAATATCATATTAAAAATGAGGATATTAGGAAAGAACTTGACATTGTCAGCACCCAGGAATGCGTTAGCAGAGCTAATCTCAGGTGGTATGGCCACTTAAATAGAATGGGAGAGGAAAGATTAGCAAAACAAGTGTTCTCTGCCAGGTTGGCAGGAAAACGACCCTGAGGAAGACCAAGATATAGGTGGATTGATACGGTACAAAGTGCCTTAGACGATAGAAATATAAGATCTGATAATGTTGGAGTCTTGACAAGTAACAGACTGATTTGGAGGAAAATTGTAGATAGGAAGTTAGTAATGATGTAATTTTTTCATGTAGTACTGTCATATCCTGTACACTCCTTGAGGGTACATGGCAGGATTTTGATGATGATGATGAAATGTAAGGTAAATCTTTAAATGTAAGGCTAATCTTTTCACCCCAAAATATACTTTTTGGGGTGAAAAGATTAGCAGCAGTTTACTACATTGGTGGAACTGTACTCCAGAAAATTGATGAGGCACGAGATTTAGGAGTGTTGGTGGATAAGGAGTTGAAGTTTAGGGGGCGCATTGCAAAAGTGGCCAAACCAGCTCATCAAATTACTTGGTTGCTGAAGAATACGTTGACAAGCAGAGACAAACAGGTTATTGTTCCTCTGTATCGAGCCTTGATAAGATCCCATCTCGACTACTGTGCCCAGATTTGGTCACCTAAGTTTCTTCTTGATGGGGAGGAGGTGGAGAGGATCCAGAGGCGAGTGACCAAGATGATAGCAGGTCTGTGGAATGAACCTTATGAGAACAGGGTGAGTATTTGTGGGTTGCAAAAATTGGTTGATAGACGGAGGAGGGGAGATATGATTGAGACATTCAAATTACTGAAGGGTTTCTATAAAATTAATTCAGAAGATATTTTTGAGAACAGGGCTGGGTTGTGGGAGGACTAGGGGACATCCATGGAAACTGGGCAAAAGTGTGGTTAGTAAGGGTGTTAGAGCTGGGTTCTTTACTTTCAGAGTGGAGAATGAGTGGAATGGGCTGCCAGAGTCTGTGGTGGATGCTGTGACAGTGAATGAGTTTAAGGCGAGGTATGATAGATACTGTATGAATGTCGACTAGTTGTGATGAATATGATTTGGGGCCTCCCTCGATGAGTCTAAGGACTTCCTGGAGTTGCCCATAATAATAATAATAATATGTCGTTCAAAGAAGAGGTTGTCAATGAAAGTACTTTTTTCTTTTCTTTTATATTCCATGTTGCTTAGCTGTTCTTTCTTACTTATTTCAAAACTTCTTCCAGTCTGACCAGAGAATGTTATATGTCCCAGGGATTCCAATGGAATGCTCTCTTTGAGTAAAGGAAAGAAGCTCTGTAAATGCATTTCTGTATTGATTTTTTTTTTAATAATAGTGTTACCTGTCTTGAGATACTGCTTACATATCCAGGGTGCTTTTCCATTTCAGGATAAAGTTTCAGAAACTGAGGTGATCACCATTTAGCTCTGAGCAGGATAAAATTGAATATCATACTGAAAAGAAAAATATGTAGCAAAATGTTTTAAAATGAATCAAAAATCAGCAGCTTTTCAAAGATGAACTGTAGACTCAAATATATAAATAGTATTCAAGAAAAAATGAAAGAATTTGCAAACAAGAAACAAATCATTCAATGGCAAACTCTGAAGAAAACATTGATGATTCATCTAGGGACATATGTGGTGAAGGTGTCTATCTATAAGGATAGGAAAATAAGAACACCATGGTGGACACAAGATGTTAAAGAAGTAATCCTGTACAAGAAGAAAGCATACCAAAAGTTCCTAGCAAATAAGCCAGCTGATGTCCTAAAAGAATACAGAGAATTTGTAAGAGAGCTATGTGTAAAAGCAGTAAACAAAAGTAATGGGTAGACTTCAGAAAGAATATAGAAAAGAAATATCAGGAAGATGCCACAATGTTCTGGAGGCTATTGAAAAAAACAACAACTTAGAAATGGAGGAAAGAGTACTGTAAAAGGAATCAAAGATGACAAAGGTTAAAAGAAAATTAAAGATATTCTAGACATCTCGAATAATTTTAGGTGGAAGATGAATTTTATTGCTTCTTGTGAGACCCACAAACCCCACTTAGAGGCTTGAAGTGGCTTGAAAAAGTTCCATGTTTGGTCTCCAGAGCAGATTTTCCAGAATATAAAAAAAAAAAAAAAATAAATACAAAAAAATATTAAAGAATGAATAAAATAGGAAAAAACTCCTTAGACCACAGTACAGTACAGTGCAAAAAAATGTACTATAGGTTTGCATATAACCTCTTGTAGGTGGGAACAACATTTTTCTTGTTTTTAGAGTATTTAGTGTCCAATGCCCGGGGCAGAGCTGACTACCCGGGTGCATCCCCAGGTGGCGGATCGGGGAACAGCCTTCAGATATGGAGGCTAGCTGCGATATAAGCAGAGCAATCTGGCGAATAAGCAGCCGTGGACCAACAGCGACTGAGCTATCAGGGCGTGGGGGAGCAGAAGTGGCAACTCTGTTTCACTTAAAACCTCACAAAGCCCAATGACAACTCGGTGACATGCCGAGTAGTGCCGCCATTAAATAAGCACCTGCTGGGGTCACTGCCCCTGACATTGGGAAGCAGCATTGTCAGTACTGACATAAGTTTGAAGCCAAATGATGATGGAAAAGCTTGTGATCAGAGATTTGCAGATGGCAATATGATTATATTGTGTACGTCTGTAATACTGCAGAGCAGAAAGCAAATGGAGAAACTACTGCTCTACCTTATCTCCAGAACAACCACCATGGCGAGTAAACCCTTACAATCGGCCCCAAGTTCCCGGCGTCCCTTAAATGGGACAGGGGTGCGAAGAATCTCCGGGCTCAAAATGGTGTCCACTTTTAAAATTGCAACTTGGAATGTCAGAACTCTGCATGAAGCTGGCAAATTAAGAAATGCCACAAGAGAAATGAAGAGGCTGGGCATCCGGATTTTGGGAATTTGCGAGACAAGGTGGCCAGGATCTGGAAAGTGTCAACAAGATAATACGACAATGTATTACTCTGGGAATGACGAGAACAAACATCGACATGGTGTAGCTGTAATAGCAGATGAAGAAATCAATAAATCAGTAATAAATTGGATTCCATTTTCTGAAAGGATAATGCTGTTACAACTTAAGGGAAACCCTGTTAACATAAATATCATCCAAGCTTATGCACCCACATCTGAGAAAAGATGTTGAAGAGTTTTATGAACACCTAAAAGAGAATAAAAACCTAACAAAGAAACATGATATAAACATAGTGATGGGTGACTTCAATGCAGAAGTGGGAAGAGGGGGTGATGGAGAAATTGTTGGCGAACATGGCTTAGGCAACAGAAACGACAGAAGAGATCACCTAGTCCAGTTCTGTCAGGAAGAAGATCTAACAATAGCAAATACCTGGTTTAAACTTCCACCCAGAAGACTGTACACTTGGAAATCGCCTCAAGATAACCAACATAACATTGTCAGAAATCAAATTGATTATATACTGATAAATAAAAGATTCCACAGTAGTATAAAGCATGCAAAGACTTATCCTGGAGCAGATATCTCATCAGATCACAATCCCATAGTTGCAGAAGTACGTCTTCGATTAAAATCAGCTAAAAAATCACAAAAGAAGAAAAAGAAAATTGATGTAGAAAAACTGAAAGACCCGAACATAAATAAAAGTGCCAAGACACAGCTTAACCTGCGATTACAACAGATTAACATAGAAGAAAATAAAAGTGTGGAATCTCTTGGGAATAGCTTAAAGAATGCCATCGTAACAACAAGTATTGAAGAAGTAGGTTATGTGAATAATATAAAACAACAGGAATGGATGACAGATGAGATTCTTTCTCTTACCGATACAAGAAGAATGTACAAAAACAGACCTTGCCAGGTATACAGAAACACATAACATCATCAAGAAAAAAATAAAAGAAGCCAAGGAAAATTGGATGAAAAATTTATGTACTGAAATTGAACTGCTTCAGAAGAAACATGATAATTTCAATCTGTATAAGAAAATCAACGAAATTTCTGGAAAACTGAGGAAAAAGCAAATAGTGTCTCTAAGAGACGAAAATGGAAAAATAGTTCTAGAAGAAGAGAATAAAGCACAGATTTGGATAAAATATGTAACAGAACATTTCAATGATACTAGACAGAAGCCTATAAATATAAAAGATAACATTCAAGGACCAGTAATCATGAAATGTGAAATAGAGAATGCTATACGAACAAGTAAAACAGGAAAAGCCAGTGGACCAGATGGTGTGCAAACAGAATTTTTAAAATTAATAGAACCAGATAACATCAAACTTCTTGAAAAACTATTTAATAAAATATATGAAAGTGATGAATTTCCATCAGATTGGCTCAAATCTACATTTATCACTATCCCAAAGAAACCCAAAGCGAATTCCTGTGGTGACTTCCGACTTATTAGTCTAATGAGCCAAACCTTAAAAATATTTTTGAAAGTAATTCAGAATCGTATTTATAGAAAAAGTGAAGAAACTCTAAGTGACACACAATTCGGCTTTCGGAATGGTTTTGGTACTAGAGAGGTCCTTTTCTGTACCCAAATATTGATACAAAAATGCATAGAAAAACAGAAATCTGTCTTTATGTGTTTCATAGATTTTGAAAAAGCATTCGACACAGTCAGACACACTAACTTAATAGAAGTCCTTCAACAAATAAGGCTAGACGAATAAGACATAAGACTAATAACAAATCTGTATTGGAATCAGTCAGCTACCGTTCAATTAGACAACATTACCACCAGTGATATTAACATCAAAAGAGGAGTGAGACAAGGATGTGTGCTCTCACCACTCCTGTTCAACATATATGCAGAGGTAATCTTTAAAAAAAGCATTGGAAGAATGTTCAGAGGGAATCACAATAAATGGAAAGATTGTTAACAACCTTCGATATGCAGATGACACCGTGCTAATTGCAGATAATATTATGGATCTCCAAAAACTCATTGACAGAGTATACATAGAAAGCCAAAGAATGGGAATAAATATAAACATCAACAAGACAAAATACATGATCATCAGCAAACATCCAGCCTCATCAATGAAACTGATACTCAATGGGAAAAATATTGATCAAGTGTCAAGATATAAATATCTTGGTTGCTGGCTTAATGAACGGTGGGATCCAGAAATAGATATAAAGACAAGGATTGAAGTTGCACGGCAGTCCTTCATGAAAATGAGAACACTATTCTGCAATAAAGACCTAAACATGGAAGTCAGATGCCGAATGCTGAAATGCTACGTGTGGTCTATTCTGCTCTATGGAGTTGAAACATGGACATTGAAGGCGACAACCATCAAGAAAATCGAAGCCTTTGAGATGGGGCTATACAGAAGAATGCTAAAGATATCATGGACAGAAAAAATTACCAATGAAGATGTCTTAAAATCCATTGGCAAAGCTAAACATCTTGTACAAATAATCATAATCAAAAGAAAAACATCATATCCTGGCCACATCATGAGAAACAGCAAATACCAACTTCTACAAACTATTTTGATAGGAAGAATTGGTGGCAAAGGAACTAGAGGAAGAAAAAGAATATCATGGTTTGACAACATCAAGACGTGGACAGGAAAGAGCAGTGCACAACTGCTCAGATTAGCGCAAGAGCACAGTTTGTTCGCCAAGATGGTCGCTGACCTTCGATAGAAGATAGCACAATAAGAAGAAGTGTCCAATGTGATGAACAATGGTGGCAAAGACCACATTGTCTGGTGATTGATTTGAATTTCTGGGATTTTATTCAGTGTGTGAAATGTATTCTTCAAACAAATTAAAGAACATGTGGAAGGAAAGTGAAATTGGAGAGAGAGAGAGAGAGAGAATGTATTAAGTGTTTCAAAAGTGAGTGTCTGTTAGGTGACAAGAGCACAGCAAATACTGACGGCAGGATGGAAAATGTTATTAATGTCGAATGTGCAGCTGTGGAACTAGAGCAGAACAAAATGGACATTAATAAAGAAATAGCATGCTTAAATGTTATCTTCATAGGACAAAGCACGAAATTGAAAAATTGCAGAAGCGGAAAGAGATGAGCAGGAAAAGAGAACTGAAAAGAGAACGAAGCAAGTGGTCAGAAGGAATAATAAAGACCAACCAAACAAACAAGAAAAACAAGTAAAGGATAAAATTATGAACAGAGACTCAATGATCGGGGGAAGGAGGGGGGGGTACTTAATGAAAGTGCGACAAAATCCTGTTTCCCGGGTACAAAAATTCATGATATTAGCCATGCCATCTGGATGCAAAAAGGTAAGGCTAAGGAAATGATTGTCTTGGTTGTTGCAAATGATTTGAGGGGTGAGTAATAATGAAAAGGAGTTGTTAGAAGAAGAGGCAAAACTGAAGAGCGAGAAGGTGAAGACTGTAAGTCTCCTACCAAGCTATGATAGAGGCAAACTGATGAGGAGAGCGATGGTAGCCATTGAATCTACGTAGATTTTGCAAAAGGAATGATGTAGGATTTGTTAATCTGTGGTCTGTGTTTGATGGAAAGAAGGATTTGTACAATGCTGATGGACTGAATCAAAATGGTTTTGGTGTTAGGTGTCTGGAGAGAGCTTTGTTCATTGAACTTGCTGAAGTGCAAATTCAGGAAAACTTAAGCAATTAGGGTGGAAGCAAGTCTATGTGAAGGCACCCATGAGGAGAGTGAGTGTGAGAATGATCGAGTGTGGAATCTAATCTTAGAAGAGCAGTTAATTCAGGAAGGTGGGGGTGGGTGCTAAAGGGATGCTGCAGTTTCTATATAGTAATGCCAGAAGTATCAGAAACAAGAGGGAGGAGTTTTTGGCATTGGTTAGTGCATCCTTGCCAAAAGTTATAAGCATTAGTGAGACTTGGCTAACAGCAGATGATGTAGTTACAGGGATTGAATGTGAAGGGTTTAGTGTTTTCAGGGAAGATAAAGAAGATAGGATGGGGGGGGGGGACTGCCAATGATAGCAGTGAATTGCAGTCAAAAAGAACTGGAGACAGGTGGGCGTGTAGCTGTTCCTTTGAAACAATCTGCTGTGAGATTAAGGACAGTAAGACAAAATATACAGTGGGTTGTTACCAGTGGCAAGCTATAAGGGGTGCACGTGAACCCTTTGTTAAATTTTTCTCAAATTTGTGAGCTCCTTGTTCTTCTTGTTTGCTTTTTTTTTTTCAAAAAAAGAATTTTTTTTTTTTTTGAAACATATTAAGCGACAAACTCATACAGTAACCTAACAAAAATTAGTCTATTCGGCAGTGTATAGATTATTTGGAATTATTGTTTCAATTCCTCTATAACAAATGAGCCCATTTTAGGATAAATAGATTACAGTATCACATTGATGGTACTGTACTTCAGAAAACAGATGAAGCTAGAGATTTAGGTGTGGTCGTAGACAGAGAGATAAAGTTTTGAGGACATATTGCTAAGGTAGCCCATATGATTACTTGACTATTTAAGAACACATTAACAGGTAAATAAGGAGGTTGTTATTATATTATAACAGGGGACCAGACTTAATGTGCTTAAGTCTGGTCCCCTGGGTTTCTTAGAGATGAGGGAGCAGTGGAGAGGATTCAGGGAATTCCCTGAGGATTCAGAGACAAGTGACCAAGATGGTGAATGGTCTGTGGAATGTTCCCTATGAGGATAGATTGAGGTGTGTGGATTGCAGAAGTTGGTTGATAATAGAAAAAGAGGGGGATACAACAGAAACATTTAAGTTGCTCAAAGAATTTTATAGGATTGATGCAGGATAAATGTTTCAGCACATGGCTAGAATGACTAGAACAAGGGATCATTCCTGTACGTTGAATAAAGGTGTGGTCAGTAGGAGTATGAGGACTAGATTTTTTGCTTGGAGAGTTGTGAATGAGTGGAATGGGTTGCCAGAGTCAGTTGTGAGTGCTTTGTTTGTTAATGGGTTCAAGGAGAGGTATGACAGATTGGGTCTCAGGCGATGAGTTCTTCAGACCCCATGGAGGTATCAGTATATAATAATAATAATAATAATAATATTTGTGTTTCTGTTCAACCACTTTCTATTGAATGGCTCCTCCAAAAAGTTACTAAATAAATTATTGTTATCTGAAAAAACATCTACAGAAATTAATTGCTTAAGTCTGGTCCCCTGGGTTTCTTAGAGATGAGGGAGCAGTGGAGAGGATTCAGAGACAAGTGACCAAGATGGTGAATGGTCTGTGGAATGTTCCCTATGAGGATAGATTGAGGTGTGTGGATTGCAGAAGTTGGTTGATAATAGAAAAAGAGGGGGATACAACAGAAACATTTAAGTTGCTCAAAGGATTTTATAGGATTGATGCAGGATAAATGTTTCAGCACATGGCTAGAATGACTAGAACAAGGGATCATTCCTGTACGTTGAATAAAGGTGTGGTCAGTAGGAGTATGAGGACTAGATTTTTTGCTTGGAGAGTTGTGAATGAGTGGAATGGGTTGCCAGAGTCAGTTGTGAGTGCTTTGTTTGTTAATGGGTTCAAGGAGAGGTATGACAGATTGGGTCTCAGGCGATGAGTCTTCAGACCCCATGGAGGTATCAGTATATAATAATAATAATAATAATATTTGTGTTTCTGTTCAACCACTTTCTATTGAATGGCTCCTCCAAAAAGTTACTAAATAAATTATTGTTATCTGAAAAAACATCTACAGAAATTAATTGCAAAGATACTCACATTATGTAGGCAGGATCTCAAGACAGATGGGACTATTATTATTATTATTTTTTTAAAGTCAACATGAGCATTGTCTAGAGACCAATTAACATCCTACTGCTCTTCCTATATTTGTCTGAAGACAGCGATTGGTTTGAAAAATCCTTGGGATGTATAAGATTTAATGTTCATATGGCAACGTTTACATAATTCAGACTAGAAGAAGTTTTGAAATCCATAAAAAAAAAAAAGGAATGTCTAAGCAATATAAAAGGAAAGAAAAAGTTGGTCTCATTGCACACACTTTCTCAGAATGATATATAATGGATTGGCCATTTACCTTGATTTCTGACATAGAATGCAATTTTTTCCTTAGGATTTTTAAGGAATCTTCAGAAGTGATTTATTCTCAAGGGACCTTTTAAAGGAGAGGAATCTAGAGCAAGATGCTCAAAATATTCCACATAAAAGTTAGCAATGGGGAGAGGATAATGGTGAGTCCATGGCTGTGCCTTCTTTTTGTAGGTAGAAAGTGTTTTGCCACATAAATTAGCCAGAACTTAGTACATGCATAAAGAGCATTGTGATATTGGGAGGGAATTTGTCCTGTAACAGAATATGTCCTGTAATTAAAACCCAAAGTCTGGCTTAGATATGTTGACAATGTTTTCGCTATCTGGCCCCATGGCAGCCAGACATTAGACACTTTCCTCAGCCACTTAAACAAACAACACAAATGCATACAATTCACAATTCAGATTGAAAAGCAGAACACACTTCCGTTTCTAGATACACTTGTCACACATCTTCCTTCTGGCAGTCTTTCCTCCAATGTTTACCAGAAACCGACACATACTGGCCAATATATACACATAAACTCCTACCACCACCCAACAACAAAAAACTAGGGGTTCATTGATACACTAAAAAACAGCTTTGAGGATTTGCTCCAATGAACAAGCACTTAAAGATGAATTAAAAGTTATCAGCAATACTTTCCTAAAAATCATTACAGCCAAAATACTATCAACAAAATTCTGTACAAGACCTCACTTAAAAACAAAAATAAATAAGACTACAATAAAACTGTAACCATTCCATACGTTAAAGGGATATCAGACAAAATAAACAGAATACTACAAAAATACAACCTTAAAGCCACCTTTAAACCTCCTGCAAAATTAAAGACCTTACCCATCATTCAAGGATTCACTCCCTCCACTGGCCCACCCTGGAGTATACCATATTCATTGCACCTGTAATTTGCCCTATATAGGGGAAACAGGACGCAGAATTCCTATCAGAAAAAAGGAATATAAACGACACATCAAATATAATAACTATGATCAAGCTGGTCTTTCTGATCATGTCCTGAACACTTTACATAGAACTGAGTGGAAAAGCACCTGTTGTTTACATCACACCAAAACATGATATGAACATAAAGTTAAGGAGGCCTGTGAGATTCTTATCAATCACCCTAATCTTAACAATAATGATGGTCTAAAAATCCCAAGCATATGGAAGGCACATATTCTACCTATCTTAACCTTTCTCTCTAAGAGTTAATTATAAATAGGACCATAGGCAATCCAGGTTCCTAAATCTAGTATAACAATTGTCATGTTAAATTAGGACATCATTTTTACTGTAACAAAACTATCTATATGAAAGAATGTTTCTCTGATGTTGTTTTAAATAGAATACAGCTTTGATGTAGTTAATTTATTTTATTTCATTCATTTATTGTAATTTCATTTTATTTTCACTATAGGTCAGGCCAGCAGAATAACAGTTGATCAAATCATTGTCTCTGTATATATATATGTGTATACTCCAGATGATAATCTTAATATGAAAGTCAAAACGTCAGGAAATTAAAATAACTATTTATAGCACGGTTGCAGAGTCCATAATTTGTGTAAAACGAATGCTGATCACTGTGTAACACTAAAGGAAAGGGTTTGCCCTAGGTAAATGTAGGAAGTTAATATTAATTTCAAGGTGTTCCATATGTACTGGCTTTTTAGTTACATACATATTTAATATACATTTTTTTTTGTCTTGTTTATATTTAAATCCCTTCTGCATTTAATCCATTGATCGTTTGTTGAAGTTCTGCAGAGTTTCCTAAAAGAATAATGTCATCCGAAAATCACAGGTGATTGAGTTCTTCCCCATTTATTATAATTCCCCTATTTTTCCATTCCAGATTTTTAAAAATTTCTTCCGGAACTGCTGTAAATAGTTTAGGTGAAATGGCATCTCCCTGTCTAACTCTTTTTTTATAAGAAATTTCATATTTGTTTTTGATTTTATATTTGCAGTTGAATTTTTATATGGATGATAAATATATCAATATAAGTTTTTTTTTTTTTCTTTTCTTCAATTCCTAGCTTTTTTGAAGGCTTCTAAAATAGCTAATGTTAAGATTAAATCAAATGTCTTTTCAAAATCAATAAAGGTCAAACCTAAAGGTTTTTGGTATTCATTCTTGATATGCCTTATTACATATGGTGCCAAAATTTATGAATCCTCATTGTTCTGAAGGTTGGCAAAAATACGCATTTTGTTTTGTATTCTGTTGGTCATGATTTTGTAAAAAGTTTGTATATTGTTGAAAGGATGCTGACTAGGCAGTAATTTTTAATAATCTTCTCTGTCTACATAAAATATATTTGATAACACAAGGAAAGGAGTGAATAGTATTTCTTTAAAGGCCATATATTTCAACCTGAAAATTACAGGTCGAAATATATGGCCTTGAATAAATATTATTCACTCCTTTCCTTGTGTTAGTGCATGTGTTTTATGAAATCTTGTGGCACAAGTATCTCTAAATCAACATTCTCTGTCTCTCTTTTTTAATAACTATAATAAGGATATAATTATTCTAGCTCTTTGGTTTCTCTTTTGTTTTAAAGAGTATATATAACTTTTCCTTAGCAGAGTCATCGACTAGTTCATTACTGTAAGATGGGGTTACTTTGCTCCTATCGGTCAAACTTTGTTCCAAATTGGCAATAAGTTTTCAATTGACTCTGGAAATATATTTACTATTTGAAATGATGCACTTTTTTTTTTTAAAGGATTGTATTATAGTTCGCCCACCATTTGTAGGTCTCTGCTTCACGTCTTGCCAAGAATCATGCTGAAGGGGAGAAAGAAATGAAGGACATCCGAATTTGTCGCCAACATGCGAAATCACGTGCTTTATAGGTAAAATTTTCCGACTGTTATACAAGCAACATAGTTAACTACAATAATCATAAAAGAGAAGTTAATTTTCCGACCGGTAATAATAAATAACTCATCCCACAATACGGACTGATTACCCTATTATCGGAATGGATTCTCCTTTTTCTGACATGTGCAGAAGTGTCGAAGGATCTCTAGGTGGGCAAACTATAGTATTAGAAACACTGCTGTACCATACTCTCCCTGCTCATATTAGCTTCTACAGGAGCTCTAATTCTCAAACATCAGCAGAATTGTGTGTTTGGTTAACTAGAAAAATTTGCTTGCCTCAGCAATTTATTATAATTTTTTTAAGGTAAGGCATATATAATTCTTTTCCTTAATTCCTCTAGTTTTATCATATCTAAGTTTTTTCTTATTTTATTAACATTTCTTGACTTTATAGAACATTAATTTACTTCATAGCCAAATGCCAAATTTTAATTTTCTGGGGATACTTTGCTTCACCTGTTTTGAGTTTACAAGTGAAACAAAATATCTCCACTCAACATTATTTTTAACCATTTGATTCATTTCAGGATCTTATTTATCATTTCATTTCATTACTTAATTAATTTTATTTATTTAATTAATAACACCATACTTGAAAGAATAGGTGTACTCTTAATTGAAATAGAGAATAATATAACAATAAAATTAATATCCTGCTATGCTCCAACATCTGTAGCTGATAATCAAGAAATAGAAAATTTTTACATGAATCTTGAATAGGCATTAAATTACAAGTCAACATACACATTCGTTGGTGGCGACTTTAATGCCAAAATAGGATGTGGAAAAGAAAATGAAACGTTTATAGGACCACATGGCCTGGGAGAAAGACATAGAAGAGGAGAGAGATTAGCTGAATTTGCTGCAGCTGAACAACTCTTTATCATGAACACTTTTTTCAACAAACGCCCAGGAAGAAGATGGACTTGGCAATCACCGAATGGAGACACAAAAAATGAAATTGACTACATTTTAACAGACTATAAAAGACTGATACAAAATGTTGGTACAACAGGTGAAACATCTTCAACATAGATTCTGACCACAGACTCCTCAGAGCCATTATAAGAATAGACCACAAAAAAGAACAACATATCAGGGCAACATCAAACCACAAAAGACAACCCAAACAAATAGACTACCAGAGGAAGTACATAGAAAAGACTGAATGGACTATTAAGAACTGTTACATAAATGATGACTATACTGACTTTATTAATAAATTCAATGAGTGCAAGAAAAAATGAGAAATTCCTGTGAAACAAAAGAAAAGAGAATGACTCTCACCTTAAACTAAGAGCTACTGAAAAAGAGAAAAGAACTGAAGAAATCTGAAGAAAATTTTCTAGAATATAAAATTATCTGTAAGTTACTAAGACTAAGTAAAGCTTTCAGGATATAAAAACTAAGAGAAGCAGTGCAGGCAAAAACCAGCCTGAAAAAAAATAGAGAAAGACTTAAATTTTAAACAGTTTAAAAGTCCATCTGCTTTACAGGATCAAAATGGAGAAAAACATACTAATAGAAAAAGGATAGAAGAAATTGTGCAGAATTTTTATAATGATCTCTATGCAACTAAGTGCCAAGTTTCAGAACCCATCATTCCAAAACCAAGCAATATACCAGATGTAATTTCAGAAGAAATAGAACATGCCCTTAAGAAAATGAGTAAAGGTAAAGCCTCAGGACTTGATCATGTTAAGGCTGAAGAAATCCAGCAAGGTGGACCAATTATTTTGAAAGCCTTGGCTGCCAGATTCATGTGGTATTTCAAAGAAAGAAAGATTCCAGAGGAATGGAAGACCTCATAAACCATACTTCTATTCAAAAAAGGGAACAAGGAAGACATAAAACAACTATCGTCAAATCTGTCTACTCTCTCACATACATGAAATCATGAACAGAGTAATAGTGAACAGAATCCAAAACACTCTCGAAGACAACTTCAGTAGAGAGCATGCAGGATTCAGAAGAGGCTTCTCCACAATAGACCATATCCAGGTCATTTCATAACTAACAGAAAAATGCAGATAATAGCGAATCCCTCTATGTTTCCTCTTTATTGATTTTAAAAAAGCATTTGATACCACAGAACACAATGCAGTCATCAGTGCCTTACTGGAAATAAATGTGGATCCTACTTACATCCACATGATAAAAGAAATTAACAAAAATCAGACCACACAAATAACCCTATTTGATCAACCTATAAATATAGATATAAAGAGAGGAGTCTGCCAAGGCGATGTGATCTCCCCAAATCTATTTACCAGCATTTTAGAATACATTCTGAAAAAATAGACCTAAACAGGAATAAGCTTAGATGGAAAAACTAAAAATCTTTATGTTTGCCGATCTAGTACTGATATCCCACAACCCAAAAGACCTAGAAGAAATGGGTGAAAAAATATACACAAACAGCAGTAAGATAAGCTTAGAAATGAATCTAGAAAAAACAAAATGGATCAAAAACATCTACACAAGTGACAGTCACCTATGTATTGATAACATCCCTATAGACAAGTTGACTCCTACAATTACTTGGGATAAACAATAAAAATGAATAATGATTTATCTGAAGAACTAGCAAAAAGAAAGAAAGCTGCATGGCTGTCATTCAACAGACTAAAAGAAACACTTACTGATCCAAATCTTGACATCTCTGCAAAGGCAAAACTATTTAATTGTGACATACTTCCATCACTTACATATGGATCAGAAACATGGAACACGACAAAAAAAGAAGAAGAAACTCTCAGAATAACTCAGCGTGCAATAGAACGCAGGATTTGTAACATCATAAAAATGGAACATGTTAGAAACACAGAATTAAGAAAGAGATCAGGCATAAAAGATGTGGTAACTGTAGTATATGAAAGCAAAATGAGATGGGCAGGTCACATAGCCAGACTCAGAGATAACAGATGGACATATAGAATACTCAACTGGTAACCAAGAATAAAGAGAAAAGCAGGAAGACCACCTACAAGATGGGAAGATCCACTAGTGAAATCTATGGGTATAACATGGAAGAGAGAGGCTCAAGATCGAGATCGTTGGAGGCATATTTGTGACCTGCGCTCATGGAGAAATCCTGAGTGAAACACAGGTCCATCAAGGTAATCAAGGTAATTTATTTAATTAATTAACTGGCAGTATATTATATTCACGTATGAAGGTGAATATTTTCCGGGGCAAATTTCAGAAATAAATAAGGAAGAAGCAAAAATAAGCACAATGCAGAAATCTGTCAAGTCCTGGAAATGGCCTACACCAAAATATGAAATATTTTATCCTTTAGAGGACATAATTTGTCCTATTAAACCCCCAAAAATGATAAATCGTAGAGGCATTTTTCTGATGCCGAATTGGAAAACATTTGGAATCCCTGAGCCTAAAGTTCTTAATTCCAATTTTTTTTCTTTTTTTGCCACAGTTTATGTATCTGATTTTTAGAAATTACTATATATTAATTTTGCATTAATTTTTACACGTGAATTCTAAATTTTTCAATTTTTTATGCTGTCATTTCCAATTTTTCTTTAAAAAAAAGCAATTTCAACAATTTTGTATGCTATTTTATGTTATAATAAATAAAGGTTGTATATTATTATTTTGTGAATAGTCTTACTTTGCTCCATTCCCATTATTCCATCTAAATTAGTAGTTTTTACTAGTTAGTGCAAAGTATCCCCATCCTAGGGTAAACATTGCTCCAACTTTTTGAAAAAATAAAAGAAGGAATAAAACAACTGTTTTCACAGAAATTTTACATAATGACATTCAGTATACTCTGTACATTAAAAAAAAATACATTTCAGAAAATAAAGACCTATGAAAACATTATTCAATATTCCATTTTATCTTTAAGGAATATTTATTTTGTTCCATGGTCAACTCACTTCTAATTCCTTTTAGACTCATATTGTTTTCTATTATCATAATTCTGATTTTCCTTGTTCTGAAGTTTCTGACTTCTAGTGTCACCCTTTTACTTATTGTTTTACATACCTCAGAGAATTCTATTCTACTTATTTTGTCTCTTCTCTTTCTGAGAAAGTTTAGGGTTTCTTTGGATAGTTTTTTTTTCATCCTTGTTGTGGTTAATTCCACCAATCTTTCTGGCATTATTTAGTAGGGTCTTTGTTATTATTGTTATTCAAGTCTTCATTCATATCAATATTATGAAACTTTTCTTTTAACTCTTTTTAGAAGATCCGTTTCTTTTCGATTTGGTAAATCAACAGGGTCTTACTTTGAATCAGATTCTATCTTTCAAATCTTTTGTTTGATTACAATTTTTGATGTCATTAATTTATGGTCACTATCTGCATTGCAACTATTTATCACATCAGTGTCTTGGACAATATCTATTCTGGTTAAAATATAGTCAATTTCATTAAGCACCTCTAGATGTCCATTTCTTCCTTTTTTTTTTTTTTATTAAACTTTTTTTTTTTTTTTTTGAAGGTATTCATTATATAGTCTTCTGCTTGTTTTTGTTTGTTTGGTGTTTTATTGCACAAGAACAGCTATGGTCATGCTGCACCAATAAATTATCATAGCAGTATACAAGATCAAAAATAAAACTTAACATGCAGATATAGATAAAAATGTATATAAATGTTTGGATGTACAACAACATGTACATCCAAATTTTTGGACTCCCTATGGGACAGCACATCAGCAGACATTTAGCTGAACTGTTCCTAGCACACATAGAATCACTCCTACTCAACCCCCTCCCACCAGCTTCACCTTTTATGGCAGATACGTAGACGATATTCTATGTATTGGAGAACCAACACATATCACCACCTTACAGGCGTCCCTTAACGATTACAGCAACAGACTAAAATTCACCATAGAAACTAAACAGGACAAATCCATCAATTTCCTAAAATTGACATTAGTCAGAACAAACAGAAAAATAGCCACAAAAATATTCCACAAACCCACACATATCGGAAACTACCTCCATTTTAATTCATACCATCCTTATTCGATTAAAAATTCAGTCATCTTAACACAATTCATAAATGCTTACAAGTTTACAACAAGCCATAATTATCTCAACACAGAAATAAAGAAATTAACACAATTTTTTCAAAATCAGAATTACCCAACACAACTTATAAATTACGCCAACAAAACAGTCAAAACCAAACAACCAAAACAAACTTCCCAACACAAAAAATTATCAAACTGCCATACATCCAGAACACATACAAAGCCTACAAATACATTTTCAAACACACTGCCTATAAATTGTTCACCACAAACCAAAAATTGGCAACACTTCTGAAACCTACAAAACCTCACACACATAGAGAAATATTAGAACACCACAATGTTGCTTACAAATTTCCCTGCCAAAAAGACTGTGATGTCACCTACACAGGTTCTACCATCAGGTCTTTATGGACAAGACTACAAGAACACTTCCGTGACTGTAACATCCCTATTCCAAAACATTTAAACAATAAAAAAATGCAACAACCAAAAGGAAAGCAGGATACAAAGTACAGGAAAAACTGAGATAGCAGACCCCGCAAATCGACAAGGCCATAATATTAGACATACAAGACAACAAAGCAATGCTTAGAATATCGGAAACAATAGCCATAAAATGTGAAGAAAACTCAATAAACATTCACCGACCCTACATAATCTCTGAGAGTTGGAAGCTCCACAACATAAAAATTAGGTCATGACTCCGACCAATAGGAGACAACACAAGTACACCAAAGACAGAAACACCTAACTGACATGACATAACATCCACTTCTCCCACGAGCTCTGAAGACAATGGTTGTCGAAACGGCTTACACCCCATCACTCCCACCCCTGACTTTTTCCCTTAAATCCCCCCCTCTTCCCCAAAAAATAATTTCTATCTTCAGACCGTTCCCCCATCCTCTTCCCAAAACGCTCTCCACCCAACCTTAATAATAATAAAATTTATACATATATTAAAAAACCCAGGTTTTTTCAAATAATTCCCTAACATTACTCTACCCCTACTTCCCCCCAAAAATTCCCCTTCTTTTAACAGCTTAACAGCACATGAAGGCACATCGTCAGAATAAGGAGACAGAAAACAACATCCAAAAAAAAAAAAAAGGTATGTCCAAAATTTCTCCTATTTTTATTCTTCACATATTAGTTTCATAACACTTCAGTAATGCCCTAGAATTTTTTGGGTAAAGAACCAATGACATTGTAAAAAAAAGTGGGGGCACTCCTGAACTAAAGTAGGCTATATTAGCCATTAAAATAATAGTATATAAATGTATTTCTATAAAGAATCATGTACAAAAACAAGTATATAAAAAAAAGGATAAAACCAGGTGTAAAATGATCAATGTAAAAGTATAAAAATTTCATAAAATGTAAAATAAAAAAAAAGCATAAAAAGGGTATATACAGAAAATGACTGTATAAATTAAAATTGCAGAAATTATTTATATATGGTAAAAGATGCTGACTGTCTAAAAATTTAAAAATAACAGAAACATACATTGGACTGTGCTCATTCATGATAGGACAGCCCTCCACCCCCCAACAAGAAGGAGTGTGTGAGATGACTATGACCTATGCAGAACCAAGCAAGTACAACTTCCTCTGTTCAAACAATGTGCAGACTAGATTGCCAAAATTTAATTTAAGGTTTAATTTGGGAGAACTTGTAATTAGCCTTTCTATTCCAAGGTGATTGCCACAGGAAGAGAAGTTTTTGTGATGTGATAATCTACTGGTAATCAGTGTATGGTCAGGCAGAGGGTGGATTTAAGAAATGAGCTGACCCAGCTGCAGTATCTGCAACCTTGTATTCCTTGATACCAACATGGCTTGAAATCCAATAGAAGTGTATAGATTAGTGTAGCTTTCATAATTAAAAGAGAAAGTGCTGCATTTGAGAGAGCACTGGATGTTTTCATAGCTCTAGACTTTTTATTGCCTGAAGAGAACTTCGTGAGTCTGAATATATTATACACCTTTGGAAGTGATGTAATCTGATGTATTTCAGTGCAAGCTCTATCACGTACTTCTGCCATCTTTCCAGACAATGCTGTCTGGAAAGATGGCAGAAGATCCCACTAGGTCCTCCAATTTCCATCTTTGTAGACAGGCTGTTGGAAGTTTTTCCACTTGGTTATACTATAAATTAAAGATGCCAAGAAATTATATTTTTAGTTTAATCCTTTATGCAAGTGTAAGCAAAGAAAGCCCTGTCTTGAAAATACTTCAGATGCAAACTTCGTTTGCTTACACTTAGATAAAGAATTAAACCAAGAATATAATTTCTTGGCATCCTTAATTTATGTGTAGACAGGGCCAAAATCAGAGTATTCAATTCTATGAGTTTCAAAGAACTTGTGGTAGACAACACAACGGGTGGAAATTTTTGTAGCCTGTTGAAAGAAAAGTTACATGCTAGTATGTAGTTTTAAGGACTGCTACAGTGGAAATGTGTTTAGTGGCATCAGGCCTATGTTGTCTACCACAATATCTAAAGCCTGTAGGAGAGCTTTTATTTGCAAATCAAATGGTTTTTATGGCAGCCTGTTGCGAGTTATAAAGATTCTCGCATTTTGGACAAAAGATAGATAGCCACGTGGGGTGGTCTGAAATGGATTTTATTTTTGCTGCATATAACAGACAGCTATTAATGTCGAAATGATAAAGTGGTTTCTTTTGCCTTGATGTAAACACTAGGAATAGGTGATGTTCAAAATGCTCCAATTGCAATTCTGATGGCTTGGTGAATAGGGCCATTGCAGATTACTCTCCCTAGCAAAAGCATGGACCTGCGAACCATAATCAAGTTTTGACCTTATCAATGCAATGTACAAAAGGAAGCAAAGAACATCTGTCAGCATATCAAAAGACAGAAGACAGAGTGCGTAAAATGTTCACTGCTTTACGGTGCTTGTCTCATAACTGACGTATGTGAGGGAGGAAACTGAGTTTGCTGTTAAATATGAGTCCTAAGAACTTGGGTTTTGGTGTAACAGGGATTAATGGTCCTAGTCAGTTTTGGGTCAGGATGAAGACCATATGCAGCAAAGAACACAAACTTTCTTATGCTGTGAAAAATCTGAACCTATTTACAAGCACCCATTTTGTGGTCAACGAATTGCTGCAGCTGTTTTTCTATGACCTTCATATTATATGAATGACAGAAGATCATGAAATGCAATCTCTATCATTTAAAAGAACAAAGGACTCAAATCCTCCAATAGCATTTGGGGGGGGGGAAATAACATGAAAAAGAAAATGAGAGAGAAAGAAAAGGAGAGACCAGTCTAATGTTATCTGAATCATGATATTTGGAAGTTCTTAATCCATTGATGCAACTTAAAAGATCTTTATTATGCCAATAATAAAGATAAGCATTATGCAACAATGTACATGCTGTGCATGATGTGTGCAATACTGTTTGCACAATAACAAAAACTATTGTTTATTTAAAATACACAAACTTGTTGTATGATGTTTTTTCCTGATGATGCTGTCAGCCAATGGATACCAATACATGTAAAATCATGGTATTTGGACAATCCAAAAACAAATGTTTACAAATAGTGTTTAATGCACCGTGGTTCTTAAGGAACATATAGTTTCACTGAGAAGCCAAACCCCCGAGATCAAAACTTTCCTACAAGAAAAGGTTGCAAAATTCTTTGCAAATGCTGCTATTCATTCTAACCCACTAATCTGACATGTGGTAGAACATGATGAGCATGATTTTGCAAAGTATAAACATCCCCAAAAAAGTAACTGTTAGCATGCTTATTTGTTAATGATATTTCACATGAACTGAGGGATCTTCAGTTGTTTTTCTGATTATTTATGCAAAGTAGGAGAGAATTTTAAGGAGTGTTGCTAATGCTAATTCCCTTTAGCAAGATATGAATGAGGTTGTAGTTTTAACATTAGTGTGTGCATGGCATATCCTATCCTATTCCCTCAGCCATACAGCTGGTGGGGAGTAACTATATGCTACCATACTAGGGAGATGATTGTGAGCAAGGTGGTTTCCCATTGCCCTCCTTGCCGTAGTCTATTTTATGACTGTAGCCGTGTGTGTTCACAGGACCAGTTTGCCTGTTTTGAGAGATGAAAAACCCTCACCTCCGTATGAGACTGGTTAACTCAACTTTACCAAAAGAGACCAGATAAAGGTTCCTCACATCACTGACAGGAATCGAACCCAAGTCTTTCCAACCAAAGGGGCTTTGTCTATACTGACTGGGCTATAGAGGTGCATGGCACATATTAATGTTAAACTATTTTAAGTGCAAGGATGTAGGGCTATGTACTATATTGATGGAACCGTGCTTCACAAAGCGGATGAGTTTCAAGATCTAAGAGTGACGGTTGAAAAGTTTAGAGGGCACACCACAAGTATTGCAAAGACTACATATTGCAATGCTGTTGCACTGACAACCAGGGATAATGAGATGGATGTGTCCCTGTAAAGCACTGGTCAGTCTGCATTTCAAATTTGGTCACTTTTTTGTGACCAAATTTGGTCACAAAAAAAGTGACCAAATTTGAAATTCGTTACCAGAAGAGTAACGAAAACAACATCAGGAATCTGGAGTGTTGGTTATGGGGAGAGATTGAAGGAATGTAAATTGCTGAGTGGATAGGTGGAAAAGAGGTGATATGAGAGAGATTTAAATTAGTGAGGTGATTTTATCAAATTAATGCAGAGGGGGATTATTATTAAAGGAAAAAATTGGATGTCTAAAGGAGAAGAATGAGAGGAAATATCTGGACATTGTGTAAAGTTTTAGCGAAGAAGATGCAAGGAGTAATGTTTTTAAATGAAGGGTGATGCATGAATGGAATGCATTACTAGAATGCACTGTGAATGCTGGGAGCATTAAGACTATAAATTTATGTACTATAGGTTTCACAACTTTTCATGGATGGGAGACATAAAAAAATAATAATTAAGGAATCTAAAGTTCAATGTGATAGATAGGTTGCTAATTAAGTGGACCTCCCACAATAAGTCTGCTGACTCCATGGAGGTTGCTGCAATAATAATAATGATGATAAAATTACTGATCTGTCAAATTTTCTATATATGGTTTAAGAAATACGAAAAGCCCTCTCTGCTGTTTCCTTCTTCAGATTGTGTAATGATTAAATAGAATAAATAGATTTTTTTTTTAATAAGGAATCAAATTTCTTTATCATGACTCGAAAGTGCAAATTAAAAAAAACTTACTTGATGCAACTGATGAGTTTTCTGCACTACCACCTTTTGATACTGATGCAGAACCAGCTCCTGAATCCCCGACAGATTTATATTTTGTACAGTTCTTTGGAACGGACTCCAAACATTTTTCATGGCAGTTGTAACCACAATCAATACATCTCATACCTACCAATATAACAAAGTTAACTATAATAACAGGATGAAAATCACACCATAATTCACTCAACAAAATTCCCACACAAATCAAATTTCAAACTACAGGAAGACTGCTGTATTTGTCTAATGAATACTATCATGGATATATATATATATATATACATTATTCAACTGCAGCAAGAAATCAATCAGCATGCTGGATGGATAATTGAAGGATTGATTAACTGAAGGTTCAATTATTTAATCTCTCAATTGTATGAGAGATCATGGTATGTGTATATACAGGGTGGTCCAGAAGTACAAACAGTAGTAATAGTAGTGGTGGTGGTGATGAAGTCAGAGAATCCATAAGTAAAAAAATTTTATTGCCAGAACATGACATACATGCAAAGTACTTGCAGAAGCACATAATTAATTAAAATAAATCAATTGTGAATTAATAATCAAAATAATCAATTATAAAATGATAATGAAACTATACTGGTTACTGTTCCATCAAGTGCCCATTATTTTTGGGTTGCTCTGTGTAGGAATGTAGAAACAAAATTATGAAGTAATTTTGTTTCTACTTATGTATATTGTATTCATATAACTAAAAATGTATTTAATAATTAAAAACATGTTGTTATATTATAAATGTTATAATTGTTTTATTATAACTTCTCACAAATTGCCTTTGCCTGAGAACAGATTTGCCAGTGTTGCTAAAATTTTATAAGGGGTATGTAGGTACTGAAAGTTTGGGAAACACTAATCTAATGAAAAGGATCTAAATGTCTTATAATGAGGTAACAAACATACAAGGGTGGTCAGAAAAGTTCTCGGCCTACTAAAAATGAAAAAATGAATTTATAATTTCAAAATAATTTTTATTTTTCAACATTATCTCCCTTAAGACTAATACATTTATTCCAGCAATGCTCCAGCACCATTACCCCTTCCCTGTAGTGGTTCTCAGTAAGACCTGCAAAATATCCCTCTACAGCTGCAATCACCTCTTGATTCGAAGAAAAATGCTGACCAGCAAGGAAGTGTTTTAGTTTTGGGAAGAGATAGAAGACAGAGGGTGCCAAATCTGAAGAATAGGGGTGGATGTTCCAACAATTCATAGTGTAGATCCCTTAATTTTCCCATTGCCAAAACACCTTTGTTGGCAGGTGCATAGTCCCGATGAAAAATGATTTTTTTCTTCTGCAAACTTTTTTTCTTCTTTTCTCATGAATTTTTTTGTCTAGACTGGTTAAAATATCAGAATATTCCCGGTTATTGTTTTACCCTTTTCAAGATAATTAATAAACAAATTGGCTTTAGCATCTCAAAACACCGATGCCATGACCTTTCCTGCTGATGGAACCAACTTTGTCTTCTTTGGAAATGAACAGCCGGCTTCTGACCACTGTTTTGACTGCTGTTTGGATTCTGGTATGTAATGGTGAATCCAAGTCTCATCCATAGTAATAAATCGACGCACAAAATCAGTTTTATTCTTGTTAAAATGCTCCAAGCAATGTTCAGAGATTTTCATGCGAGTGTGTTTTTGATCTGCTGTGAGCAAGCAGGGCACCCATCTTGCGCAAAGCTTTTTCATTTGCAATTCTTCATGCAAAATATATCCTCCACGTGGATCATTTTCAAGGCTTGTACAGCCATGTTTAAACTCATTTCTTACATGTCGAAAATGAAGGAGAAGAGTGCCCACAAACTTTTATGAACTTTGAATGATTTTTTTTTTGGTGTTAAACCTTCTTTTACAAAGAATTTTATAACTGCACAATACTCAATTTTATCCATTTCAAGGGATACAGACAATATTTTTGCTTCAGACAGCTATATAAAACAAACTACTTGATAGAATGACTTGCAATTTCACATGGATGCTTACAACACATGTACCAACTTAGGGAAAAAAAAAAATCGTGCCAATAGTGTTGCCATCTATGGTCAAGAACTTTCCAGACTACCCTCGTATTTCATATATGTTTGTTACATCCAATTTCTGTTGATATGCTCATATAATTAATTGCATATGCAAGGAATTCTGTGTATATATTGCAAGAGATAGGGGTGATATGTCCTTTAATAATGGTACACATTTAATTTTAATAAAGTTGCACTGAAGAAAAAGCATAGATGTTTTATATTTACCTGTAACAAAAATTGCCCACAATCTTAGCAACATATAATATATGTGACTCTACTGTTCCAAGTCAGCATTTAGTAGTCTGTATTAATGTTTTATGAAGATGCATGCAATTTTTCTGATATGCTTTTATATGCAGTATTATATTACAGTATGGTAAGGTAGACATGTTAGCTGTTTGGAATTACAGCTGAAGCAACTATTCAAACATGATTTTGCAAATGGCTACTTTGTGTATTAAAATCCAAATTTCTAGGAGGGAAAAAACATACCACCTCTGTATGTTCTTCATAGTGTTTACTTTCAGTTGTTATTTTTACATATTACATAGGGACACCTCCATGGAGTCTGTATACTCATTGCAAGAGTTCCGTTACATAAAAATTAATTATCAATACCTGTCATATTTTACCAAAATCATTCACTGACAAGCACACACACACACCTGACTGCCAATCTATTCCACTCATTCACCACTCTCCAAGCAAAAAAATCTAGAGCTCATGCCATTGCTAACCACACTCTCACTCAATTTTCATGGACAACCTGTACTTCTCCTCACATTATTCATGTTCTGAAATATTTACTCTACATCACTCTTATAAACTCCCTAAGCAACTTATATGTCTCTATTATATTCCAACCTTATCTACCGATCAACCAGCCTCTGTAACCCACAAAACTTCAATCTCTACTCATATGGAACATCACACAGGTTTGTCACCATCTTGGTCACCTGCCTCCGAATCTGCTCCACCTTGCCCACATCTGCAAGAGATCTAGGCAACCAGATTTATGCACAGTAATCCTGAGGAGGTCTTATCAAAGCCTTATAAAGAGGAATAATAACCTGATTATTATTCTTTGCTGTTATCTCTGTCAGAGTGTTCTTCAATAACAAGGTAATCCGAGGAGCTGTTTTAACACTTTTACAATATGCCCTCTGAACTTCAACTCCCTATCCACTAACACCCGCAAATCCTTAGCTTCATTAATTTCCTGGCATACAGTTCCATCAAAATGGTACACAGCTGGTAATCTTGTCACTCAAAAATGCATAACCTAACACATTGCCACATTAAATTGACATACATTCTCCTTTGTTCATACTAACAGTATATTTAAATCATCCCCTAAAATATCAACATTGTCTTTATTGCCTATACTTCTAACTAATTTTGCATTATCTGCAAAACTGAATATTTCCCCTCAAATCATTTCATATATCATTAATGTACAAATGAAATATCAGTGGCCCAAGTACAGAGCCAAGTACACACCATCTATGGTTGGTTGGTTGATTTATAGTTTATTTGGCACAAAAACTGCAAAGGTAATACCGTGCCATACTAAAGGTTACAACATTAGCATTTACAGAAAAATAGTTTCACAAAGCAGCATCTCTAGGTAAACAAAACTGCTGCAGAGCACACAGCAACACACAAGGTTAGAGGTTATTACAGTAGTGCAAAAATAGTTAACAATATAAGTTAATACATAATATATGAAACACTAAGCCAAGGAATGCAGTATCTACATATATGTAAGATTATAATAGATGCCTTTATAGCAGTACAAAAATAGGCAAAAAGATTATATTATACAATATGCATGGATGAAAATTAAATTTAGCAATGCAGTAGAAACAGAATTTAGAATGCATATAATTCTGTTTATATGAAAGTACACAAATAGGTAAGATGTCCTACAGCACTACATGATTATTTGAAAAATAAAGTAGTAAATAAGATGCATACAAAATGCATGTTAAGTGATGCAGTATCTACGTATAAACAAAATTACTGCAGAGGTTTCAGCAGTACATAAATAGATAACTATAGGTAAACATATGTATATACAAAACAAGTCAAGGAAAGCAGTGTCTAAATCTAGTAAGATTACAACAAATATTATTATACTAATACTTAAAGAGTCAGAAAGGAATTATTATATAGCAATTGATGCATAAAATTTAAGTTTAGCATTATGGTATTTACATATTAACAAAATTACAGCAGGGTGATACAAATATACAAGATCAAGGCCTATGGTAATACATAATTGGTCAAATTTTACATAATGAATAATATGTATGTATAAGAGTTAAGCAAAACAGTATTTACATATAAACAAATTTATGGTCAAATGTGTTTGTACAAATTAATTCTATCTAAAAAATCAAAACATCATGCAATTTGCCTGAGTCTGCTAGCATTTCCCTGAGTGTATATGGCTTGGTTAGATAGGTGAAAATTTCATTCCTCTCTCGTGTAAATTTTTGACGATCTACCAGAATATGATGAATAGTGAAATGTGTGTTGCATTTTTCACATATGGGAGGGTCATCAGCTCTCAGTAAATGAGAATACGTAAGGTGACTGTGACCTATGCAGAGCCGAGCAAGGACAACCTTCTTCCTTCTCTTTGTATGTTGACTAGAATGCCAGTGTTTATTTTCAGGTTTAATGTTATATAATTTGTTTGTTGATGTTTCTTGCAATGTTAACTCCCACTGAGCAATTAGCTTTGATCTTATAAGTTGTCTGTAGTCTGTATATGGAACTGTCAAATAGTATGTGGAGAAGGTATAGACTGATTTAGCAGCTGCATCTGCAGCCTCATTTCCTTTGATTCTGATGTGGCTGGGAATCCAGCAGAACTGAACATCGAAATTAAGGATTTTTTTCATTTTGTGAAGGAGGTGTAGCACTTCATAAAGTACTGGATGAGGATTATACATAGGAGAAGAGATAGTCTGTAAAGAGCTCAATGAGTCTGTATAAATTATACACTTTTGGTAGCCATTTTCTTTTATATGCAAGCTGAATGGCATGCAAATCTGCTGTATAATTACTGCAGTCAGGTGGGATCTGATTTGAGATAATAATGTCAGGAAGCACAGCCAACAGAGTTGTTAGTTCTTGAACCATCAGTATAGATGGGTAAGAAATCAGCATGTGCTGCTCTGTGTGCATTAAACAATTGCAGGTAGATGGATGATGGGTATAAGATTTCTGTAGCTGACAAAGTGAGAGGTTGCAGGATGGTGTGCAAACCTGCCATGGAGGAATGCTGTTATGTTTAGTGTAGCTAATGTTGTCAACATTTATACTAAGAGATTGCACAGTTTCTTTAATACGCATACCAAAAGGATGTATAGCAGTTTAATGTTTGTGATATTGAGCTTCTCAATGCAGAGAGAAGATACCATTCCATGTAGGGTGATCTGGGAGAGATTTTATTTTTAGGGGGTAATTAAGAGACAACTGTTTTCGTCGAAGTGACAGAGCCAGTTCATAGAGACTTGGCGTGGGTGAGGTGCAAAAGGCACCAGTAGCTATCCGTATACCCTAATGATGGATGGAATCCAACCATCGCAGGTTACTCTGTCTTGCCGAACCATAGACTTGGGACCCATAATCCAGCTTTGAACGTATAAGTGCACGATAAAGATGGAGCAATGAAGCTCGATCAGCACCCCACCCAGTAGAGGATAGAGTGCGAAGGAGGTTCAAAGTTCTTTTGCACTTTTCCCTTAGTTGATGAATGTGTGCTAGAAATGTGATTTTCTAGCACACATTCTTGACATTTCTAGAAAAGTCAAAAACGAGTCGCAAGAACTTGGTTTCTGTAGTTACTGGAATAACAGTAGGTCCCATTCTTAGTTCTGGATCTGGGTGATGAGTGCGTTTTCGACAGAAGTGTACACAGACACTTTTTTCTGTTGAAAACCTAAACCCATTATTAAGAGCCCACAGAGAGACATGATCAATTGCTTGCTGAGATTGTCTTTAAATTACCCTCATGTTACGTGAGTGACAGTAAATTGTGAAGTCATCAACATATAGAGCATTGTCTACAGTGGGAGGAAACTGTTCAATGATTGAGTTGATTTTAATAGCAAAAAGGGTTACACTTAAGACAGAGCCTTGGGGAACACATTGTTCTTGAAGATATGGTTGAGATAGCATACTTCCCACTCTGACATGGAAAGTTCGCCTGGACAGAAAGTTTTTAATAAATATAGGGAGGTGTCCTTTGAGACCTAGGTTATAGAGGTCTTTTAATATGCCATAACTACAGGTTGTGTCATAAGCTTTTTCCATGTAAAAAAAAAAAAAAAAACAGAGACAAGATGTTCTCGCTATAGAAATGCATCTCTTATACAAGTTTCTAACCAAACTAAATGGTTTAAACTTGATCGATGTCTACGGAAACCACATTGTGTATTGGAAAGAAGACTGTTGTTTTCTAAATACCAGAGAAGTCTGGCATTAACCATTTTCTCTAGTATCTTACAAAGACAGCTGGTCAGAGCAATGGGTTGATAATTATTTGCTTGTGTTGGATCTTTTCCTGGTTTTGGGATAGCAATGACAATTGACTTATGCCAAGAATTTGGAAACTCTTCCTCTGCAAGTATTCTATTGTATAATAAGGGAAGAAGATCCATAGAAGATGATGGTAGATGTTTTATCATTTCATAATAGATGTCATCAGGTCCTACTGCACTAGGGTAAGATTGTAGGAGAGCTCTTTAGTTCCTCTTTGATAAATGGCTGAAAAATGTTGGTAGAAAAATTAAGCCTTTGTTTCTCTTGCTGCTCTTTCAGTATTAAAAATTCTGGAGAATATGAAGCTGTTGTTGAGATTTTAGCAAAAGTTTCTCCTAAAGTATCTGCAATAGCTTTGGGATCAGCAAGAACACTTCCATTATAGTCTAAGGTGGACAAACAATGTGTACTTTTATCTGCCTTTCATTTTCCGGATTTTATCCCATACAATTTTTGGACTGGTCATTTGATTAATTGATGTAATAAATTGGATCCATGATTGTTTTTGACTCTGACGTCTTACAAAACGTGCTTTGGCTCGAGTATGCTTGAAAGTTATTAAATTTGATGTGGTGGGTATCTACGAAATATGCTCCATGCTCTGTGTTGATCTGTTTTGGCTTCCTGACATTCTGGGTTCCACCAAGGCTTTGGATAGACTGGAAATCGAGATGATGTTTTTTGGGATGGAGGTTGTTGCTGCCTGGACAATGCATTCTGTTATATATTTTACAGCTTCATTGATAGGTGTTTGATTGATGGCATCAGCATTAAATTTTGCAAGATGAGAGAAAGTGTTCCAGTCAGCCTGGCCCATTTTCCATATAGGTATCCATGTGGGTGAACATGGTTCCTGTGAAGACATTGTACAAAGAACAGGAAAGTGATCACTTCCATATATGTTCTCTTCAATGTCCCACATGAGCAGTGGAAGAATGGAAGGGGAAGAGATTGTAAGATCAATTGCAGAATATGAGCAGGTAGGCATATGGAAGAAAGTATTGAGTTTATTATTTAGAAGGGAAAGGTTATTATCAAGAATTTTTTCAATGCTTTGACCTCGTCTATTAGTGTTGGCACTACCCCATAGAGTATTGTGACCGTTAAAGTCACCCATCAAAAGTATGGGTTCAGGCAGTTGTGAGATAAGGTTATCAAGATCAATTTCATTGAAATCAGCATTTGGTGGTAAATAAATTGAACGTACTGTAATAAGGAATCCCACAGAGAAGTATTAAGTTGGACCTGATGGAAAGGAGTATGACTGCCCACTAGGATAGCTACTCCTCCATGAGCAGGACCATCTCCAATTCTATCCTTACATACAACAGTGAAATTCTTAAAGGTAGGGTCCTCACTGGGTCTTAAGTAAGTTTCCTGTAGGCAGAAACAGAAAGGTTTGTGTTTCTGCAACAACATCTTGATATTGTCAATATTCTGGCGGATCCCACGACAGTTCCATTGTAAAAATTTTCCTATTGTTTTGATTTTATTGACTTGTCTGGTTTTCGAGAGGTTCAGGACTTACCTTTGTCAGATTTATATTTATCCACTGTTTTAGGGAAGTATGGATGGCTAGTGTCCATCTCTTCCTCTGATAGAGTGTTCAAAACATCAAATGTGTTAGGGTCAGTTGGTATGCTTAGTTTGCTTTCAGTGGATATCGAGGTATTCATTTTTTCTGTGCAAGTGTCTGGTGGTTTATCTTTGAGTGAAGTCTCCACCATAATTTTTTTGACAGATGAGTTTTCATTAAATGGGACCATTTTTGAAGTTGTCTCTGGAGTAAGGCTATAGGTCTTGTGATTAATGCTCTCAACAGAGAAGCACTTATGGTCGTAAAGTTCAGATATGGTGAAATTATCAAATGGTGGAATAGCCATGCACATTTGAATTGCTGTTGGCACTTTTTTAATTGCTACTTTTTCAGCATAAGAGGATCGTAGAACAGGTGTAATGGTGGCTAGCTTTCTTTTCGCATCCTGATATGTTATGTTTTGTTCTGTTTTTAATTTTTGTATCTCTTTTTTCATCTTTCCATTTCTGACATGTAAGAGAGTATGCTGGGTGATCTCCCTGACAGTTGACACATTTAGCTTTTTTTTTTCACAGCAAGATTTATTTTCATGTTCTTTACTACCACATCGAGCACAGGTAGTAAAACCACGACAGGCAGTTTGGGCATGTCCATATCTTTGACATTTAAAGCATCTCAGAGGGTTAGGGATGTACATTCTAACAGGACAGCTGAGAAAAACCTGCTTATACAGATGTCGGAGGCCTAGGTGTATCAAAAGTAAGGATGATGTTCTTGGTTGAGACTAGGCGATCATCCCTGCGTATCAGGATGCACCTCACGCCCATCACTCCTTGATCTTTAAGCTCTGAACATATCTCCTCATCAGGAACCTCAAGGAGATCCCATTCTGATATCACTCCTCTACTGGAATTGAGTGTTCTGTGAGGTGTTACTGCAATTTGTATTCCACCCATTGTCGTTGCTCTCAGTAGTTTCTTGGAATGTTGTTTGCACACTGTTTCCATGAGGATATCACCAGAACGCAATTTCTTGACAGTTTTGGGAGATCTGCCAGGCCTTCTAAACCTTTTTAGATAAAGAAGGGTGACATTTTCCCAATTGGTTTTTCACCTGTTGCATGAATGATTAAAAAGGTTGGTACATTTTTGTTAGTATCCGATATCTTTTGTTTCTTACTTCTGTTTCCATATGCTGTGTCTATATTATCAGTACTTGGTTGGGACTTTGTTAGGGTCCCTGAAACATTTGAGGATGAAGAATTCATATTTAAGGAATTTTTAATTCAGCACCAGAGCTCCCCACCCACCACGGAGCCACACATGGATGCCCACTATCTGGCAAGCAAAGAATGCGCTCAGGAGTTTGCTGGAGAAACTAGTAGGTTTTAATATAAGTTTTATTGTAAACTGGTCTGTATTAATAAAATTGTATTTCTATTATAAAACGACCAAATATGTATAATTTAAATAGTTTAATGAAACACAAAGTTCAGTGCATGGAAAGAGAAAAATGCAGAAAGGCCAAACTTTTGAACCACCTAACGTTCCTTAAACGTTGCAGGGAATTCTCCATCATTCCAAAGTTCCTCATAGTCAGAGGTCATATCAACTCTATATCAGCTAAAAAAATTTATCTACACACTTCATTGGCGCTTGTAAGAGAAAGGATTCAAAACAGATACAAAACAGATTCAAAACAAATTAGATACGAACTTAATAAAAGTGATATTAATTGCCGCAAGTTCTTTGATGAAATTTCTAACAATTTAGAATACACCATATGGAATCAATTAGATCAAATGATACAACGCAGTTATGAAAAAACTTTCAAACTTTATGAGGACAAACAAATTAGGAAATTCAATGAACTTTACAAGAAAAAATATCGGACACAAAACAACCCTCCCGGATGACAAAGTGATTTTCAATTTGTCAAATCATAGCCTCACAAAAAATGAATCTGACATTCTCAAAAAAGGTTTTAATTTTGCGATTATGCCCAAACACATTCCTAAAATGGATTTTATGTGTGAAATTGAAAAAGGCCTATATCCACTACCACAAAACGTGGCGAACACTATTAGATTCAAAAGTACAATAATCCTAGCCAAAGCCAAACAACCTGTTCTCAACATGTCTCCTTAAGATAGAAAGGCAATTCTCAACTTGAAGAAAAACAAAGATATCATTGTTACAAAGGTTGATAAGGGAAATTCTATAGTTATCCTCAACTCTAAAGATTATTATGATAAGTTAAACGTATTACTATCAGACAACTCCACTTATAAGATCCTAGACAGAGACCCCACAATAAAAAATCATAATGAAACAAACCAACTAATCAGAAATTGTAACATTTGGCCAGAAGAAGTGAAGAGAACACTAAAATCCTCACATCCTATCACTCCAAGACTATATGGGACACCTAAAATACATAAACAGGATATACCTCTCCGTCCAATAGTTGATGGAAGATCATCACCAAAATTCTGTATCGCTATATTGATGATATTTTCATCATCTGGGAAGATGGTGTCAACAACCTCAATTTATTTTTAGACCACCTAAACAAGTGCCATGGAAAAATCTCTTTTACCTTCAAACTGGAATCAGATGACTGCCTCCCCCTTTTAGACCTGAAACTTACCAGCTGTGCTGCTGAGAGTATTAAAATCTCAATTTTTAGAAAGCCTACTCATACTGATAGATATCTCCATGCTTCCTCCCATCACTATCCCCCACAAAAATTTGGTATTATTTCCACCTTAGCTCACCGAGCCAAATCATTACTTACAGAAGAAACAGAAATAGAAAATGAACTCCTTTTTCTTAAAAAAACTTTTATTAATAATGGTTTCTCTCCTAAAAAAATTGACAAATTTCTTTCCTCCAGTCACTCAACTACTTTTGAAGATCTCTCTTCCCCAAGAGCCTTCATCTCTTTGCCTTACATCAACTCTATTTCACCAAAACTGTCAAAGATTCTCAAGAAGTTTAACTTCAAAACTTGCTTCACTATGCTTCCAAACTTCATTCAATACTTAGCAAACTTAAAGAGAAACATCTTCCAACTCAGTTTCCAGGAGTGTACAAGATTTTGTGTGATTGTGGAAAGCCATACTATGGCCAGACTGCTAAATCCATCCTTCTACGTTTGGAAGAACATCGTCGAGACATCTCATATAACAGGACTAGAATTAGCACTCTCTCTAGCCACGTTCTCTTTTCAGCTAACTCAGACAAAGGCCACCAACACATCGTGAACTGGACTCAAACTTCTAACATCCATGTGTGCTATGATGAACTCGAGAGAAAGATTGTCGAATCTAGGGAAATTTCTCTAGATTCCTCTTATATCAACAACAGCCTGAGTTTTAATCTCTCTGATGCACACGTTGCCTCTGTTCAGTACTGGCGCACTCGCGACAGCGCATAGTATACGTTTGTTTGGAACTCAAGCTTGCATTTTGTTTTCAAACACGCTACTGTCTTTTTTGTACTTGTTCTGTTATTACAATTTGAAGTCTCTGTAATTCTTTATATACTTCTTTGATTGTGATACCTGAAGATGTTGATCAATTCAACGAAACTAGTAAACTAGTAGTATCTTTTCAAATATATCATGTCATCTTTTTATCTCTCGGTATCAGTCGTTAAAGCTTTTTCATAATATTCCAACCGAGTAAAAATGAATTCTGAAAAAATAAATATATATATATATATATATATATATATACATTGTATATATATATACAATATGTATATATATATAATAGAGAGAGAGAGAGAGAGAGATTATTTTATATATAATTAAACTTGAACATTATTTATGAAATTTTCAATCAGTATTTATACAATGGCTTTGCATTTGTTTGAAAAAAAATTTTTTTAAAAATGATTTAAATACATACATTATCTCAATTTAATTTTAAGAAAAATCACATTTCTTATGAACATGATTTCTAGGATTCAAATTAAATTGCATTTGCCTATTTTCACTAGATTTATCTACTGTAATTTGTGAGTATTATCACTTTCTTAAGAATCATTTGATAATTTCAAGAAATGCAAATCTCTATCACAAACATGAGCAAAATCATTCGTATCTTTTTATATCCTCCTAATAGTTTATTCAGCTCCATGGAATTATCAATTCTTAGAGTGGAGTCTTCACTAACAGTTTCAAAAGACTGGTTATCTTCATTAGTAGTATCTAAGTTAGAAGATGAAGTAGGTTCTTTAATGGCTTGTGCATCTTCAAATACATGCTTATGATACTCTGACATTAACTCCTCCTCCTCTCCTCAAACGTATATCAGGCCTAGTGGCCCATTACATTCATATTAGGATATTACATGGCCCATTAAGATTTGAAACCATGACCGCCCTAAGGATAAGGAGCGTGCGGATAGGCTTATGTGTTCGTCAGACATGTTGTAATAGATTTAACGGTATTGATATGAACACAGATGAATAAGAAAATAACTATTTATTAACTTAAAAGCTAATATTTCGCTGGTATTATATCCAGCATCTTCAGAGCACACAACACAAAGTTTGTTACAAATGCAAGACAACCACAATCCAGCAAAACAGTAGGGCTAGTATAAGTAATTGCAGCATGCAACACAAAACTAAAGTCCTAATAGGGTGCCATCTAGGTTTAAAAAAAAAAAAAAAAAAGTAGTTCAAAGTTTTGAAATAGTAGTCCAAATAATAGTCTTAGAAAGTTTGAAAAAAATAAAATAAAATAAAAGGTAATAAATATTAATTTGGTCTTAGGATGACTGTCTCCCAAATCTTTGGTAGATTTATACAGCCATACTTGTTAAGGTTTGGAGTATGTTTTAAGGCTTCTGTTGATTCCAGGAACAACCTCTCTGACTTGTAGAAGCTTCTGTGCATTACTTTTGTTTTTTTCCAATTGACCCTGTGTGTTGGGGTATCCAAAGCATGGTCTGCCAGACCTGACTTGCCATAGCGAAAGTCCACAGTTCTTCCTGTTTGTCCATAGTAGGCTTGATGGCAAGAACAGGGCACTTCATAGACTCCTGGATGTGATAAAGGATTGCATTTGTCCTTAGGTGAATGGATGAGAGTTGCTAATTTCACATAAGGTTCAAATATGGTGCGCAGTTGGTGTTTGTTAAGTACCCTAGATATCTTTTCAGATGTGCCTTTAATGTATGGGATGGTGATAGTTTTGTTGTAGTCTTCTGTGGTAGATAGAGGGGATTTCTGGGTAGCATTTAGTATGTTATCTATCTTATGGGGATTATAACCATTGGTTAAGAAGGTGTGACGTAGGTGAGAAAGTTCAGCAGTGAGAGCTGAACTTTCTCACTTCCAATGGCATTGCTCACACTGCTGAACTTTCTCACCTACGTCACACCTTTTTAACCAATGGTTATAATCCCCATAAGATAGATACCATACTAAATGCTACCCAGAAATCCCCTCTATCTTCCACAGAAGACTACAACAAAACTATCACCATCCCATACATTAAAGGCACATCTGAAAAGATATCTAGGGTGCTTAACAAACACCAACTGCGCACAGTATTTAAACCTAATGTGAAATTAGCTACTCTCATCCGTTCACCTGAGGACAAATGCACTCCTTTATCACATCCAGGAGTCTATGAAGTGCCCTGTTCTTGCCATCAAGCCTACTACGGACAAACAGGAAGAACTGTGGCCATCCGTCTCAGTGAACACAAAAAATATATCCGACACTTTCGCTATGGCAAGTCGGGTCTGGCAGACCATGCTTTGGGTACCCCAACACACAGGATCAATTGGAAAAAAACAAAAGTAATGCACAGAAGCTTCTACAAGTCAGAGAGGTTGTTCCTGGAATTAACAGAAGTCTTAAAACATACTCCAAGCCTTAACAAGTATGGCTGTATAAATCTACCAAAGATTTGGGAGACAGTCATCCTAAGACCAAATTAATATTTATTACTTTTATTTTATTTTTTTTCAAACTTTCTAAGACTATTATTTGGACTACTATTTCAAAACTTTGAACTACTTTTTAAAAAAATTTTTTTTTTTTTTAATCTAGATGGCACCCTATTAGGACTTTAGTCTTGTGTTGCATGCTGCCATTACTTATGCTAGCCCCACTGTTACACCGGATTGTGGTTGTTTTGCATTTGTAACAAACTTTGTGTTGTGTGCTCTGAAGATGCTGGATATAATACCAGCGCAATATTAGCTTTTAAGTTAATAAATAGTTATTTTCTTATCTATCTGTGTTCATATCAATACCGTTAAATCTAAGGATAAGGAGGTTAGCCCTATGCAGGAGGCATAAGGCTAACCTCCTATGTTTGTAGATGTGTGTGTTCATGGGGCCAGTTTTCCTGTTCTGGGGGACAAAAAACCCAAGTTTCTGGGTGAACCCCCCCACCTCTGTATGAGACTGGCTGACTCACCTTTCATTGAAAGAGACTAGATAAAGGTTGCTCACGTCTTGGACAGCAATCAAAATCCAGATCTTTCTGACCAAAGGGTTTCATCTGTACCGACTGAGCTACGGAGGTGCTTGACATTAACTACACTACAATTATTTTCATAACTTAAAACTGTTGTCATGTTGTTATTTGTATTATTATTTATTATTATTACATGAGGGAGTCCAAAGACTCATCGAGGGAGGGCACCAACTCCACAACTCCATCTAACCACTGTATTTTCATCATCTATACCAACACCATCTACCGCCGAACACAACTACTAGTATTTTCAAAGACAATCACAAACATCCATGCCCATGGTGGGATTCGAAACCGCAGCCTTTTGGATGGAGAGCAGATATGCTAACCAATCGGTCAACCAGGCCAGCAAAAATTATAATTATGTGACACCTCCAGGGAGTTTAAAGACTCATCGAGGGAGGACACCTACTCTACAGCTCTCTGTCTCCACCACTCAATCCACCAACTACTACGAATTGCAATTACACTAATGCCATCTACTGCCCACCAGCACCATTAGTATTTTCACAGACAATCACAAACGTCCATGCCCACGGCAGGATTCGAGCACCAACTCCACACCACTTGAACCCCTTTGGGTTCGAGAGTGGATACGCTAACCACTCGGCCAACCAGGTCAGCTAAATATTATTTTTATTATTTGACCATCCAGGGAGTTCAAGGACTCATTGAGGGAGAGCACCTGCTCTACAACTCTGTCTCCACAATTCAATCACCAACTGACTGCAACTACACCAACAGCATCTACTGCCAACCACAACTGGTATTTCCACAGACAATCACAAACATCCATGTCTATCATGGGAACCCACAGCCTTTTGGCTGTAGAGCAAATACACCATCCACTCAGCCAACCAGGCTGACAATTGTATTATGCTGTTTATATTTAGAGAACGTGGTTTAGACTAAGGTACATAACTAGGTGATCTTTTATAATTATTTATGGCTTTGTTGCCTTGAACTTTTTGTTCTATTGTTAAAAGATGTTACTTTCTTAATATTTAGATTGGGAAAACCTTCATACCTTAATAATGTATTTAAATTATCTTCTAAACATATTGAGCTATCATTCCTTAATAGATATAATCTTAGCCTATCAGAATGCACAACTAGTATTTTAGTTGAATTCTTTATAACTTGCATTTTAAAATTTTCTAATATCTTATATGGACCAAAAGTGTTTTTACCTAATTTACCAACCTTTTCAAGACCAATTTTATTATCTAAAAGTACTTAATCACTAGGAATAAGACATATTTTCTGAATCTATTTATGAATGCTCTTGTTTTATGGAAGCTAAGTCTACTAGTTTCAGCTACAATTTCATGAACAACTGAGTTTCTTTCAACTATATCCCAAGATATTCACCAATATCTGAGAAACGTGAGTTTGCATATGTAGATGCTAACTCATTTGGAAAGTTAGGTTCAAAACCATATAATACAAAAGCAAGTTTTCTTTAATAGCAGAATGAACTACTGTCCTACAAACAAAAAGTTTTAAGATCTTATTTAACCTTTCACATATTCCATTACACCGAGGATGAGGTGTTGTAAAAAAGCTTCTTAAGATTTAATAACCTACATAATTGCAACATAAGTTTTGTAAAGTTTGCTCCTTGATCAGATAAAGTGTCTGTGTACCATAACTTGAAATTATCAGCTTCAAAAACTGTTGCTACAGTTTTAGCAGTTTGATCCTTCACAGTCACTGCTTCTGGAAAGCATCGTAACATATCAATAGCTACAGCTTGAAATGGTCTAATAGAGGTGTGCTGCCTCTAAAAGTAGACCTAATTTGGCATAGATAACAGGATGTCACATATGAATTAATATAATTTCTCATCCCTCTCCAAAAGATTCACCCCTTTGAACTTTTCATACATGTTTTTCAAAATGGGATCTTCTTTCTGAGCTTCAATTATAACAAATTTTATCCTATTTTGAGAGTTAATGGACTTTCCCTTAATCTCATCATCACCATCATCATCATCAAATTCCTGCCATGTACCCACAAGGGGTGTACAGGATATGATAGTACCACATGAAAAAATTATATCATTATTAACTTCCTATCTACAATTTTCCTCCAAATCAGTCTGTTACTTGTCAAGACTCCAACATTATCAGATCTTATATTTCTATCGTCTAAGGCACTTTGTACCGTATCAATCCACCTATATCTTGGTCTTCCTCTGGGTCGTTTTGCTGCCAACCTGGCACAGAACACTTGTTTTGCTAATCTTTCCTCGCCCATTCTGTTTAGTTGACCATACCACCTGATATTAGCTCTGCTAACGCATTCCAGGATGCTGACAATATCAAGTTCTTTCCTAATATCCTCGTTTTTAATATGATATTGCCATTGATGCCATCTGTTCACGCCTATAATCTTTCTCAGGACTCTCATATCTGCGGTCTCTAGTCTTTGGTCAAGTGTTTTACTTCTGACCCAGCTCTCAGATCCATAAGTTAAAACTGGTTTGAACACTGTCGTGTATACAGCTAATTTAGTGTTCAGACTAATTTCTCTCTTATTCCATATGAATTTATTCAATTGACTTCCCACCATACCAGCTTTGCTGATTCTGTTGTCTATTTCTATATTTAATTTACCATCTTCAGTAAAAATCGTGCCTAAATAGCTGAAATATTTTACTTGTTCCACAGGTTCTCCATTCACAACACAGTTGACATTTTCAATGATTCTACCTATTTTCATTGTCTTTGTCTTTTTATTGCTGACCTTCATTCCATATCTATTGCAACAACTATTCAATTTAGTCAGAGAATCTTGCAGACTTGTAGCGGATTTATTTAGAAGTATAACATCATCTGCATGAAGCAAAGAGCTGACATTAACATCTCCAATTTTGATATCATGTTTAATACCACTTTCCTTCATAATGTGATCCATATAGATAATGAATAACAGATGGGATAATGTACATTCTTGTCTCACACCAGATTTAACATTAAACCATCTTCCTGTACTTCCTTCAATTCTAACTGCTGACTTACAACTCAAATAAAGATTAAGTATTGCTTCATATAATGTCCCATTGACACCATGTAACTATAGCGTATTGAATAGCTTCTCTCTTGGCACCCTGTCATATGCCTTTTCCAGATCGACAAAACTTAAATACAGATCTTTGTTATATTCCCATGATTTTTCAACTATTTGTTGTAAAGTGAAGATCTGATCCTGACAGTCTCTATTTGGTCAGAATCCAGCTTGTTCTTCACCAAGCTTTTCTTCCACAATTCTTCTCAACTGTTTCTCAAGTATACTTGCATAAATCTTACCAGGAACACTCAGTAGGGAAATACCTCTGTAATTCTCACATTCAGTTTTATTTCTCTTTTTATATATGGGTACTATGAGAGCTCTACTCCAATCATCTGGAATTCGTCCCTAAGAATAGCTTCTGAACTATGCACTGCAGCCACTGTAAGACTTTTATACCACCATACTTCAGCATTTCTGGTTGCATATCATCTACTCCTGCTACCTTTCCACATTTCAAGCCTTTAATAGCTTTTTCTACTTCAAGTATGTATGTATTCCTGACTGTATGCCTGTGGAGTGTTTTTTACCACTGTGCTATCACTGCCTGTTTCATTTAGCAATTTTTCGAAGTAATTACTCCATACTTCAAGGATATCTATTTCTCCTGCTTTCATGCCACCTTTATTATCTCCAACTCCTTTTACAGCACTCTTTTCTCCATTTCTAAGCTTCTTCAACAACCTCCAGCATATTTTGCCACCATCTTGATATTTATTTTCTATGTTTTTGCCAAAGTCCTCCCATGACTTTTGTTTAGCTAGTTTTACACAATGTTTAGCTTTCTTACATTTGTCTCTGTATTGTCTAAGAGCACAAGTTGACTTATTTGCCAGGAACTTTTGATATGCTTTCTCCTTTTCCTTCACAGTCTCTTTTTTTTCTATCCTTGCAGACAACCTCACCACATGACTCTCTGGCTGAATCAATCAGGGTTTTCTTCAATGCTTGCCACTGAATCTCCAAGGTTTGCTTCCTGTTCTTCAAATGCTTTCATTTTTTCTTCAGTAATCTTTGTGTATTTTAGTCTACAGTTCACATCTGAGAGCTGCTCAACTTTTATTTGCTTTAAAGATTTCAATTTTCAATTATTGTTTTTATTTCATTCTCATATATGTAACTTTTTATTATTATGATATTTTTGGTGTGTTCCTAGACTTTCATATGCTGCTGATGCAATAATTTCTTTTATATTATTTCATTCTTTCTCAATGTCTTCATTTTCTTGTATTTTTTCTAAGTAGTTATTAATCCTTTGTTGGTATAAATTTCTTATACTTGAATCATTTAGTAGTTTTCCTTTGTAATTACATTTTGTTTCTCTAGTTTGTTTATTTTGTTTCCAGTTTGGTGGATATCTTAGGTTTGCCTGCACTAAATAGTGATCTGTGTCGATTTCTAGCCCTCTTCTGATTTTAACATCTAGGAAGAGGTTTGCTGCTTTTTCATTTGCTAAAAAGTAGTCTATTATCGATTTTTGTCCTCTTGCACACCATGTATATTTATGCATATTTTTATGTTTGTAAAAGGTATTCACATTATATACTTTGTTATCTTAAAATTTGTCTGTTAACAGCTATTTTGCTCTTAATTGTTTTTGCATCTATCCTAATGTTCCAAAAATTTACCTGTTTTAACTAGTCCCCATAGAATGTGAGAACAATAATCACAGTATGTGGGAGTAGTATAATTGTATTTCTCAAATCGATGCGGATGAGAATACACTTGTGGCTGAGTAGATTCTCCGACCATTTTCCCTCTTACTAATATCTCTATGGTAGAGCGTTTGTGAATAGATCGTCCATGAGAGCGGATCATCTGGGTAGTAAAGGATGCTTGTCGCTGAAAAAAAAAAAAAAAAGATTTCAAAAAGGCATAGCAGAGACATTACATATGAATTTAAAAATTTTTAAAAATATGTTGCCACAAATTTGGAAATTTTCAATTATCAAAGTGCCAACTTTCAATTTTCAGAAGTATAAGAGATGGGGAGGAGGGAGAAGACTGAAGAAGAGAAAACAGTATGAATAATAACAAAAAAGGCACATTTTATAATAATAGTTTAGTGACATTGTTATCATAACTGAACCTATAGATGTTTTGTTTTCAATAATTTTTCAACATACTATAAAACCAAATTATATGATAAATCTTACTCGTCACTTATTTTGGTTAGTAATTTCTCCAATGTCTTCACTCCGATATTACTCTAATCCATTCCAACTTAATACACTCTAATCAGTTACTTTTAGTCTGTTCAGCAAGCTGCAGAGTCATACATTTCAAGTATCTACTATTTAGAACAGTACAATCCCTTGAACTCATGCAAATCGTGAGGAATTTTTGTAGTTATGTAGATTTAAGAGAATTATTTCGTGCTTGCAATTTTTCAAGTCATAGTTTAAAAAAAAAGTAACATTAATATGAGAAATATTACATTAGTGGTTCTTAGTGCATTAAACCTTCAAAATATCATTGTCAATATTAAAGCAAACAAGAACTGGAAATGCATTTAAAAAACTGCATGTGTATGCAGTATTTAAGTAGCTGAAGGAGTAAGCATTTAGATTGCTCTTATAGAAGTATTTAGTATGCAACATACAAGATCTTTTAACAAAGATCTTGTCACTAATTTTAGGTGTATCAAATTAAGAGTTCGTGGCTTGTAACTTTGGCTATTGTGAGCACAGGCTAGCTACCACACATATTGAGTATGAGACTGGAAACTTGTGCACGAATGTTTTTTTATGTGCACATGCACTGGAAAATTAGAAGGAATATTGCTGATGACAGTTAATTTTTGATTATTGCATTTAAAGATTGTATACTTTTGTATATAATACTAGACAGTCGTGTATGCCCATATACTACATTCAGGTTACTTCAAATCTGAAAAACAATTTCGACCTACAAAAAGAAAGTACACCCATGGACTCACCACTGTTTTCTCATATTGCCAACTTTTATATGGAAGCTTTTGAGCAACAGGCACTATATTCCTCTACTTCAAAACTCACAGTTTGGCTTAGATATATTAAGGATAATTTTCTCAACTTTCTAACAAAATCAGTAGAAAATATTGCACAAAACAATGAAGCAGTTACCATGGTCAAGGGAAGAAGAAGACCATTAATTTCTGTCAGTAGAGTAGAGCTGCTTCATTGATATTTGCATTTATTCCATGTCTTTTGGTATTACAAGTATGCTAAAACTATAGAAAGAAGTTGGGTACATACAGACAACATTATATCACCATAATTCTCTGAAATGACACCACCATCATCAGGGCTCTCAGGAATAGAAGTTTCAATTCAAAGAGGATATCATGATAAAGAATGATTACATTCAAAGATTAATACAAAAAATGTTCAAATAGTAGATTAAAGACAAAGGCCAGCTGGGAAAAATAAGACAACAAGACCATAATGAACACATAGAAATGAAGATTATTACAATACATGGTGGAACTAACTTTTCACACCACAAAAGAGAGGCATAATACTGATTTCAACAAGACAAAAATACCCCATATTTCACAGTACTGCTATTTAAGAAAATCCAAGCAAGAGCCTGGCTGGCCGAGTGGTTAGCGTGTCCACTCTCCAGACAAGAGGCCGTGGGTTCGAATCCTGCCGTGGGCATGGATATTTGTGATTGTCTGTGGAAATACTAGTGGTGGTGTTTGGCGGTAGATGGCATTGATGTAGTTGCAGTCAATTAGTGGAAGCAGAGCTGTAGAGTAGATGCTCTCCCTCGATGAGTCCTTGAACTCCCTGGAGGTGACAAATAAGAATAATAATAATAATAATGACATGCAATCCCACCCAGTGCAAAAAAGTATGAAATTTAACTTTGGTTGGTAGGTTTTAACTCAAGTTACAATAAAGCTTGTAGCTGAGAGCATACATGGTTAAAACAGCATATATCCTTGATTTGAATACAAATCAAAATTGCCACCGATGTGAAGTGCTTATTAAAATTGCCATGCCATCGATATTACAATATACAGTAGGCTGCAGTTAATTGGACCACATTGGGAATAGCATAATTTGACACAATTAAGTAGTTCCACAACTAAATGAAGTTGCATATCAAGAGTTTAAAAAGAGTATATACATAATACAAGTTTTTCATTGAATTTTTAATGGAAATTGTGCCATTATAATATTTATTATATGCACATGTTCACAAGAATATGGTGATTTTATTACTGCATACATTTCAACCAGAAACTAACTGGCCATAATCAGTGCATCAGCATAATCACAAGGTGAAGCTATAACAAAGAATGTTAATCCTATTTACTGAGTTGAGTCACGTGTTGGATGCCACCTAGTGGGTGGTTACAATAAAAGTTTGTTTTTACTGCTTAGCAAAATTACTGATTTCTAAACTTAAACTACTGCTTTAATTAAAGTAAAATATTTGCTATAAAAATAATTTCGTTTAACATGCACACAGTTCTTAGCAGTTAATAATGTTATAGGAATTGACTGAGCATAGCCTGTAGTTTTATTTATTTATTCATTTTTATTATTGATTACAAAACTGTTCTGCTCACTGTGGTTTTAAGCATTCAATCATGAATATGCCAGATTTGGCCAATTCTCATATTGGCCATATCTGGGAAAATTTGGCCAATAGTGAAAATGACATCCCATTAGATTTGAACCACATCAGAAACTATGAAGTGTTTGTATCCATTAAAATAAGCACGGGTATTTAGTGCAGATATAATATTGGCTTCCTGCATGAAATAGTCATAATCCAGTAATATATTTTCTAATGTCCTACGTAGTCACTTGTTCAAGTTTTGGAATGTTATCCTTATAACTTTTTCTTTGTTGCCTCTGATATTTTGCTTTAATTTCCTCCTCAAAATCCTCATTTTCATTATAGTATCGAAGACAACAGTCAATGGATGCAAACACTTTATAGTTTCTGATGTGGTTCAAATCCAATGGGATGTCATTTTCACAATTGGCCAAATCTGGTATATTCATGATTGAATGCTTAAAACCCAAGTGAGCAAAACAGTTTTGCACAGTCTTGCTGCTTATTCCTTACCAACTATCCATAAACTATATTGCTTGTAAAGGATTAACTTTTGTGCTGACCTCTTTAGCAATTTTCAAGAACCAGTAAATTTTTTCTTGATTTCCATTGTAATTCCATATTCCAACTCATAAACCAATTTCTTAAAAATTTAGATATTATCCATGCATTTTTGTTCTCATAGTACTGAATTGGTAAACTCTCCATTCTAATTCCTTTAAAGCATCGAGGCCTGGACTTTTTTTTTTCAATAACTAACACCTTTCATTTACCAATTCCTGACATATTTGAACACCATAATACTGTTACATAATCTATTGCTCTCATTGATCCAAACAGTGTAGCGTGCTTATAACACAGGAAAGCATCCAATGGGGCACAATAATATAACCCTGTTTCTTTAGTATTGCAGGTGTCATCTGCACTAAATTCTGGAATCAAGATTACATAATTTTCCTAACACTTTGCGAGGTAAAATTCACTGGCTGAACCAATTAAACAGCATCGTGTCTTAAATAAACAGAGTAAATTCGTTACATTCTCATTCTGTTTTTGTTCTTCCAGATTTGTTCCAATAAAACTTGTCCCAATTAACTAATGAACCAGATCCATTGTATTTTAAAAAATGGTTTAGCACACGTAAAGGAAATATGAATTTATTTATAACTTCTATATATTTTCATTCAGCATAACATAAGTATCATTCAGGGATAGAGCAAAAGAAATTTACAGCATTCAACATATTAATGCAAGAATGAGTTAGTCATATTTTCACAAGTCTCAGTTGCAGCTGAGTGAGCAGCATGCAAGGAGGAACATGAAAGTATCACACCAGTCGTCACTATGTCCACCACATGTGTTTCTATAAAATGTCTAGTAACAGATGACTGATATTGATTGAAATATCATATATGAAGTGATTGAGGAATGATACATTTCATTTCATGATACATTTCACATGGATATTGGTGTGACTAATGCTAAGAATTGTACTGGATTTTTTTCTCTCAGTTTGTGAATAATTATTGTTTTTCTTATTACTGTATGCACAGTACGTTAATCTTATAATTTCTAAATTAGTTCTTTAAGAAGTTTATGATCTAAAAGCCATTTCTCATTTTCCCACTACATGTTAGGTTCAGTGGCCTGTCAACCAAGTAATCTAGATTCTTTGAAACCTGATTAATGCTTTGATAAGGCAGTTAATCTGATCTGCATAGTGTGTATTATGGCTGTTAGTTGCATGTGTTCTTCTGGCTGATTTGCCTATTTTCAGGGTTTATCAGGAGATAAACCCTGGCACCCCCATATAAGATCAGTTAACTTAAATTTTATAAAAAGTCCTCATAAAGGATTTTCATGTACTAGATGGGATTCAAACCCAGGTCTTTCCAGCCAAAGGCATCATTAAAACTAAATGAACTACTGGAGGCTCCCAAGGTACCAGTAAAGCTAGCAGAATACAGTGGAACCTCGGTTGTCAAACTTAATTCATTCCCGAAGGCTGTTCAGAAACCGAATTGTTCGAAAACTGAAACCATTTTCCCATAAGAATTAATGTAAAATGGATTAATCTGTTCCTGAACCCCAGATGATTGTTTATTTAAACCTTTATAACAGTACTTCATGCATAAGATTGTATACAAACATAATGAAAATGCATAAAATCTTACATAAAAAGAATAAACACAATAAATAGATAAAATATAGACGAAAATTGATCGCCTCTTTATTTTTGATTATTGTACAGATCGTTGATTTCGCCATACCGAACTGCCTAGCATGTGTGATTCCTAACAGAATGATTTCCTAGCAAGATCCGAGGCACGAACGCCATTTTCATGTTTGGATATGATTTCTTTTTTCATCTCTATCGTAGTTCTAACAACTTTTCTTTTCTCTTTGCTGCTATTGCTATTCTTCTGCGGTCCCATGGTGGCTTAATTAATAATAATTTATGAAAAAAAAACAACAAAACACAAAGAAAATCATGAAAACTCACTGCAAATCCGAGCAGGTGTCTGCACTGTACGAAGGCTGCCACGTAACTGACGCTTTCCCACCTTACAGCTCAGCAAGCGGAGCACGTGGTTACCGTTTGTCTGTTCGGGAACCGAAATTCTGTTCGAGAACAGAGCCGTTCGGGAACCGAGGTTCCACTGTACTAATAAACAAACTTTTACAAAACATATAAACACTGACTTTTATAGCAAAAGCATTTTTTTCCCTAATGATATTCTCCTCCCTCTTTAAGTTGCAACATTTTTTTCAGTATAAAAATCATAATCACTTCAATAATCATATTAGGAAAACATCAAACAGAATGATTTCCTTCATGGCTACACAATGATCAACAATCATTATTAAAAATTATGGAAACAACTACAGTGTTATAGTAAAATTTCAGTTTAATATAATTATTTTGGTTTATATTAAACTGAAGTTTTACTATAACACAGTAGTTGTTTCTATAATTTTTAATAATCAAACAGAATACTTTGATCATAAAATTAAAAAAAAATGGCAAAACTCATGAAACAAGGAATTAAAATTGAATTCTCTACAGGTCCCGAGTTAAAATGAATTTAAAATCCAGCTATTGGTATCCTTTCCCACCATAATTTTTCTTCAAAAATAAATAAACATACAAACTCACTTTTCATATTCATTCAGTTCTAAAGCAATTTCATAATACTAAATATCAGCTTGTGCTTCTAATGTAACATGTACATAGATGTACTGCATCTCCCAGAAATTCATATTTTTCATCTAGAAGATTAGGCAAACTGGCCATAGAACACATGCAATTTATAAACATAGTATATAGGCCTCATAGCCTTTGTTGCTTACTCATAATTTCAAACTACAGTCACTTGCTTGGTTCCTAATAGTGACTAATAGAAAATTTTTATCATGGTAGATGAAATCTGGTGTCGGGGCTAGCAGGTGAAATGATGTACTGTCAGAGAGCTCCTGAAAGATTTGTGATTTTTGTTGATTTACTAAGTGATTTCTAAGATTTAATTGTGTATTTTTAGTATATTATTGTAGTTATTGTACTCAAGTGTTTTATAACAAAATTTCAGAGAAATTATTAATTTTTACTATTCTTGAAAATGGTGCCAAAAAACTTGTCATAACAAGGCAGTGACTAAAGCTAAAGTTGCTACTGAGGAGAGCAGGGGCGGCTCGTGCATCGGCACTGCAGCACCCCCAATTTTTCTCGATATACAAATATATTTATTAATTTATTTATTGGCTTGTAATATTTAATTTTATCATCAACAATCCTATATAATTCTCTTATTTTGTATTAAAAAATAATAAAAATCCATCTTGTAGCACTTAGGAGGATAAAGGATGCTAGCAGCACTGTGTTTACCACAGTGTTATATAGCTACGCGCGCAAGCTTATGCATGTCATAGTGAAATTCGAGCTATTAGCGTAATGCAGCACTGTCCATCGTGCAGTTCCACTGTTGTTTATATGCAGTTTGCGCAGTAGTAGAGTGTTCATAGTGCTTATCGTGTTTACTCCGTCTCTTTAAATATTTGGACATTACAATTAAAGCCATAGCATTTGTTATAGTATTTATTTTAGAACATTATTGGGTTATTGACAATTATGACCTCAGAAATTTTAAATAATTTTGAATTATGCCAAACCATATAATTTTATCGATAATAAACAATATTTTTTCATGTTTAATTTTTAAAAAATTTTTTCCCATAATTTTGATATTTTATCCAAACACGTATACATTGCACTTACAGTGTGTATGTATATTTCGAAAGTTGCAGCACTCCCACGATTTCAAGCCACGAGCCGTCACTGGAGGAGAGCGTTTATCCTGAACAAAAACACTGCTGCAGTGATGATAATAATTTATTTGAGGATACACTGACATTAGAAATAGCTTGGTTAAAAGAAATTATTAGGAAATCGACCAGGGAATTGGAAAAACGTTTGTTTAAACTTCGACAGGATAAGAAAAAGAATGAGAACAACAACAGGCAGGAAAATACTGAATTTGGTAATCAAAATATTAATAACAACAAGGTAAGTCCGTTAATATCTAAGAAAAAAGAGGTAATATAGTATGGTGACTCAATTTTAAAATTTGCACTTGCCAAGGGAGTCACCACTTCTAGTTTCCCGGGAGCGAAAATTAAAAATATGACAAACTTAATTGAAAACCAAAAACGAAATGGTAGTGCTGGTAGGTACAAATAATTTAAGTGGTGACAAACATAGTATGAGAGAAGATATGAAAGGTCTGTCTGAAGAAGCGAGAAAGAAATGTGAAAGAGAAAATTGTAGGATTACTACTTAGATATGATAGTACTAAGTTAAGAAGGAGAGCGATGATAGCAAATGATTTCACGCTCAGGTTATGTAGACGATATGGATGCGAGTTTTTAGATGTGTGGGGGTGTGTTTGATGGCAGAAAAGATTTGTATAAGAATGATGGCCTGCACTTGAATTCATTTGGCATCAGAAGCCTGGAGAAACTACTTCTTGGTATGAGACTTAATACAGAGAGTCAGGGAAACTAGATCATCAAAGGAGGAATGGAAAAAAATGTGTGCGAAAGTTCAACTATGGTATACAAATGTGATAAAGATATGAATGCCTTTGAACATGGTTATGTATGTGGTGAAGGAGTGGAAAAATATGCTTTGGGTTTGGACCTTTTAAGTATGTCTGGGGAGGGAAAAGAGAAAATTCTAGAACAAGACCAAATACATTGCATATCTAATTATAAAAATAGGCTAGGTTGTAATTTATTATGTCTATACACGAATGCTAAGAGCATTAGAAACAAAGGGGTTGAGTTTTTTGCTTTATTGAATACGATGTGGCCTAAGATTGTTGGCATTAGTGAAACCTGGCTATCAGAATCAGATATGGTAAGTGGGATCGAGTGTAATGGATATACTATTTTTAGGAATGACAGAAGAGGTAGGAGGGAGGAGGAGAGTTAGGGTAGAAATACAAGAAAACAATGATGGTAACAATGTTGCATGTAGCGATGGGTTTGAGTCTATTTGGTGTGAAGTGGAGGTTAACAGAATGAAATATATGGTGGAGTGTTGCTACAGACCTGGCAGCTCAGTTGTAGGGGATGAAGAAATGCTTGGCCAATTTAGCCTTATGGGTACCAAGTGAATGATCATTATGGGTGACTTTAATTTTCCAAACATTGATTGGAGAGAAGAGAAATCTGATGATCTGAAAGAACAGGAATTTATTGAATTGTTGTGAGATAACTTTCTCAAGCAGCATGTGAAAGAAGGAACTCGAGGTGAAAGAGTGTTGGATTTGCTCATAGCATCAGAAAGGATCTCTGTCAAGAATATGGCTATTTTACTACCAATTGGTGACAGTGATCATGCTGTTCTTTCTTGGGAAGTATTTACTTGTACCGAAGCTCCGATTAAATCAGGCTACATGCTGAATTACAAAGCTGGAAATTATGATCAACTTAGAAGAAACTGTTACTGAATAGAAAAAATGTCAGCAATGCATGGGAATCTTTGAAAAATGCTTGAATGAGCAGTATCTGAATATATCCCTAGTGTTCGAAGAATAAATAGGTTGGGAGTGAAATGAACGTGCAGCCTTATTAAGCTAGAGATAAATTTCAGGAAGTAACTATTAAAATGTAACACTATGTAACACATATTCAAGGACTATGATAAAGATTTTTTTTATTTTTTTAAATATTAACCCTACATAAGGAAAGTTGCAAACACATAATCAGCATTGTATGTAAATGATGTCACTATACAAGAATGTACCTTTTTTTTTTTTTTTTTTATGATTCTTATGGATTGTTATTCTCATGCTTTTTTTTTGTGACTTCACAAAAAAGTTGTAAACCAATATAGTACTTTATTACAATGGACAGGCTAAGATTTTTGCATTTATTTTACTATTTCTTTCATAATTTGGGAACTGTTCTAAAAATCGAGATGACGTAAGAGGCAGAATTAATCATAAAATATTATTACCAGAATTGCGTACGTACGAGTGGTCTGGAAAGTTCTGATAAACACCTAGACAAAAATGATATCAAAGCAACTGATATAACTACAAGAAAGAACATACTAGTAACAGAGTTATGAAGGTAACTTATGATTAAATTATACATTTTTGGTCGTTTTATAATAGAAATACAATTTTATTAATACAGACCAGTTTACAATAAAAACATTTATTCAAACCTACCAGTTTCGCCAGCAAACTGTCTGGCTTTTTCAAGGCATTACGGAGATATGAAAGTTAGTAAATGCAAATTAAAAGGAACATAAAAACGTTGTAAACCAAACTAGTAGCTATGGTTACACGTTTCACGTGACAGAGATGACTTATTGTTCTTATTCATTATCACGCATGCATGTTTGTTGTAGACTTGTAATGTGATTACTGGCTAGCTGTAGTTCAGATTGATTGAGAGAGAGGATCAAGTTTTTCCATGAACTGTTTAGAATTACACCCTGATTTCTGTTGAAGTTTCCGCCGGTTATTAGTACTATTGCGGCTTCCTTAAATACACGATGTCTGTAGTCGTCAGTGAGATATGGCATGGAGCTGTTTTGCCAATCTATCATGTGGTTAGACGTGCAGAAATGATGTGCTAAGCCTAAAGAGATGCTTCTGTTGTGGTTTACATCACCAACATGTTCTTTTTGTCTAATTTCTAAACTTCGTGAAGTTTGTCCGATGTAGGCAAGACCACAGAAGCAGGGAATGTAATATACTCCTGGATATTTGTAGAACGGAACTTTATCTTTTGGAGATCCTAAAACTTGTCTGATGTTGGTGGTTGGTTTGAAGACCACTCTGATGTTGTGTGCTCTTAGTATTCTTGCTATTTGATAAGAAATTGACTTGATGAAAGGTATCACTACAGTAGAAATGTGCTGACGGTGGGATTCTTCTTGTCTGGGGTTGTCATTGTATAGATATTTTTTGATGATGTTTTGAGGATATCCATTTTGTGATAATGTGTTAGCTATTAGTGAGAGTTCATTCTGTGTATCCTCCTCTTCTGATATAAACGTTTTGGCTCTATGTTTCAACATGTGGATAATACTCAGTTTGTGTGTCTTGTGATGGTTTGAAGTATAGTGAAGATATCTTCCAGTATCTGTGGGCTTTCTGTAAATGGATAATTTGACACTGTTAGGTTATTTTTTTTATCAAGATATCTAAAAAATGCAGTTGGTTGTTGTTTTCTACTTCCAGAGTGAATTTTATCTTGCCATGTATTGAGTTGATTTTATCCACAAACGATTTTAAGTTGTCTAAGCTGTCTTGCCATATGATGAATATATCATCCACATATCTCCACCATGTAGATGGTCTCAGAGAGATTGCAGAGAGAATTTCTTTTTCAAGTTTTTCCATGAAAAGGTCTGCACAAGATGGTGATAGTGGGCTTCCCATTGCTAGGCCTTCTAATTGTTGGTATATGGTGTTGTTAACCTTGAAGAAATTAGATTGAAGGCAGTGTCTAAACATCTGTGTGATGTCTAGAGGAAAGAGGTCTTGGATGATGTTTATTACCTCTTCTACTGGAACATTGGTGAAAAGGGATACAACATCTAGACTGGCTAGCATGTCTGTTGGTGCAATCTTAATGGCTTGGAGTTTATTTATAAAATGTTGACTATTCTTGATATAGGATTCTGTTGATCTTATTTTATTATTTATTAAGTTTGCAAGATGCTTTGCCAAAAGGTAGGTTGGTGATGATCTTCCATCAACTATTGGATGGAGAGGTATATCCTGTATATCCTATTAAGATCAACAAAACTCATTGCAATCCATTTTACCACTAGTTTTTTGGTAAAATGGAAACTGTTATTTCGCATGTGGTTTTCATTTTTAATATTTTTCTAATTCTTCAATCTTTTTTTACAAGAATTCTGTTAACATGCTTTTGTATACTTTTTTTTCTGATTGCTATCCATTCATTTATTGATTGCAAGGCACATTTTGTATATCTCTTCACTTCTCGTTCTTATAAAATTTTTATTTTGACAATTCCCGAATATTAATTGAATCATCGTCTTGTTTCAGATGTATAAGATAAAACTAGTCTTATACTTTTATATCTACACTGTTTGGAAAGAAGTCAATTAACATTATAGTGTGAGGAACAAACAGCCACAGCACTGACCTTAATAATATGCAGGAACTCCTTTCACTGTGATGACTGCAGCAATCTTATGGAGAATACTTTCCATAAGCATGGGATAGGAATCAAAGGGAATTCTGAACCACTCTTCCTGTAGGCCTGTAATGAAATCATGGACTGTTCTGGGGTGGACATCCCTTGACCTCACTCGATGCTTCACTTCATCCCACAGATGTTCATTAGGGTTGAAATCAGGCCAGTAAAGAGTGTGTAATGTTCATGTCCACAAGCCATGCAGTCACAGCAAACAGCTTTATGATATGCTGCAATATCTTGCTGAGAGAGAGACAATGGTTAGTTGCACAGAAATGCCACAGAGTATGAAGCATGATATTGTTCAGAATGTTCAGATACCTCTGAAAGTTCAATGTTCATGGTATCAGAGACAGAGGTTCAAGGCCAAACCGGGAAAAACAAGACCATATCATCAATACTGTCACCTCTGAATTTCATAATTGTGGTTATGCACTCTGGGAAGAGATGTTCACCAGGCATCTGCCTCACCCACACCAGTTCATCTGCTTAGTACAGGTGTAGTGTGATTCGCTACTCCATAACACAACTTTCCAAACTTCCAGATCCCAACGTACATGCTCTTTGCACCACTGAAGACGATGCTGCATGTTGGTTAGGATAATGTAAGGCTTGAATACTGTGGTCTTACCATGGAAACCCATGTTGCAAGCCTCAGTTCTGAATGTTTTTGTGCAGATTTATGTTCCAGTCGATTCCTAGAACTTCACAATCAATGTGTTGGCCAATGAATGGCAGTTTTTATATATTATTGTTCACAAAACTCTACGGTAACATTTGGCAAGTGCTACCCTGCAGTGGACTACCCACTGCAAGGCAGCACTTGCAGTTGACAGCCTGTGCTTCCATCTCAGTATGGTATTACCAATTGTTGACTTGGGATGGCCCAATTTGTCAAACAGATAGGCCTGCAATATGGCATCCTATCACAATGCCTCTTTCAAACTCTGTCAGTTCCCTTCTCTCAGCCTGCACACAGTTGCACTGAATTGGGAGCATCATATTCCTCCAATTTATACTGGCTACAAACATGTGACTTGTTATATGGCATGATGTACCTTGCCCATGGGAGTGTCTGTTGATTTCTTTTCAAGCAGTGTATATAAGTTAAAACTAGTCTTATACTTTAATATACCTATCTTAGTTCATCATCATCATCAAATTCCTGACATGTACCCTCAAAGGGTGTACAGGATATGATAGTACTACATGAAAAATTTACATCATTACTAACTTCTTATCTACAATTTTTCTCCAAATCAGTCTGTTATTTGTCAAGACTCCAACATTATCAGATCTTATATTTCTATCGTCTAAGGCACTTTGTACCATATCAATCCACCTATATCTTGGTCTTCCTCTGGGTCGTTTTCCTGCCAACCTGGCAGAAAACACTTGTTTTGCTAATCTTTCCTTGCCCATTCTGTTTAAGTGAACATACCACCTGAGATCAGCTCTACTAACACATTCCTGGATGCTGACAATGTCAAGTTCTTTCCTAATATCCTCGTTTTTAATATGATATTGCCATTGATGCCATCTGTTCACGCCTATAATCTTTCTCAGGACTCTCATATCTGTGGTCTCTAGTCTTTGGTCAAGTGTTTTACTTCTGACCCAGCTTTCAGATCCATAAGTTAAAACCGGTTTGAACACTGTCTTGTATACAGCTAATTTAGTTGCGACTAATTTCTCTCTTATTCCATATGAATTTATTCAATTGACTGCCTACAGTACCAGCTTTGTTGATTCTGTTGTCTATTTCCATATTTAATTTACCATCTTCACTAAAAATTGTGCCTAAGTAGCTGAAATGTTTTACTTGTTCCACAGGTTCCCTGTTCACTACACAGTTGACATTTTCAACAATTCTACCCATTTTCATTGTCTTTGACTTTTTAATGCTGACCTTTATATACCATATCTATTACAACAGTTATTCAATTTAGTCTGTGAATCTTGCAAACTTGTAGCGGATTTATTTAGAAGTATAACATCGTCTGCATAAAGCAAAGAGCTCACATTAGCATCTCCAATTCTGATATCATGTTTAATACCACTTTCCATCATAATGTGATCCATATAGATAATGAATAACAGAGGGGATAATGTACATCCTTTTCTCACACCAGATTTAACATTAAACCATCTTCCTGTACTTCCTTTAATTCTAGCTGCTGACTTACAACTCAAATAAAGATTAAGTATTGCTTGATATGATGCCCCATTGACACCATTGCTAGGTGCGTGCAGTAATACACAGTACACAGCGAGAGTTAGAGCACCTGCAAAACTCTTTCCAGAGTGCCTCGGCTAACAGAAATAAACAAGTGTTTGAAAGGAAAAATAAGGTAAAAGTGGGAGAGTTTCTGAAATGAAGGAAAGAGTGTTGTATGGTGACTCGTTATTAAGAGGAGTGATAGATGGGAGTTTAACTAAATCGTACTTACCGGGTGCAAAATTTAAGGATGTAAGTGAGAGTATTAAAGCACAAAAACAGAGGGTGAAGGAAAATGATAGTTGTGACGGGTAGGAATGAATTGAAAGGAGATAAATTTTTTATGAGAGAGGACTTTAAAGTATTGTTAAAGGTAGCGAAATAAAAGAGTGACAAAGTTAGGATGGTAAGTTTGTTGCCACGGTATGACAGAGAGGAGATTAGAAGGAGGGCCATAATCACAAATGACTTTATGCACAGGTTATGCAGATGGTGTGGTGTGGAATTCGTGGACATGTGGAATGAGTTTGATGGGCGAAAGGATTTATACAAGATGGATGGCCTGCATTTGAATGGATTTGGTGTGCGGAGACTAGAAAAAGTGTTGCTGAATGAAGTGAAAATGGATGTGCAGAACCAGGGAAACTAGAACTACCAAGGAGGGGGGGGGGAGTGGATATGCAGACATCAGTGAGACAGTTGAGTGTAAGACTGTATATAATGTACCCGAGCCAGTACTAAAGACAAGAAATCAGGATGGGATAGTTAGAATAACGCATCAAGATAGGGGTGGGGAAAAGGGACCCCCTGCATTTCGTGTATACTAATGCCAGGAGTATTAGGAACAAGAAGGAAGAATTTTTGGCCTTGATTGGCTCTTCCTGGCCACAGGTTATTGGCATTAGTGAAACATGGCTGATGGAAGATGATATAGTTAGTGGGATAGAATGCGTAGGTTATAGTGTGTTTAGGAGGAAACAGAGAGAATAAAATGGGGGGGAGGAGTGTTATTGATGATAGCTGATGAACTGCAGCCAAGGAGAATTGAAGTTGTATTGCAGGATAGTGAAAATAGCTCATTTGAGGCTATTTGGTGTGAGATTGAGACTGGCAGAACAAAATATATAGTTGGGTGCTGCTATAGACCAGGTGATGGAAGAGATGGTGGAGTAGTATGCATAAACAAATTGATGAAATGAGTGAAAGGAGGGTAATTATTATGGGGGATTTCAACTATAGTAACATTGATTAGAAGGAGGAAAGGTCACATGTAAGGAAGGAAATGGATTTTATTCAATTATTAAGGGATAACTATCTGAGACAGCATGTAAGTGAAAATACTAGGGGTTTGAGAGTGCTTGACCTGGTAACAGCATCTGAGAATTTGACTGTAATGAATATGACCATGTTGCAACCTATTGGTGAGAGTGATCATAAGGTGTGGAATTTTCGATTAACACAGGGTATATTTGGAATTACCGTGCTGGCAAGTATGACAAGCTTAGGAGATTGCCTGGATCAGTGCCATGGCATGTAAAACTGCAAGGGCTGGATGTCGATAGAGCATGGGAAGTGGTCAAGGAGAATTTACAGGAGGTTATGGCTGATTGTATACCTAGGGTCCAAATAGTAAAACAAGTAGGGGTTAAATGGATGAATAACACCATTAAGCTTGAGCTGCAAAAAAAAGAAACAACTGTGGAGGGAATTTAAAGAGAAAGGTGACCCACAGGCACACAAACGGTATAAAGCACAGGCCAGAAGGGTAACAGGTGTGGTAAAAAAAGCAAAAGCGGATTATGAAAGAAAACTGGCTATGCAAGCTAAAGAGAATCCCAAACAGTTCTTTCAATATGCTGCAAGCAAAAAAAAAAAAAACTGTACACGGCAGAATGATTTTAAGGAATGATGATGGTAAGGAGGTCACTGAATCAGTCGATATAGTGGAATTACTGAGCGAGCACTTTGCAAGAGTATATATCATCCAGGTGGTGACATTGAAAAAATGAAGGAATAATTAGTTTATACGGGAATTGTGATGAATGAAGTGGAGATAAATAGTCTATTACAGAACCTTAATGTGAATACATCTCTGGGATTGGATGGTATACCGGCAAGGGTCTTACGTGAAGCAGCTAAAGAATTATCAGTGCCTTTGACCATGTTGTTTAATCTGAGTCTTGGGTCTGGTTTAGTCCTGAAGGTATGGAAACAGGGGAAAATAGTTCCACTGCATAAAGGAGGATCCAAGACTACTGTTGCAAATTACCAACCGATCAGAATATCAGGAATCGTTGTCAAGGACTTGGAGAAAGTAGTCAAGGGAAAAATACAGGAATGGATTGATAATAATGAGATACTGTACGGCGGACAGCATGGCTTTGTGAAGGGTAGATCATGCCTCAGTAACTTGCTCAAGTTTTATAACACAGTGACGGCTGAAATGGATAAGGTTAATGGGTTTACAGTGATACTGCTGAACCTGGCTAAGGCATTTGAGAGGATACCACATGGAATTCTAATCCGTAAACTACAACATATGGGAATGGATATAGCGTTGGTAAGATGGATAGGTGGGTGGTTGATGGAGAGATATCAGAGAGTAGTTTATTCAGGAGTAGAGTCCAAAAGACAGCCTGTGACTAGTGGTATGCCGCAGGGTTCTGTTCTTGGACCACTGCTGTTTAATTTGTTCATTAACGACATAGGGAAGGATCTAAGAGGAACAGTTCATTTGTTTGTTGATGATGCAAAGTTAGGTAGGGTAATAGTGAATGCAGAAGATGTCAAAATTTTGCAGGAAGACTTGGATAGATTGGAGTTCTGGGCTAAGGAGAATGGATGTCAATTTAATGTGACAAAATGTAGAGTTATGCATTTTGGAGTGAAAAGATTAGCAGCTGTATACCACATTGGTGGAACTGTACTCCATGAGATTGATGAGGCCAGGGACCTGGGAGTGTTGGTGGATAGGGAGATGAAGTTTAGGGGACACATTGCAAAAGTGGCTAAATCAGCTCATCAACTCACTTGGTTGTTGAAAAATACTTTGACGAGCAGAGACAAGCAAGTTATTGTACCTCTATACAGAGCCGTGATAAGACCTCATCTCGACTAATGTGCCCAGATTTGGTCACCGAGGTTTCTTCTTGATGGGGAGGAGGTGGAGAGGATCCAGAGGAGAGTGACCAAGATGATAGCAGGTCTATAGAATGAACCTTATGAGAACAGGTTGAAGATTTGTGGGTTGCAGAAATTAGTTGATAGTCGGAAAAGGGGAGATATGATTGAGAAATTCAAATTGCTAAAAGGTTTCTATAGGATTAATTCACAGGAAATGTGAATTAATCCTATAGAAACCTTTTAGCAATTTGAATGTGGTTAGCAAGGGTGTTAGAGCTGGGTTCTTTACTTTTAGAGTGGTAAATGAGTAGAATAAGCTGCCAGAGTGTTGTGGGTGCTATTACAGTGAACAAGTTCAAGGCAAGGTATGATAGATACTGTGAGAATGTCGCATAGTTGTGTGGACATGATGTTTAGGGCCTCCCTCAATGAGTCTAAGGACTCCCTGGAGTCGCCCGTAATAACAATAACAATAATATAACTGTAGTGTATTGAATAGCTTCTCTCTTGGCACCTTGTCATATGCGTTTTCCAGATCGACAAAACTTAAATACAGATCTTTGTTATATTCCCATGCTTTCTCAACTATTTGTTGTAAAGTGAAGATCTGATCCTGACAGCCTATATTTGGCCTGAATCGAGCTTGTTCTTCACCAAGCTTTTCTTCCACAATTCTTCTCAACCGTATCTCAAATATACTTGAATAGATCTTGCCAGGCTTAGTAGGAAAATACCTCTGTAATTCTCACATTCAGTTTTATTTCCTCTTTATATATGGGTACTATTAGAGTTCTACTCCAATCATCGGGAATTCGTCCCTCTGCCCAGGCTTTCTGAACTATGCAGTGCAGCCACTGTAAGAATTTTATACCACCATACTTCAGCATTTCTGGTCGAATATCACCTACTCGTGCTGCTTTTCCACATTTCAAGCCTTTGATGGCTTTTTCTACTTCAAGAATGGATATGTATTCCTGACTGTATGCCTGTTGAGTGTTTTTTTACCACTGTGCTATCACTGCTTGTTTTATTTAGCAATTTTTTGAAGTAACTCAATACTTCAAGGATATCTTTTTCTCCTGTTTTCATTTCACCTTTATCATCTCTAACTCCTTTTACAGCACTCTTCCCTCCATTTCTAAGCTTCTTCAACAACCTCCAGCATATTTTGCCACCATCTTGATATTTATTTTCAATGTTCTTGCCAAAGTCCTCCCATGACTTTTGTTTAGCTAGTTTTATACAATGTTTAGCTTTCTTACATTTGTCTCTGTATTCTCTAAGAGCACAAGCTGACTTATTTGCCAGGAACTTTTGATATGCTTTCTTCTTTTCCTTTACTGCCTCTTTAACTTCCTGTGTCCACCATGGAGTAATTTTTCTATCCTTGCAGACAACTTCACCACATGCCTCTCTAGCTGAATCAATCACGGTTTGCTATCTCCAAGGTTTGGTTCCTGTTCTCAAACTCTTTAATTTTTCCTTCATCTTTGTGTATTTTAGTCTACAGTTCACATCTGAGAGCTGCTCAACTTTTATTCGCTTTAAAATTTTCTTACATGTCATTCTTTTCAATATGAAATTCAATTTTATCCTGCTCAAAACTAATAGTGATCACTTCCAATTTCAAATCCTCTGTACACTCTGGTGTCCTGCACCAGGGAGAAAATATCATTATCAACAATAACATAGTCACTGAGACTTTTCTTATTCCTTGCCTCTTCTCTCCATGTGAATTTGAGCACATTTTTATGTTGGAACATGGTGTTATTAATAACCAGTCCATGTCCTGAGCAGAAATCCAATGGGTATTTGCCATTATTATTAGCTTTGCTCTTTTCTCCAAATTTTCCCAAAACATATTTGTATGTCTGACAATCACTTCCTACTCTGCTATTTAGATCCCCAACAAGGACCAACTTTTCCTTTTTCGTTGTGTCGGTAGCTTTCTCTAGACCCTCAAAAAATTCCTCCACTTCTACCTTAGTAGAATCTTCTGTGGGACCACAGGCACAAATAAGTCTCATTGTCCAGTTCCCCATTCTCATATTTGCCCACATCATTCTGCTTGAGACTGCCTGCCATTCAAGAAGATTAGCCTCGTATTTTGTGTTGAATACTATGGTCACCCCTTCTTTTCCTTGATTGTCATTGCCTGAATATAACATTTTGTATTTATTGCTCAGAAAGATCTCACCAGTTTTTGTCTTTTTTGTTTCAGTCACCCTTATTATGTCAATCTGCTACTTATCTAATTCTTCAGCTAGCTCCTTATCTTTGCCATTCAGGCTTCTTATGTTGATAGAACCGATCTTTAACTCTGGTGATGTTGAGTTGGGGTGTGCTTTCAGATTTGTTCCAGTAGCTGACTTTTTGCTCTTCATCCTGGTTCCCTGGCGAAAACAACGAGGGCCTTGTTTAACCGGGCGATGCCCCAGCTGACATGAAATTCTGTCATGTTATACCATCATTTTCTATATTGGTTTAAGTCAATAAGAATACAATTTGGTTGGCTAAATCCCAAATTGCCAGCCCATCCTCATTCATTCAGTATCCCGGCAGATACCCAACAGGGTGCACCATGAGAAGGTGAAAATGGACATTAGGTCAGAAGACCTATTTGGTTCTCTGCATTCTTTTAAAGGCTATGTGGAGGTCTCCTCTCAGTTATACAGCTTTGACCCTTAAGCATCCTCCCGTATCTTAGTTACAATATTTAAATCTTTGTTTTTTCTATATTGTTGTGTTTAAACATTCAGAAATTTTCTGTCTTAAATAGGCTGCTCTTATACCTCATTCTCTGTTATTCTTTCTAAAGTAGAAATATAATGCACAATGTAAAAGAGTATTGCATTTCTTCAATAATGCATAAGTATGTATTATGAAAAAGTTTATTATTCCAAAAGATCTAAGATTTTATATATATACAAAGATTAAAGCACATCAAAATAAATATAATTTTTATAGTAAGAGAAAAGGCCTGATAAGCTTTATGCACAAGGAGCTGAATCTCTGCTTTTGCCTTTCATAATCCAATAAAATTTATTTGAAACAGCATATTGTCATTAATGCTGGTTGTCAAGTATATGTTGTGTGACAGAATTCAAGCATCAAATTATAATCCAATCTGTCTGTCAGGTGTTTTTGTGGTTAAAGTGTTGGAAAGACAGGTGAGAGAGAGTCAGGATCCAGAATTGGGTTGACAACAATGTTATTATCTCTAATGGACAGCACATATTTGCTAAAAGGCAGTCACGTTTTAGTAATCTACTTATTATTGCAATAAGGTGAGACAGCAGCAATGGATGTGGGAGATAGATACACAGTAGTATACTTAAGCTTTACCAAGGCTTTTGATAGATTACTTCATGATAAATTGATAGTCAAACTAGAGCAGATGGGGTTGGATATTAGACTAGTGCATTAGACTGGAGATTAGCTGTCTGATAGGTGTCAACAAGTTGTGTATGGAGGAGCAATATCCCAGAAGAGGAGAGTCACTAGTAATGTGCTTCAGGGGTCTGTTTTAGAGCCACTGCTGTTTAACCTGTATGCTAATGATATTGCAGAAGATTTGAATGGAGATATACAGTTGTTTGCATATGATGCAAAGTTGGGATATACTATGAGGAGTAGTGCAGATGTTCTGGCCTTACAAGAAGACTTAAATAGATCGAATGAAAGAACTTGAGAGTCGGGATGCCAGTTCAATGTTGTGAAATGCAAGGTTTAAAATCTGGAAAACAAAAATGGGATACAGAATTTACTCTTGGTGGGGATATATTGTTGGAGGAGGAGGAGGAAATAAGAGGTCTTGAAGGGATAAAATATAGAGGACACATTGTCAAAATTGTAAGGACTACAATGAATTCTGAGAATGATGCAGAGGACACTGACCTATAGAAGTAAGGAAATTCTGGTTCCACTGTATAAGGCTTTTATTAGGCCTCATATGGACTACTGTGCACAGATTTGGTCACCTGGTTTTCAAAAGGACGAAGAGATATTGGAAAGTGTCCAGAAGTGATTGACTAAGGTAGTCTCATCTCTGGAATGTTGAATATGAAGAAATGTTGAGAAGATGCAATCTACAGGAATATAGTGGATAGGATGAAGATGGGTGATATGACAGAGATGTACAAGTTGGCAAGGGATTGCTATAGGATTAACAATGAAGAAGTTTTTCATAAAATAATTCATCCCTGCAAGCTATATAAGAAGGGCGTGAGCAAGGGAGTGAAGAGAAGGTTTTTTGCATGGAGAGTTGTGAATAATTGGAATGCACTGCCTGAGAGCATGGTGTTTGCAGAGAATTTGAATGTGTTTAAGGCATGGTATGTGGATCTGTGTGTGTATGCCAAAGGGACTACACCTCATGGGTTCTGAGTCTGTGACACCCATGGGTTCTTAGGATAATAATAATAATATTTCCTATGTTTCTTCTTTTTAACTTTTATTCTCTTTGGTTTTCTGTATTACATTCTTGCTTTTTCCATTTTTCCACATACATGTATGTGAAAATACTTGGTTAATTTTTAAATCTAATACTGTTTCAGCCTCAGCATTAAGTTCAGTACTAAATAAATTAAAATATAAAAATCCTTTCAAGTAAACAACTTGAAGATTGCAACAAATATATGATTATCTTTATACTCAAGATTTTCAGGTACATTTTGTCAGTCAATATTCTTTTTTAATAACAAAATTTAATCGCTATTATGATTATTAACATTCAACCTTCATGAGTCAGAGACTCATCATGAGAAATATACACAAAAAGGTCATCCAACTGTGCCTTAAACTGATTCAATGTGTCTATTCTTTTATTTTTATTCAATTCTACATTCACAACTCACACAGGCAATGCATTCCACTCACCAACTACTCTTGATGTAAAGAAGCTGCTCCTCACTCCTCTTGCACCCTCCTTATACACTTTCCAGGGATGGCCTCAACCTGATAATGCCTGACTAGTTTATGTCTCAATCATATCCCTCTCTCCTCTTATTCATAAGGCTTTGCAATTTACATTCTCTCAATCTGTCCTTGTTCACCCCATTCCAAAGACCACTGACCATCTTTGTGAATGTTCTGTGTTTTCTAACATATCTTTGTCACCACGAAAACCCAGTGACCAAATCTGTGCACAATAATCCATATGAGGCCTGATCAAGACCTTATATTGAAAGTTTAAATTTTTTTATTGGATTTTTAAAATTTTTATAAAATTTTTTAATAAAAGTTTTTATTGAAAGATGTTTTGCATTATGGGAGATACTGAGATAGGAGTGATGTTAGCTTGGTCCACCTTTGCTATGAGTTGCCCGGTGTTGTACTACCTTACCCCAGTCCTGAAGATATTTTCAGGCGCCAACTTTGTTTGCTCACACTTGGATAAAGGATTAAACTAAATTTATTACAAGACCTTATACAATGGCATCACAAACTCTTTATTTCTGCATGTCAGGGTCCTTATGCAGCATTGCCATTAATTGATATAATGCCTTCACAAATTGTGCAATGTGACCCATGCATTTCAGGTCCTTGTCCACCACCACCACTCCCAGATCTCTCATTTCCCCTACCTCCCTTAAAGTTTCCCCATCAAGTGTATACTTTGTATCCCATTGTTGCTTACCAAATTTCAAAATGTTAAACTTTGCAACCTGATAATCCCTGCTTGATTCTGCATTGCTCTCACCAATTTTGCATCCTCTGCAAACAGCTACATATCACCAGTTAAACCCTCCCAATATTATTAATATACAAGCTGATGAACAATGGTCCCAAAACTGATCCCTGCAGTGATCTTCCTCTTTTGGGATACCTATCTGACAGCTAGTCACTGATCCCAAAACATTTAAATTGTAGCCTAATGAGTAGGTACAAGTATCAGTTCATTGTGCATAAAACTTAGGACTTTTCTATTACTGTTAATCTTGGAGCTAAATGGAAATAATTTTCAGAAATCCAAATTATAATTTTTAGTATTAAATTAAATTCCACATTAAATTTGATTAATTTAAAAGAAACTATTGTTACTTATGTTAAGCTTTTAATCACATAATATAAAACATAAGGAATAAAATTTTAAATGGTACTGACAAAAAGATTTTGCTGAAAGTCAAGAAAGGTTGGATATTCCCTATTCCTGATCTCAGAAACAATTATATGATAACTACGCAAAACTACTATAAAAGAAAACTTTCAGAAGTAAATTATGTATAGTAATAGACTTCTCTTACAAGTAATAAAAAACTGCTACATAGAAAGTATCACTGCAAAAACTAAGAAGCTTCCATATCAGTTATAACAGATGGTATTACTATTGTATTAATTTCAATGAAATTTGCAGAATGATGTTGAGTGCTGGTTGAAGTTCACATTATGGTTTAATGCAGTAGAGGGGACAACTTTTTTTTTTCATGTTCAGTACAACAGTTTCTCATAAAATGTATTCACCACATGTAATGAAATATTAAATAATTTCTTCTTTTGAAAGAGAGGTGTAATTTTTATATGTGTAAATATCAGAGATAGTAATTGTTGCAATAAAAAATTAAACTATATTTGTATTCATAAATATATAAACAATATAATTTTAATTCATATTTTTAATTCACAATATTTACTTCTTTTTTTTTTACTAGAAGTACCAATTTACCATAAACCCTTATTGTTTTTACCCCACATGGCCAGTGGCAATCAGGTTGGACACCAGGGATTTCAATGGAATTTGAGGTCAGTATAAGGAAAAAAAGTAAACATGTTTAATGATTCCAATATTTTGTCTCTGTTAAAACTACAAAAAGAATAAGTGCAAGAAATTAAATTAAACACCTAAAGTCCTCTTAGTGGATGCAGATAACCAGCTTTAGCTGCTGGACAGAAGGTCTAAGTATTATTCTTTCTATAACTTGGAAATTCACACAACCCTATTTACTGCTGCTTGGTTTTTTTTTTTTTTTACATCCATCGCCAATTCCAAAAGATGTTTTCCATATTTGTTTGCTGCAGGAAAACATAGCAGTTTTTACCCATTTGATTATGCACACAGTATATATAGCATGGTCTGCTAGATCTGACTGATCATAATCGGTAGCAAATATATTTCTTGTGTTCTTCAAGATAGATGTTGGCAAGATCTTCCAGCCAGTCCATAATATGATAAATTAAAAGAACAAGGAACCATGTTATTGTAACTGTAGACAGTGGATAAACACTACTTTCAAACTTCACATGATTTGAAAGCAGTGCAGAGATTATATTTTTACGTTAAAGATATCAAGAAATTTTATACTTGGTTTTAATTCTTTTACCAAGTAAGCAAAACAAAGTTTTGCATGTGAAATATATTCATGTCTCAGTACTTGTATATAGAGGCTAATGACTTCATATCACTTGCCTTAGTATGTATCCCATAATGCAAAGCACCCCCCCCCACTTTCAGACATATATAATGCAATGCATAATGGGAAGGGCCACTACCCAGACCGGTTTCAACCTTTATTGAGGTCTCTTCAGTGGGAGCCAGACCTGGAGATATACCATATTATATTGCATTGTACACACCTGAAAGGATGGGGGTGCTTTGCATTATGGGATACATACTAAGGCAAGTGATGTGAAGTCATTAGCCTCTATATACAAGTAGCTCAGATTTGCATGTGAATATATTTCACGTGCAAATTTTGATTTGCTTACTTGGGATAAGGATTAAAACCAAGTATAAAATTTCTTGGTATCTTTAACTTATATTACACCCAAGATAAAAAAAACAAAAAAACTTTTCTACAGAGATTATATTTATTTAAAACAGTATTACTGTAATATGTTGAGAGAGCCAGAGGAAGGAGGAGAGGAACAAATATTTTGTTATTTTTGTTGTCACTGTGGCCATAAGATGGTGCAATAAATAAAGATAAGTTCGACTGTGAGAGAAGCCTGGTTAGAAAGGAGGTTGAGAGCTCTGTTAAGAAAAGGTTTTTACAATATCATATTATTGGGGGGGGGGGGCAACTAGGAAGTTTTATGGATAGGCTGTAAACCTGCAGCTAAATGGAGAAAACACTAAAATTATATAAATATGAACCAATATGGACAAAGTGGATTTGAAGAGACTCTGTGCCTGACACTTCAAAAGGGGAATGTGTTTATCTACAGAACTGTGAGACTCTCATTATCAATTAAAAAAAAAAATCCAAGCCATCTTTGATTGCACTCACAGGATATATTCAAAATACTTGAATACTTTTCACCTCTTCTGCTGTTAACAAGCTACCAAAATAATTTTATTATTTAATATGTGTAACCAAGGCATAAGTATAAACAAGAAAACCAAAATCTACACATCACAAACTTAAAAATTATATATATACACACACACACACATATACAGGGTGTTCGGGATAAATTTGACAGTTTCGTAAGGAAAAAGAAAATCTTCTTTGTATCTATTAAATTTAATGAATTGACAAAAAAACATTACAGGCAGAGTTAATTACAATACTATCAACAAGATTTACTCAAAATAACCACCATTAGCATCGATCACAGCTTCAATTCTGCTTCGGAACCTCGAACAAGCTGATGCTACAGTCTCCCTGGGAAGGGCCGCAAAAACTGTTTTAATTTTATCCATTAACTGGGCTTTTGTATTACTGGAAGTGCGATTGGTGTCTTTTTCAACTGCACCCCATACAAAATAATCCATGGAGTTAAGGTCTGGGGAGTTTGGAGGCCAAACATTTGGACTGGTGAAGTCGTAGAAATTTTCAGACAACCATTTTTGACTTTTCCCAGAGGTGTGGCAAGGGGTCGAATCCTGCTGCCATACATACGGCCTACCATTGGCTACCCTTGTTATCCAGGGCTTGACTACAGTTAGCAACTCCACGAACAAAGCCCGAATTCCAATGCCAGGGTTCTTCAACACCTGTTCCTGCAGATTTGCGAGGAATTCTGCTGTACGAACGCAATCAGATCGTCTGCTAGGGATCTTTCTTCTTGCTACATCCTCGTAGTCACCATTGCAAGTCTCTAGTTCATGCCTGATTGTTTTTACTGTATTCAGGGAGCATTGGGCAGCAGTCGTAATATCCTTATTTTGATGGCGGGCACGAATCATCATGATACAAGTTATTCTCTTCCATGATTCAGGTGGGTTCCAGCTATCCATCCTTTCTGACATCTTGTATATGAATGAAGAAGGGTCCAAACTTTTAAATGAAGAGAAGTGTGTGTTAATACATGTAACTTACGGAAAAATATAATTAATTATAAATATGTCAAATTTATCCCGAACACCCTGTATATATATGGCATAGATAAATGCAGTAAACACATAATACCTTATCACCCATTATCAAAAGTTTTAGTAACAATTCACAATAAAAACAACTGCACATACTCACAGTGAGAGAATCTGAATTTGGAAGTTCCAGTTTATCCCACAAAACATGCCATTTTTGAGGTAAATGACCCAATTCTGTCTCCAAACTATGGACTGCCTATTATCAGTAAACCAAACATGTTAATATTAAATAATAAATGCATGCATACAAATTCCAAAAGTTTAACTGCAAAAGAGAGATAACTATAAATATTGTTACACACTACCTCACTACAGTAGATTTGAAGGGAGTAAACAACAGTTTGTTATTGTGGAAGAGTTGCTGTAATGTATTTTCTTACAAGAGCATTAATGTTAGAGGACATTAGGTAGCACTGTTTGGTAGTTGTTACTGTGGGTGATGGAGTTGACTGTACATCATGTACATTGAACAACTGAGTATTAAGGCTTGGCATTGATTTACACTCATAATTTACTGTAATGAATACAGCACACAGAAATAATTAAACAGATTTAACAGATACTATATTTCAATTGTCACAGAGATATACACTATTAAAATTGTAATAACACACAAAAACACACTAAAAAAATACTCAGTTTACAAAAAACCCACCCACAGGTAGATAGAGATTCAAACTTTCTCATCATCCCTCCACCACTGCCGTATTATTAAAACTCATATCAAGAGAACCCCCTATCTTTAAATTATACTTGCCAAGATATTATATTCTTGTTTAATACTTTATTATCATTATTATTATAATTACTTTAGTAACCTCTCTTTCTTTCTTTTCTTTTCTTCTTGCTCTTGCCCACAATACTATTAGAGTATTCGAGGGCTAGGAGTGAATCTTTCCTATTTTGCTATTTCATTACATCTTATGCAGTGGCAGTCAGCCTAACAGAGTAGGCAGAAGTCTCAACCCACCTGGCCGCTAATGTGGTATGAATTGAGGAACAAAACTTCCCATATATGTGGAAAGGGCCTCTACAATCCTACCACTTTTTTTTCTTGCAGTAATTTCACTTCGCTTCAAAATGCTAATATGGTTGTGCCTTATAATGCATTTCATGCTGCATTTGTTGCACACAGAACAATCAAAGAAACGTTCAGGGCTTAAACAGAGGGTCCTGTTCGAGAAGTATGTTACAGTCTCTAACAAAAGCCAGTGATATTGTGAATGAGGAATACAGTAGATATAAGATTAATATTTGAGGGGAATTTTATATAGGCACATGAAATGTTCAGGTCTACAGATGGGTACTCTTGATATTGTTTGTAAAGAGATGGAGAAATATAAAATTGACATCCTGGGAATTACAGAGACCAGATGGAATGAAGAATGTCACTTCAAAAGACAGAATGGCAAGCTAGTTGTTTATTCAGGAGGCGATTCAAAGCATCATGGGGTAGCTGTGATACTGACAGTTCAGGAAAGAACCCTTCTTGGTTATAATCCTGCTAATGACAGTATACTTTGTTTTAGACTTAAGGTTTATCCAACTGATGTGTCAATTGCAGTAGTTTATGCATCCCACACAGATAGGCTAGAGTGAGCAATTCTATGAAAATTTACAGATTGTTTTGGACTGCCTACCAAGGAGAAATGCACTTTACATCTTAGGGGACTTTAATGCAAAAGTGGGAAAGAGTACGAGAGGTAGGCCTGGGTGAACATAACACCTATGGCAAAGACTGTTGGAATTTGCCTATGCTAAGAGATTAGTTATTACCAATACCTGCTTCCAGAAACATCCATGATGGACCTATACTTGGACATCTAACATTGATAGGTCAAGGCACCAGATTGATTACATCCTGGCTGTCCAACAGTGGAAGACAAGCATCTCTGATGTGCATACTTGTCCTGGAGCAGACTATGGTAGACCATCAGCTAGTAAGAGCCAAAGTAAGACTAAGACTCCGAAACCTTCCAAGTCAGGCACATCTCACTAGACTCATTTAAGAGTAATTCCTAGTGGGTTCACAGAAGAAACATCAACTCGGTTGGATGATTTTTTGGAAACTAGTGAGGAGAACTCACCAGAAATGCTTTGGGAATGAGTCAAGGTTATAATACAGGAGACTGCCAAGAAGTATCTTGGCCCAAGAAGAAGACCAAGAGACCCATGGGCATCAGATTCAACATGGGATCTGATCAAAAGAAGGCGATTGGAAAAACAAAGAGACACAGAGACTGAAGAATATAAGGGATTACATATAGAAATTGGAAGGGCCATCAAGCAGGAAAGGAAAAGTTTTATACTAACAAATGTGAAGACAGAGTTCCAGACAAGGAAGCATAATTATAAAAGGATGTTTCATTTAGTTCATGACCTAAAGCACAAGTTTAAGCCCAAAGTGAATGTCATGAAAAACAAGAATGAAGCAGTATTAATATTAACAGAAGAACTGGAAATTAAACACAGATGGAAAGAATACTGTGAGGAATTGTACAACAGAGAACATAAAGAAAATTTGTAGGAGTCCAGGAAAATTTCAATTTGGAACCTCCTCTATTTAGGCATGAGGCAGAAAGAGCAGTAAAACAGCTTATTAACAATAAGACGATAGGTGCCGATGGAATCCCGGCAGAATCAATTACGGCTACAGGGGATGAAGGGATAAGATAAGAGTGTTTCATAGATTGATTACAAGAATATGGGAGACATGATCATGGCCTGAAGACTAGAAGAAGTTAGTCTTCATACCACCACATAAGGGAGATATGAAGGATTGCAAAGACTATAGAACTATTAATTTTTTAATATCTCATGCAAGCAAGATTTTATTAAAGATCATTCTAAATAAGACTGAGGCCAAAGTTGAGGAAGAGATGCCTGAGGAACAAGCAGGTTTTAGGAAAGGTAAGGGTAAGAGAGATCAGATCCTTTGTCTATGATCTGTCTATGCCATAGACAGATCAGAGAAAAGTATAAAGAATTTAGACACCCTATAGCAGGGGTGTTCAACCCGTCGATCGTGGAGTGATTTTTGGTCGATCTCTTGTGTATTCCTCCTTACTTACAAATTTAATTAAAACTGAAAACATAATATTTTATTTATCATTCTGTATTATTTTTAATTCGCTTTAAGTGTATTGCTATTGTTTATTTATTTTTCGTTAAAATTGTCAAATCAGTAATTTTCTTATAAGTCCGGGTAAATTAATTAATTTGGATCAGTGGAAGTCAAACAGTGAGCCGAGTGAATACGATTATAAGCAAAGTGTAAAAACTCAATTGTAGCTTAAATATTCCAAAGCACATTACATTGATTTTTTACTTAGGTTAAGTCCCATGTGAATATTGTAAAAAAAAAAACTTTGTTTGTCTCGGTATAGTTTGTATTAGATATTTTTGTAAATAACTCTTTTGAAGCTAACTGTATATACTGCTTTAATAAGAATATGTTAGAGTGCTAAAAACAAAGGCAATGTTTTTGTTGCCGAAGCTGTACATAGCTCCGAAGTCAGTCAGAAAGAGTTCAGACAACTTTCCGATGGCTGGCAACTTACAATCAAAAGAAAGCGGAGGAGAACAAAAGGCATGCTGAACTTGAAACTTAAGATGAAAGACTCATACTGTTTCTTTGGGGGTTGCCAAACTTCATGCGAGGTCTCAGAGAAGGCCTAATAAAAAGGGACCGAGCGGCCTTCTCAGAGAGGAGGCCGCTCGGTCCAGAGTCAGAGAGACTGCCTGGATCCACATTGCTTGAGAGAGGAGTTTCCTGCTTCCAGAAAGGAACTTCTTGGTTGGAGACGTCGCTAGAGAGAGAGAGACTACTTCTAGGCCACAGACAAGGTTTCAAAATGCCGAAAGGAAGAGTTCCAACTGCCGAAGAAAAGTTTTTCCAATGCGTTGCATTTTCATTACAATTTGATGAATCAAACTACTTCACTGATATTGCTCAGTTAATGGTATTTATTTGCATGGTATTTCAAGATTATTCAAGTAAAGAAGAACTTTTGAAAATTATACCATTATTGGGAAGGACTAGGGGAGAAGACTTTTTTTCAGCATTTGATGAATTTGTGAAACAACACAAACTTCCGCTTTTTAAACTTGTGTCTATTACTACTGATGGTGCTCCTGCAATGATATGTAATAAATCAGGCTTCATTTCATTATGTAAAAACAATGACAAATATCCAGATTTTTTAACATACCACTGTATTATTCACCAACAAGTACTGTGTAGTAAAAGATTAAACACAAAAGATGTTTTGGATATTACATTTCAAATTGTAAATTCTGTTCGAGGAAAAGCCCTGCAACGATGGTTATTTAGATCAGGCAGATAATGATAGGGAACTTCTGTTGTACAATAATGTTCGCTGGCTCAGCAGAAGTCAATTTTTAGAAAGATTTCTTGTATTAATTAATGATATAAAAAATTTTCTTGATGAAAAAGGAAATATTTATCCACAATTGAGTGATAAAATATGGTTGTTACACTTATCATTTTAGTAGATTTCTGTACAAAATTAAGCAATTTAAATTTAGAGTTACAAGGTAGAGATAAAAATTTAATTGACATGTTAAGTTCAATAAAAACTTTCCAACAATACTTACTTTTATTAAAGAAAAATATAAATAACTGCGAATTTAGACATCTCCCATATTTATTAGAATTTTTTGAACAAAAATCAAGAAATGCTTCGCTATGATTTAAAATAATTTATTCGTGAAATAGAATTAGTTGAGGAAGAAATAAATTCAAGATTTAAAGATTTTAATAAAACTGAAATGATTGTATCTTTTATCAATAATCCATTTCAAGAAAACTTGAACATCACAGAAATTTTAAATAAAATTAGTGGGCTGTTTGATATAAACCAAGATGAAGTAGAACTTGAGATGATAAACATTCAGAATAGTTTACATTTAAAATCAATAACCAATCAAGTCATTTGGAAGTATGCACATGAAAAATTCCCAATATTAACTGATATTGCGCGAAAAATTCTGTCATGTTTCGGATCGACATACTTGTCAGAATCCGCTTTATCAAATATGACCGTCATAAAAAATCAATTAAGAAACCAAATTACAAATGATCATTTGGATGATTGTCTGCAATTGGCCACTTCTTCATATCAACTTGACTACGAAAATATTGCGAGGTCCAAACAATGCCAAATTTCACATTAACTTTTTTTTTTTTTTTTAATCAACCAGCATTTCCTGTAGCTTGTGAGTTTATAATCAATCTGATGTTTTTTTTCTAACTGGTTTTCCAAAATAGAGAAATAAATATTTTATTCCAATATATATATATATATATATTTTTTTTGTTGTATTAAAATAATTAAAAGTGATAAATAAATGTTTAAATACACAAATAAAGTTTTTAGTTGGCAATTTTTTTAGTTGTTTATTTGTGCGTAATCAGATAAGGTTGGGGGAACGTGATCTATATAAGAGAGTAGATCGCCAAATAACTTATAAGAGTAGATCGCCGAATAACTTTTTATAGAAAAGTAGCTCGCGTAGTAAAAAAGGTTGAACACCACTGCCCTATAGTAATGAGTTTCATAAACTACTCTAAAGCTTTTGACTGCATTCAGCATGTGAAACTGTGAGAAGTAATGAAAAGAATGAGTTTTCCTCAACACACTATCAGGCTGATAGCTAACTTGGACAGGGAGAAAAAAGGCCATGGTAAGAACAGGTGTTGGATTAACTGATTGGCTTCAGGTTGGAAAGGGAGTTAGGCAAGGATGTGTATTTCTCCTCACTTATTATCTGTGCTGAGGACAGCATGCATGTAGCATTGGATGAGCTCAAGATAGGAATTAGGATAGGTGGTATTTCTCCTCACTTATTATCTATGCTGAGGACAGCATGCATGTAGCATTGGATGAGCTCAAGATAGGAATTAGGATAGGTGGTAGATTGATCAGTAATCTGAGGTATGCTAATGGATACAGTCAGTGGTGAGCTATGGAAATTTTAACAAAGGGCTCACATCGTCGAGCAAAAAAAAAAGCCACATTTCACACAAAAACTTTTATTAATACAGCTTGTGTACAAATGCCAATCAAAAAGTATGAGAGGACAATCAACCTGTAAAGGCTATCATTTTTAAACAAATATTTCATGATCTAAACATGAAATATTTGCACACATCATCTGTGTTAATTTATCTTACATAAGAAAAACATTATTTAACTATCAAAATATAATAAGAATAAAATCTTTTATAATTGCACATATGATATGAAATAGTCTGCATTTTTTATAAACAAAATAAATTTCTTTTGTTTGTGATAGAAATTTTTATGACAAACAATCTATAAAGAATAAATAAATATTATCTAAACACAATAAGATTGAAGTACGTTATATTTCTCTTTTGTTTTTATACTTCAAGTGATAATCAATGGTACCAGTCAAGGGACATTATTTTATAGTCCTATTTATTTATATGCAATTACCAAAAGTGAATTCTTATTTGCAAAATGGTGGTAACAGCAACTATAATATTTTACTTAATAAAATCACTTTGTTAGGTTACCATATGAGTTTGTCACTTAATATATTCAAAAAAAAATATCTTTTTTTTTTTTTTTTTTTTTTAAACAAAAAAGTAAACAAGAAGAACAAGGGGCTCACAAATTTGAGAAAAATTTAACAAAGGGCTCGGGCGAGCCCCTTATAGCTCACCACTGGATACAGTACTCCTCTGTAACGACAAGGAAGAACTAGGACAAATTCTTGACAAAGTTAACGAGATCAGTAGGAACAAAGGACTTCAGCTCAATCCTAGCAAGACAAAGATTATGGTTTTCAAAGGAAATACGGATAGGGAAGTTCCTGAGAAATAAGCATACCTTAATGGAGAAATAACTGAGGAAGTCAGCAAGTTTGAGTACCTGGAATCCATTATTAATGTGAAGAATTGCTGTTCAGAAGATGTCAGAAGATTAGGAATGGCTAAAACAACAGTCAGACTTATTTAAAATCTGGAAGGATGGATCTATCTCCATGGGAACAAAGTTGAGGATTTTGGATGCAGATGCTTTTCCAACAGTGACTTATGAATGTGAAACTTGGAACCTAAAGCAGTCTGATAGGAAAAGGATAGCTGCTTTTGAGATGTGGTGTTACAGAAGGTGAGGATATCAGATACTGAAGAGTGAGCAAATGGATGGGTACTAGAAAGGACCAGTAGAACTTTAAGGATACTGACAGAAGAAAGTTGAAATACACTGGACATACTGAAAGATGGAAGGAAGATTTCTTAGAACAGTAATAGAACGTAAAGTTCTATTACTGTTGGAAAAAGAGGAAGTAGCAAGTAGTTGGAAAAAGTGGGAGGGGTAGAGCGTGAGACGGATGGATGGTGTGTCTGGAGTGACTGATCTTCAGAAAGACGAAGCCTCCAGAAAAGCATGCAACAGGACCAAATGGCGAAGACTGGCATGTGGCGCATCAGCGAGCATCTGAGTGACCATACAGCATCTATTGATGTCCAATGAACAGATGGAAGGATGAACTCCATGGAATGAATAGACTCATCATGGAGGCCCACACAAAAAGCAACATGTCTAACATAATGAACTCTGAAGTTATTTACACTACCTACACTCACAATGCACTCTGGCAATTTATTCCACTCACTAAAAAAAATTTTTTATATAAAAAATCTATTCATCACACCCTTCTTCACCACATCTTTATACAACTTCCAGGGATGGCCTCTCATTCTTCCCATCTTAACATACATTCTTTTTATAATTCCATCTGTATTAATTTGATAGAATCCCATAACTTGAAGGTCTCTATCATTCTTTCTCAATCCTTCTCTCTTCTACCTTTTTACACTGTCGAGGTAAGTATTCTTGCAACTGTACTCGAGAATAAGGTGGTTAGCCCTATGCCTCCTGATGTGTCCTATGTCTGTAAATGCATGTGTTCACTGGGCCAGTTTGCCTGTTCTGGGGGACGAAAAACCCAAGTTTCCAGGTGAAAAAAACCTCTATCTCCATATGAGACTGACTAACTCACCTTTCATCGAAAGAGACCAGATAAAGGATCCTCACATCACTGACGGGAATTGAATCGAGGTCTTTCTAACCAAAGGGCTTTGTCTATACTGACTGAGCTACGAAGGCTCAGGTCTCTATCATATCTCCTATTTTCCATTTACCCACCAACCTCTGTAATCCATATTCCCTCAAACACTCTTCATAACCAACATGCCAGAGACCTGATATCACTTTGGTCATTTGTCTTTGGACCCTCTCTAGTGTTTCCATATCACAATGAAAACTAGGTGATCAAATCTGAGCACAACAGTCCGTATGTGGTCTGACTAATGCCTTATATAGAAGCACCACCACCTCCTTATTCCTAACATGTCAATGCACTTTTTATCATAGCAGCAATATGATGTGCAGTCTTTGCAACACTTGCAATATGTTCTTGAAACTTTAATCCACTGTCTACCATCACTCCAAGATCCAAAATCTCATCCACTTCCTGAAGTATACAGCTCCACCAATACAGTACGTAGTCTTATGTCTCTGTATCCCAAAGTGTAACACCTTGTATTTATTAATTAAACTGTAACCCGGCTCATTTTGTCCAAGCTAAATGCTTATTCAAATCTTCCTGTAGAGAATTAACATTAGCACTACTCCTGATAATTCTACCCAACTTTGCATTATTGGCAAACATTTGAAGATCTCCGGTCAATTCTCATGAAATATCATTAAGAAAAAAAGTTAAACAGTAAAGCTCAAGAACAGAACCCTGATTCGTGCCATTAGTCACCGTCTTTTTTCTGAGACACTACTCCATCATACACAACTTGCTGGTATGTATCTTTCAGAAAGTCAATCTTCAATCCATCTAACTAATCTACTATCTAATCCTATCTTCTGCAGTTTATACACCAATCTGTCATGTGGTAATCTATCAAATGTCTTTGCAAAGTCCAAGAAAATCACTACATATGAATCCCCCTTATCCAATGCACTCATCACCTTATCATGAAATATAAGCAGATTACTGAAGCAAGACCTGCTCTTCACAAACCTATGCTGACGATCATAGAGAATCTTATGTCCATCAATCCAATCCTGTATTCTATTTCTAATAATTTTTTTTTCAACACTTTGATCACAACTGCAGATACACAGACTGGAAGATAAATGGAAACTTTTGTTCTCAAATCATGCTTGCAGAGACAGATTATTTTGCCTTCTTTCCACTCCTTATCCTAAATAACCAGGTTAAGGGAATGGCTAACTCTTTTGCACATTCTTTAAAAATACGTAGCAATGTCATCCATTCCCACAGCCTCATTAACATCTAACCCAAGTAACACTTGATACACCTCTGTTTCTTTCACCTTTAATTCTCCTAACTTCTAATCCTTGCCTCCCTTTGATATGTTGCACAACATCATTCACAGATATACACTGATGAAGTGTTCATTAAATAATTAAGAGAAAGAAAAAGCTGGGTTTAGGCCAAATAGGAGCTGTTAGATCCAGATTTTTACTTTTAACATAGAGTTGAAAAATCTCTCCCCATGAAAAATCACAGGAGGAATCTGTACTGAAGCATGTTGATGTGGAAAAGCATATTGTAAGGTGACATAAGCTGTTCAAAATTTTTACAGTAACATGGAACGTTATACAGGGCATTGAATCTATATATATGTATTTCAGATTAGGTTTTCACAGCTGTTGTACATGTTTTAACAAAAATAATTTAAATGACTATATAGCCAAATAATAAAATATAAAATAATTAATTTATTTCCTAGAAGACTTCGTCAGATGCATAATATATAAAAGAAAAAAAGTGATACATAAAAAAACATTACTGGATATGTTACCATAGTTCTAAATTATTAATGGATTGCTCACATTGGAATGAATTCGAGGGCACTAGTTGCATTGTTATTCTCACGCATAAGGATGTGGTGTCATGACTACCATAGCTGAATAGCAGAGGAGTAATAATCAGAAAGGTTGTGGCTGAGGTTGACAATTAAGGTAAGTAGAAATTAGTGCAATTTCTGTTGATTCTAAGATTTTTTTTTCAAGTTCATCATAGCAGTTGTAAATGATTTAGGATCTATTCCAGTTTACTAAGTGTATAGTGGACTGATGGTCACTGAAATCAGAAGAATTAAAAACTCTGACTAGATAAGGCTGTAACTCTGGTATTTTATAACTGCTGAAAATTATAGTCTCTCTCTCTATATATATACACACACACACAGAGGCTAGGTAACCTATAGATATGCTAGTTTTCTTGTTTTGATGGATGGGTGAGGGGGGGATGAAAGAGTAAATTGTTGTTTGTGTGAAGTCATTTTATATATATATATATATATATATATCCTATCCTAAACCTGTGGCTTCCTCTCTTTGAGAGGGTTGCAACTGATTACTAGGGAGATATGATGCAAAGTGGTTTCATGTTGCCTTGCTTGTCATAAGCATTTTTTATGACTGTAGCCGTATGTGTTCACGGGACTGGTTTGCCTGTTTTGAGGGATGAAAAACCTGAGTTACCGGGAGGGAAAAAAACCCTCCATCTCCAACTCACCTTTAGTCAAAAGAGACCAGATAAAGGTCCCTCACATCATGGATGGGAATCGAATCCAGGTCTTTCTGACCAAAGGGCTTTGTCTATACTGACTGACTACAGGAGCTCATATATATATATTAATAAGGTGATATGCCTTTTTTCGACTTTATGGAAAATATATGACTTCTGCTTTGATTTAACCTCGATATCTTCTTATGCCTCGCTTGATAAGACCTCAACAGGTTGAAACTGGTCTAGGTAGTAATCTTTTCCATAATGCTTTTGCTTATGCTTTTGCACTGATCTGGTTGCCTAGTTTTCAGGGGAGGATGTATTGGAGAAGCTTTCCTAAGTTAATGTCAAATATAAGAAGAGATTGAGGGAATGCAACTTACACTCAATATAAGAAGAGAGGATATGATTGAGACATAAGTTGGTGAGGAGTTGTTACCAGATTAATGTGTAGAAGATATTTCAGAGTAGAGGGTGACAAGGGGAGAACTAGAAGCCATCCATGGAAGCTGTATGAAGAGGGTGTGAGCATGAAATTGAGAAGCAGGTTCTTTGCGTGGAGAGTGATTGGTGAGAACGTACTGCCTGAAAGAGTGGTTAGTGGGGAAAGTATAAAAGGGATCAAGGCATGATTTGATGATCTTTTGGCATGAGAGAGTATAGACCTCCCATGAAGAGTCCTTTGACTCCATAAAGATCAGATAATACTACTACTACTACTAATTAAAAATAATAATAAATGATATACATTGTGCTTATGTGCATCTAAATCACATAATACTTCTCACAGAACATCAAACATGGCAGCCTCAAACATCATTATTTACTTCGAACTGTACTTTGCATAATTCCTTTCATCACAAGGGCAGTAGATGAGCATTTGTCAGAATTTGGCATTCCATATCATGGAATGCCAAAACAACAATTTTGTCTTTATCATCTGTGCTGACTCAAAATTATGACCATTGCATAGTTTATTGCATTAATTTGCTCTTTTTATTGCTTTTGAAATTCTCACAACCACCCTAACCTCTTTGATTATTTATCTGTGAAGCTTGAATTTCTGTTGCAGAGAACATGTTTCCACTACTAAAGAATCCATTGGCATCAAACTTTACACCTCTCCATTCAATTCTTGGTATTACCCTTACTGATGTCAGGCTTCTATGCAGTTGCATGGCCATGGTAACCTATGTTCTTCAGCTCTTTACAGACAGTTGTAGTGCTGGCATTACTTGTAAAGACATTTTGGAACTCAAAATGAGTGTGTCAACTAAGGACAGCAATTTATTTGCATCATGTGCTTGAGCACTCAGTGGTCCTGCTCTGTGATTTTATTTGGCCTACCAGGTTGCAAATGTGTTGTGCTCTTGATGCTCACATTTCCACTTCCAAATAACATCACTTACAGTTGATTAAGGCAGCTGCAGCAGAGAAGAAATTTCCCAAACTCAGTTGTTGCAAAGATGTCATCCTAATCAGTGCCACATTGAAAGTCACCGAGCTCTTCAATTTACATGATAGCACAAGGAAAGCAGGTCATATATTCTAGCAGAAAAATTACAGGCAATTATCAGTGGCAACATTAGCTAATTACAAAGTACGTGAACAATGGATTGATTTCAAACAGTCAGAGCTGTGTGATGTTATTACTGAGTAAACATTTGATTATTAGTTATTAACTGTATTATTAATTAAAAACCTTTAATGATATGTGATTAGAATAAGACTCTCCCACAACTTAAGTGAGAAGCAGTTGTTCATATTCAAGTTTGGATGGTGAAGTAAGGTTTCAGCACTTTCTTCAGCATTTTCAGCTTTTCAGCATGTTCAAATTCATAGTGACACAGAGTAAGCACATTTCAGAGCAGAGCATATTGTGGTCAGTATCTATTCCATATTTTACAAAGTCAAATTTCTCAGTTTCCATTTGATGATGTAAGACTGGTGTTCTTGCATTTTCTTTTCCATTGAATGTCCACTTTGTCCGAAGTAAGAAAGGTGACAGTCACAAGGAACTTGGTAGATGCCAGGAAGACAAGAGGGATGTTTATCTTGAAAAGATGGAAACCATGATGATAGTTTGTTAACAGGAATAAATGTAGCCACTAGATCTATACTTCTTAAGAATTCTAGAGATAAGTTTTGAGATGCCAGAGTATCAGATGGGGACTCGACATACTGTTTTCTTGTTATTTGAGCAAGGTTTATAGGAATCAAAAAGATGTTGTGTGGTCTGCTCTGAGAAGCCATTGAAGGCATTCCTTTGTCCCATTGTTGACTATATAGATTGTCCTACTTATCGAATAGTCAAATTTTTAGCAAATTTATTAAAAGCTGAGATTGATAATTCCCACTCCTTCATAAAAAAGTTTACCTGATTTTCTAGATAAAGTGAAAATTTTTTTTCTCCGACCTGCTGATTTAATAGTCAGTTTCGATACAGAATCACTCTTCACTAATGTACCTTCAGAGCTACATTACATCTGCTTTAACAAGCCTTTTCATGATATAGTGAAATAATTCAACTTTGTTATTCACTCTAGATATTTTCTTTGTCAAAGGAACTGCCATGGGAGGTCACTTTCTCCCACTTTTATTTGGAACCTTTAGAAGACATCCTTTTCTCATCCATATACCTGTAGGCTTCATTTTAGGTTCACTATATAGGCGATGTTTTTGTGATCTAGCCCCATAAATGAACAAACATTACCCAACTACTTTTTATCTAACATAAATAATCTACATCCATGAATTAATTTTACTATGGAAATAGAAAAAGACGACAAATTATCCTTCATAGATATCCTACTCCTCTGCTCTTCATCACGTGAACTGATTACTTCTATTTATTGAAAGCCTACTTTCACTGTAAACTGCATTCAACAGCAATCTGCTCACCATCTCTCTCTCTTAGATAATTGCAATTATGAAAACTTTATTGTGACATGCTCAAACTATATGTTATATGATATAGTTAGCGGACTACAGTGGACTTTAGTGGGTTGTAATTCTTGCAAAGGTAGAATCCCTCACTTTTGTAAGAGTAGATGCCAATGTTCAAGTGACCATGATGTCTAAAAAAAGATATTTCTTTCTCTATAACAAATTTGAAATGGATTAACGATTTTTATGGTTATTTATTTTCATTCATTTTTTTACCTACTACCAAGGGCAAGCCAGCAACTAGGTATCTGCCTGGTATGTATCAGGTTCCCTGTACCTGTCATCACAGGAACTTTGGGCAAACTGGGTGTTCAAATCAAAGAGGATTAACAAATATGAAAACTACATCATTAGAATAATATTTCACATATCAGTGAGCATGATGTTGACAATGATCACAGGAACCTTAGGAATGACAAGAAGCGTATGCACACACAGCAGCAAGAGAAATTAGATATGAGCACCACCAAATTTCTAATATGTAGCCCCTTCAAGAGGTGGCCCCTCCCTCTGGAGAATCTATTTATGGTGAAGGAGACTTTCCAGTAATAGGTAGTACAGTCCTTTTTCAGTCTTCTTTTTCTTTGCTTTTCTTCCCCTATTCTTTTCTCTACTTCTCTTGAGTCTTTTTTTACTATCCTTTCTTCCAGACCACCATCACTGAGATCCAATGTTCAGCTTCCATGTGGGGAAACTAATGGACATCCAGAAAGGGGAATCCTGGTAGTCTTGTACTACTTTGACAAGAATGGGCAGTCCTGGATGGCCTGTCCAGGTGGCCAGGGCTTGCCTACAAGGGTCAATGGTGAGGTAGCAAGTCTCCTACTCCATGGTCCAGGGACATGATTTAAGGCTTGCTATGGCAGTAGTGGTATAGAACCTGGAGCAGTCTTGGCATTCCAATCCCAAGTGCAGCCTTTGCTTGAGGTCAGTAGGCATCCATGTTTCTGTCTGCAGGAAACATATTTAAAATCCAATAAGGACCCTGTCTCAGGAATTTCACTGTTGTATGCAAGTACACAACTGAAGTTGGTCCTGCTTGTAGTAGACTGGCTATACTGATGAGCAGTCAAACTCCTTTCCATCATGTCCAGCTTAATATGCTTTGGAAGAAGTAATGATTTGCCTATCCATGGGACACTTATTACATCAGTAAATATACGAGGGTGATCTGAAAAGTTCACGCCCTCGACCATAGATGGCAACACTATCGGAAAAATTATTTTTTTCTAAGTTGGTACATCTCTCATAAGCATCCATGTGAAATTGCAAGTCATTCTATCAAGTAGTTTGTTTTATACAGCTGTCTGAAACAAAAGTGTTGTCTGTATCCCTTGAAATGGATAAAATTGAGTATCGTGCGGTTATAAAATTTTTTGTAAAAGAAGGTTTAACACCAAAAGAAATTCATTAGAAGTTCATAAAAGTTTACAGGCACTCTTCTCATTCATTTTCGACAATTAAGAAATGGGCTGCCGAGTTTAAACATGGCCGTACCAACCTTCAAGATGATTCATGTGAAGGACGTCCAAAAAGCGTAACAACAGTAGAAATCACTGATCAAGTGCACGATATGGTATTGGATGCGAGTTAAAGTGCACGAAATTGCTGAGACTATAGGCATTTCAAAGGAACATGTAGGATATATTTTGCATGAAGAATTGCAAATGAAAAAGCTTTGTGCAAGATGGGTGCTGCGCTTGCTCACAGCAGATCAAAAATGCGCTCACATGATAATCTCTGAACAGTGCGTGGAGCATTTTAACAAGAATAAAACTGATTTTGTGCGTTGATTAATTACTATGGATGAGACTTGGATTCACCATTACACAGAATCCAAACAGCAGTCAAAACAGTAGACAGAAGCCAGCTGTTCAGTGCCAAAGAAGACAAAGTCGGTTCCATCAGCAGGAAAGGTCATGGCATCGGTGGTTTGGGATACTAAAGGCATTTTGTTTATTAATTACCTTGAAATGGGTAAAAAATAGTCAGGGAATATTATTCTGATCTTTTAAGCAGACTAGATGAAAAAATTCATGAGAACAGATCCGGTTTGCAGAAGAAAAAAATCATCTTTCATCAGAACAATGCACCTGCCTACAAAGGTGCTTTGGCAATGGGAAAATTAAGGGATCTGCACTATGAATTGTTGGAACATCCACCCTATTCCCCAGATTTGGCTCCTTCTGATTTCTATCTCTTACCCGCTGGTCGACGTTTTCTTCGAATCAAGAGGTGATTGCAGCTGTAAAGGGTTATTTTGCAGATCTTACTGTGAACCACTATAGGGATGGGATAATGGCGCCAGAGCATCACTGGAATAAATGTATTAGTCTTAAGGGAGATTACGTTGAAAAAAAAAAAAAAATTGAAATTATAAATGCAATTTTTCATTGTTGGGCCGAGAACTTTTCAGACCACCATCATATTTACCACTGTGTAATGAGTTAAATGGGATGGAACTTGATAATCTGATGTTGTAACTGCCTCAGTGAATACTTCTCATGGGTGACTCTAATGAACATAATTCTCTGTGGGGGTAGTGCCAACACGAATGGACAAGGTCATATCATTGAGTGAATTCTCAAATTACAACCTCTCCCTCATTAATAATGGAGTCAACAACTCTTTCCATATGCCTAACTAATCATATTCTGCAAAAGACCTTACAATCTGCTCTCCTGCCATTTTTCTGCTGCTCCTGTAGAATGTTAAAGAGAACATCTATGGGAGTGATCATTTTCCAGTTATTTGCACTTTGTCTTCACAGGAACCTTGTTCCTCTACACAGATCCCATGTGAAAAATTACTAGGTTAACTGGAATACTTTTTCCTATTTTACAAAATTTAATGCTGAAACAATGAAGTATGTAACAGTATTGTCAATGCAGCAACAGCTGTAATTCCAAAAGCATCATCTCAGTTTTGACTCTATCCAAAGCCTTGGTAGAACCCAGAATGTCAAGCAGCCAAAATAGATCAAGACAGAGCATGGGGTTTATTTTGTAGAAAATCTACCATAACAACAAACATAATAGCTTTTAAACATGCTCTAGCCAAAACACGTTATGTGAGACATCAGAGTCAAACACAATTATGAATCCAATTTACGTCATTGATTAATTAAACAACCAGTGCAAGATTATATGGGATAAAATTTGGAAAACGAAAGGTAGATACAGAACACACTATTGTTGCTGATTCCAAATATACTGCAGACATTTTGGGAGAAAATTTTGCTAGAATCTCAACAATAATGCCATACCATCCTGATTTTTTAATATTGAAAGAGCAACAAGAAATATAGCGGCTATGCTTTTCTACCAATACGTTAGAGCCAAACAATCAGCTATTCATGAAGAAGGAACTAGAATTAACTCTTTTACTGTCTCATCCCAGCACATTAGGTCCTGATGACATCCATTATGCGATGATGAACATCTTTCGTCATCTTCTATGGATCTCCTTCTCTTACTATACAACAGAATACTTAGAGGAAGAGTTTCCAGATTCTTTGCATATGCCAACTGTTACTGCCATCCCAAAACCAACACAAGCAAACAATTATCATCCTATTGCTCTGACCAGCTGTCATTGCAAGATATTGGAAAATATGATAAATGCAAGGCTTCTCTGGTAATTAGAAAGCAATGCGCTTCTTGTCAATATGCAATGTGGCTTTTGTATACACTGATCAATATTGGACTATCTGTTCTGTTTAGAAACATGTATAAGAGATGCTTTCCTAAAATGATCATTGCAGTGTTCTTTTGAAGTGGAAAAAGCTTATGACACAGCCTGGAGATATGGCATATTAAAGGACTATCTTGGTCCGAGCAGGACAGCTTCCTGTTTTTATTAAAAACTTGCTATCCAGCTGAGTTTTCTATCTGACTGGGAAGTACGTTGTCTCAGCTATATAATCAAGAAGAGGGTATTCCCCAAGGCTGTGTCTTAAGTGTGACTCTTTGCTATCAAAGTAAATTCCATCAATGAACAGCTTTTCCCATAAGCAATGCTCTTTATGTTGATGACCTAAAGTTTTAACATGATTCTGCCACTGATGGCATCAATCATAGATTCAATATGGTTCAGTCATACTTTTTTTTTTTTAGAATTCTCATATTTCTTGTTTCTTGCCTTTGATCAGATGTTTTATTATTAACCCAACTCAAAGATCAATAATACACTCTTCCCACTTATCTGTAGGTTAGGGATCAGAGCACCAGCAAAAACCAGAACAAAATCTAGCCTTTATTTAGATTGTACAGCAATACCTCGCATAGTCCAGCTTCGATCAGTCCGGATTCACTATAGTCCAGTTTAAAATCCTAAAAAATTAGTACACAAAATAATTTTTTTTTATATACATAAATGTTCGGTTTTTTCCCTTTATACAGTCAGGTCTCTTTTTGTGCGGTTTTAAAGTTATGTGATACGATATTTCAATTTCTTCGGGGGTTCCCCGTTGTATATATATGTACCTAGACTCGGCGAGAATGTAAACGCAGCATTATGCTCAACGTCTTAATGTACGAATTATACTCAATGCTCAACGTCTTAATGTATAGTACGAATAAGCAGTGGACGTTTGTGTACTTTAATGTTGAATTAACTTCTATGTCTATCAGTTTTCGATGCGCAAATCTACAGTAAAGTTGATTTGTGATAATTAAATTTTAATCCCATTTAAAAAAACTATATAATGAGTACAAAAAGAAAATGTGACAGTGATTCTGTCACCAAGAAACGTAAATGGCTCACTTTAGAACAAAAGCTCGATATAATCAAGCTTAATGAAGAAGATGCATCCTTTACTAAAATAGGCTGTGAAAAAGGAATGGACGGGTCATCAGTTCGAAAACTTATCAAAAAAAAAAAAAAAGATTAATACAAATTGCAAGGTATGGCTACGGCTTCTTATTTATCAAAAATAGTGACTAAAACCAGAAGCACTCGAATGGTAAATATGGAGCGGCTATTATCCATATGGATCAAAGACTTAACTCAAAAGCAAGTTCCACTTAGTCAAATAGAAATTCAAGCCAAAGCATTAAGTCTTTACAACGACTTGAAGACTATTGATGATATAGAAAACGAAGGTGAGGGAACTAGTGAAAATTTTACGGCAAGTTGTGGGTGGTTTTTTCATTTTAAACAATGAACTGGTATTCACAATGTTCATATTGTTGGCGAATCTGCCACTGCAGATAAAATCATACAAAAAAGGTGGCTACACAGATGAACAAATATTTAACGTTGATGAAACGGGATTATTCTGAAAAAAGTTGCCGTCACGCACTTTTATAGCAGCCAATGAAAAATCATGCCCTGGATATAAAATTTCAAAAGACCGTCTCACACTGTTATTAGGTGGAAATGCAGCAGGGGATTTCAAATTAAAACCGATGCTTGTGTACCGTGCAGAAAACCCTAGAGCTCTTAAAAATGTATCAAAAAATAATCTCCCAGTGTTGTGGCATTCAAATAAGAAAGCATGGGTCACAAGAGTTTTATTTGAATATTGGTTCACCAACTATTTTTGCCCTATAACAGAACGTTATTGCAGAGTAAAAGGATTAGATTTTAGGATTTTATTGATCTTAGATAATGCCCCCGGTCATCCGACTGGACTTTGTGATTTAAATGAAAATGTACAAATAATTTTTCTTCCACCAAATATGACATCGGTGATCCAACCAATGGAACATAGTGTCATTGCAACATTTAATACCAATTATTTGCGGTGCACTTTTTCGCAGGCCATAAAAGCTACAACAAGAGAAAATGCACCTACTTTAATGGAATTTTGGAAGAGCTACAACATCAGAAACATTATCGAAAATATAGGCAAAGCATTGCATGAATTAACAGCAAGCAATATGAGAGCAGTATAGAAACATATCATACCACATTGCGCAAATGATTTCATTGGTTTTGAAGCTCATTTTGCTGAAGTCACTAATAACATAGTGAAAATTGGACAGCAACTTGGTTTCAGAGTTAGATTCCATCAACGTAATTGAGTGCATTGAATAGAGCACTAATGAACTGGATAATGAAACACTTATTAACATGGATGAACAACGAGCTTATGAAGAGTGGGAGGACAACTTAGACAAAGACGACTGTGTTGAAGTGCCTGCACGAGAATTAACAGCTGAACACCTATCAAAAATTATTGGAATGGTTGAAACCTTGTCAGAGCATGTTATGGAAGTTGATCCCAATATTGAACGTAGCCTTACAATTCGCTGAATGATAAACAATGCAATTCGTACATTTCTTTGTAGCAAAGAAATGTATGAAGAGAAAAAAACCAAAGAAGAAAAATGTGCAGACATCGATATTGCAATTTTTAGAGAATAAAAAATGAATTACGAAAAACATGTACTGTATTTTTTGTTTAATTATTTTTGATAAAGACATTTGAATTTATTAATCTCATTTTATTTATTGAAAAATAGGGAGAATATTTTTTTTTTTTGGAACCAATTATCATATTTTGTATGTATTTAGTTCCTCGATTAGTCCAGTTTCAAACAGTCCGGGATATTGGGTGGAATCGATTACCCGGACTATGTGAGGTATTGCTGTACATATATTTTGGCCACCAAAAAGTGTACATAATGCACTATATATCACTTGTGAATACATGAGAAATTTGAGGTGCACTCTGCATGACTTCTATAAACACATTGAATGAGTGTCAATTGAGAGAAGAAGAATATGGAAAGTTGGCAAAACATGGTGAGAGAGAGTGAACCACGTGGCGAGTATAAGGATGGTGGCTATATCTGAAATGGACGAAAGAGTGGAATGCCAAAAAGTTAGAGGGCAGAAAGTGTGGTGGTGGGGGAGGAGATTACTGTACAAAACTAGTTTAAACATTTTGTATACTGCTAGTTCAGTATTTTGCCTAATTTCCTTCTTATTTCATATAAAATTATTTAAATAATTTTATATGAAATTTAAATAGGAATAGACAATAGAATGTCCAATTCTACTGTCTATTTCCATATTTAATTTACTAGTCATTTAAAATTGTGTCTAAATAGCCGAAATATTTTACTTGTGTAGAGTCTTTGTTATCATAAGTTGTTTTTTATTACTGATATTCCTGCCAAATTTGTTATAGCAGTTATTCAATCTATTTACAAAATCCTTTGACTTGCAATATATTTATTTAAGAGTGTTACATCATCTGCATAAAATAAAGCTAAACTGAATATTTCCAATTTTGCTATCTGGTTTAATGCCATTGATCAGAGACAGTGTGCACTCTTGTCTTACATATGATTTCACATCAAAACATCTTGCTATATTTCCTTCAATTCTAATTAAAAACTTACAATTTAGTATACATTATCTATTGGTCTATACAATGTCCTGCTTACACTATAAAATAGCCATGTTTTGAACAACTTTTCTTTTGGCACCTTATCACATACTCAGAAAACTTAAATATAGATTTATTTAAGTTAAGGGATATTATATCCCATATTGTTTCTTAGCCGAATAAGAAACTCAAAGAGTTTCATGCCGAATATAGAAACTATATAAAGTTCGGCGATTCCAAGCGTAAGCAAATACCTGGATAGTGCAGCAACTGACCCTTGAAGGTAGTGCAAGCTGAGGCAACTCATGTAAAAGGTGGAGAAAGCTCCGATCACTATTCTTGATATTTACCCATAATGTGAACTTAACATTAAATAATACAGCTCCTTAACTCCTAGGAGCTATATTATTGTTCAACATTATGAGAGAAGGTCACTACCCAGACCGGTTTCGACCTTTTTTGAGGTCTCATCAGTGAGTAGGTAGACCATGTTAATACCAAGTTTGTAGCGAACAGAACTTACATCCCTTTAATGAGACCTTTCACATGAGTTGCCTCAGCTTGCACTACCTAAAGGGTCAGTTGCTGCAGTATCCAGGTATTTGTTTATGCTTGGAATCACCGAACTTTATATAGTTTCTATATTCAGCATGAAACTCTTTGAGTTTCTTATTCGGCTAAGAAACAATATGGATATAATATCCCTTAACTTAAATAAGTTCATGTCGCCGAATTGAAGCCTTTGGCTCTTCATTATAATTAATACTTAAATATAGATTTTATTATAATCCCATGATTTTTTTAATATTTGTCTTAAAGTTAAAATATGATTCTAAGAATCCATATGTGGCATAGGCCCTTCTTATTCTTCTTCATGTTTTAATTCAATTAGCATTTGCTCAAATATGCTTCCATAAATCTTACCTGTAACATTTATAAAATTCCTCTGTAATTTTCACAATCAGTTCACATTTCCCTTTTTTTGTAATTAGTACTATGAGGGATTTCTCAATTCAAATTTGATCTTCTGAATTACACAGAATAGGTGATAAAAACTTACACCTCCATAACACTTTTGGTTAAATACCATCAACTGCAGCTGACTTCTCTCATTTCGATTTTCTAATGGCTTTTCCTATGTCAAATACTGATATATATATAATTATTTGCATACAAGCTGCAGAGGAGGAATAGATGGTATATTGATTAGATGGATCATAGATTGCTCTCTGAATGATACCAGCAAGTTGTGTATGATGGAGCAGTGTCTCAAAAAAGGAGGGTAACGAGTGGCATGCCCCAGAGTTCTGTTCTTGGGCCCCTGCTGTTTAACTTGTTTGTAAATGATATATCATATGGACTGACTGGGGATCTTCAGTTGTTTGCTGATGATGCAAAGTTGGGGATAATTATAAGTAGCACTGTTGATGTTAATTCCCTTCAGGAAGACATGAATAGACTTTTGACTTGGACAAAGGGGTGGGGTTGTAGTTTTAATATTAATAAGTGCAGGGTGTTGGAAGGCCATATACTATATTGATGGTGCTGTACTGCAGGAAGTGGATGAGATTCGAGATTTGGGAGTGATGGTTGACAGTAGACTCAAGTTTAAAGGGCATGTTGCAAGTGTTGCAAAGGCTGCACATTGCTATGATAAGAAGTACACTAACATCTAGGGATAAGGAAGTGGTTGTGCCACTGTATAAAACACTGGTCAGATCACACTTGGACTATTGTGCTCAAATTTGGTCACCTGGTTTTCAATGTGATGTGGAGACATCGGAGAGGATCCAAAGGTTAGTGACTAAGATAATGTCAGTACTTTGGAATGCTGGCTATGGAGAGAGGTTGAAGAAATGTGAATTACAGAGCTTGTTAGATAAGAAGAAAAGAGGTGATATGATAGAGACATTTAAGTTGGTAAGAGGGTTTTATTGGATTAATACAAATGGAATTATAAAGAGTAGAAGGCAAGAAAAACCAGAAGCCATCCCAGGAAGTTATTTAAGAATGTGATAAAAAGGGGTGTGAGAAGTATATTTTTTACATGAAGAATTGTCAATGAAAGGAACGCATTACCAGAATGTGTTAATGCAACGAGTGTTATGGATTTTAAAATTCAATATGATAAATATGTTGTCAATTGAATGAACTTCTGACAACGAGTCTGCCAACTTCATGGAGGGTGCAATAATAATAATAATACTGACCGAATTTCTCTTGAATATTTTCTACTGGTTATTTCATTTAATAAACTCTCTAGTTGACAGAGTAATTAACTCTGTCAACTAGAATTTCTTTAGGTTTTATGTCATCTCGGATTCCTGTTAAAATAGTATTCTTTACTCCTTTTCCAAGTTTTTTGAATAGTCTCCAGAACATTTTGTTGCATTCATGATATTTAATTTCTATATTCTTACCAAAGTTTTTCACAACTTTTGCAACATGCTTTGCTTTCATACATTTTTCTCTTATAGTCTCAAGACATTGTTAGGAATGTTTGATATACTTTCTCTTCTCCAGGACACCATCTCTTTTAACTTCTTCCCTGACTGAATCAATCAATCAATGTTTTCTTCAGTTTGCCACTGATCTCCAATGTTTAGTTTTCATATTTTTTCATTTTTTTTATCCAAAAATATGAGTATACTTATATTTTTTATAAGTATTCATATATTTTACTTTTAAAAACTGATGAATCTTGGCTGTTCATTTTAAAACTTTTTTATCCATCTGGTTGACTGAGTGGATAATGTACTTGTTTTATAACCAACAAGCTATGGGTTTAAATTGTGCTATGGCATGGATGTTTGTCTTTAGGTGCAAGATGAATTTTACAGCTTGGTGGGGGACTAAGACTCCATTTACTGGAGGCCTGAAGTGGCTTGAAAAAGTTCCATGTTTGGTCTTTAGAGCAGGATTATGTAAAAAACAAATAAATAAATAAAAAAATACAATATCAAATTCTGTGATTGAATACATGGCTAACAATGTAACAGGGTGGATATTTCGGGAAAGTGATCATTCTCATACATGTTATCTTCTACTTCCTATTTGAAAAGTGGGAAGAGGAATGGTAAACAAACTTACGTTGAAAGCAATGAATTGTGCTTTCTCATAGAGCACTGTTAAATATCCCATTAAGGGTAAAAGATGTGTGGCAACTGCAACATGAAGTCATCGCAGTCATCCTGGGAATATCTGCACTGAGAGATAAGAAGATACAGCATGCTGTGATAAGAGATCTACTGAGAAGTGAATGATAACTGCCTGTATGTCAGTATAAACTGAAAATTGTTGGAAAGGGATATGGGCAACCATACACCTTTCCAACAACTATGTTTTGATATTTCACAAGAATTCTATTGTAGGAATATGTTAATAATTTATATTCGATGGCACATCTGACTTCTAGTTTTGTGTTTATCAGGCCTGGACAGAGGGACGAATTCCTGATGATTGGAATAGAGCTCTCATAGTACCCATATATAAAAAAAGAAATAAAACTGAATGTGAGAATTACAGAGGTATTTCCCTACTGAGTGTTCCTGGCAAGATTTATGCAAGTATACTTGAAAAACGATTGACAAGAATTGTGGCAGAAAAGCTTGGTGAAGAACAAGCTGGATTCAGGCCAAACAGAGGCTGTCAGGATCAGATCTTCACTTTACGACAAATAGTTCAGAAAGCATGGGAATATAACAAAGATCTGTATTTAAGTTTTGTCGATCTGGAAAAGGCATATGACACTAAATTAGCTGTATGACAAGGTGCCAACAGAGAAGCTAAGTATCAATGGGGCATTATATCAAGCAATACTTAGTCTTTATTTGAGTTGTAAGTCAGCAGTCAGGATTGAAGTACAGGAAGATGGTTTAATGTTAAATCTGGTGTGAGACAAGGATGTACATTATTTCTTCTGTTATTCGTTATCTATATGGATCACATTATGAAGGAAAGTGGTATTAAACATGATATCAAAATCGGAGATGTTAATGTTAGCTCTTTGCTTTATGCGGACGATGTTATACTTCTAAATAAATTCGCTACAAGTCTGCAAGATTCCCTGACTAAATTGAATAACTGTTGTAATAGATATGGTATGAAGGCCAGAAATAAAAAGACAAAGACAATGAAAATATGCAGAATTGTTGAAAATGTCAACTGCGTTGTGAATAGAGAACCAGTGGAACAAGTAAAACATTTCAGCTACTTAGGCACAATTTTTAGTGAAGATGGTAAAGTGAATATGGAAACAACAGAATCAACAAAGCTGTTATGATAGGAAGTCAATTGAATAAATTCATATGGAGTAAGAGAGAAATTAGTCGGAACACTAAATTAGCTGTATACAAGACAGTGTTCAAGCCAATTTTAACTTATGGATCTGAGAGCTGGGTCAGAAGTAAAACACTTGACCAAAAGAGACTGACATGTTATGAGAGACCTGAGAAAGATTAGAGGCGTGAACAGATGGCATCAATGGCAATATCATATTAAAAACAAGGATATTAGGAAAGAATGTGACATGGTCAGCATCCAGGAATGCTTTAGCAGAGCTAATCTCAGGTGGTATGGTCACTTAAACAGAATGGGCAAGGAAAGATTAGCAAAACAAATATTCTCTGTCAGGTTGGCAGGAAAACGACCCAGAGGAAGACAATATATAGATGGATTGGTACGGTACAAAGTGCCTCAGACGATAGAAATATAAGATCTGATAATGATAATATTGGAGTCTTGACAAGTGACAGACTGATTTGGAGGAAAACTATAGATAGGAAGTTAGTAATGATGTAAATTTTTCATGTAGTACTATCATATCCTGTACACCCCTTGAGGGTACATGTCAGGAATTTGATGATGATTTTTCCTTTTTATGATTGTGGATGATAGGTGTCCACTTCTTCCTCTTGAAGAAAGCTCTCGAAGAAGTCATCAAATCATATTGTATCCATGGATTTATTTTCTGGGGAGGAGAGCAGGTGTATCCATTCCACCTATCAAAGGCACTTATTCTTTAGTGTGCACAAACCATTGTTTTTCAAACCAGCAAGTTTAGATGTAGTGGAACCGTTTTTTTTTTTAAGTATATTTTCACAAGTGAGATATATTCATTTGTTTTTCTTTAATTCACTCTATGAAAATTGCAAGTAAATCATCATATCATTCAGGGATGATGAAATTGTGAAAGGTTGGAACAGACATATGTGCTGATGTACACTTCTAAACTTTCTTTGCTGCTGCTCTAAAAACAAGTGTTTTTCTACCAGATGATGTTGTAGATGTTGTAATGTTATATGACCGCTTTGCATCCTGAAATGGTATGTTTTGCTCAGTCTTGATCTTCTGAATCTCCTATTCATCCTCAATTTTGGCACAATGAGGAATACACTGGATGCCCCCCCCACCCCCCCACACACAATTAGCACATTTGGATGGTCTGCTGGGACAACAGGCAGTATGAGCATGGCTGCATTTCCAACATTTGAAACGGCACAAAATTTTTGGGATATACAGCTGATAGGGTACCTTAATTACCCTGTTTTCAGGAAAATTGAGATACCTTGTTTTCACTGATGTTGGGGATTTAGCAGTGCTAAATATAAGGATGATATTCATAGTTAGTACAAGGATACCTTTGTATGTGAGAATTCTTTTTATGGCTCACTCCTTGATCATTTAATTCAGAGCAAATCTCTTTGTTAGGAACACTGTGATTGGAATTTCCCCAAGTGATGCTGGAAAAAGGAGTAGCTCCAACTGCTTCTGCTAGAATTTTTCAACAAGAATGCCTGCTTCATGTTGTAGGCTTAATGGATTGTATACAGCACTCAGAAAGGATTAAAACTGATTTTTAATATTTCCTATATTTCGTCTCAGTCACTGAGACATCTTCAGGGATTACAAAAAAACTAATGTAACATATACACAAATACTACACAATACCAAGCTAACCACGTGGGTGACTAAAGTACTATCTAGGTGGTGTGCCCTCTATGGGCGACTGTAGGTGGCCTAGAATGTAAGGTGGGATCTCTGATGATTAATGTTTCCTAAATCTTTGGAAGTTTAATGCAATCATATTTATTTAGATTTGGTTGATTTCTGAGAGCTGCTGCATATTCTAAAAATAGTCTCTCTTTTTTGAATTTACTGTGGTGGAGCATGGTGGTTTTTTCCCCAAGAGATCCTGTGGGTTGTATCCAAGACATGATCAGCCAAGCCTGACTGACCACAGTTGTAGTTGCAGATGTATGACGTGTTCTTCTAAGTGGATGGTTGCTGATCTAGCTGTCTGTCCAAAGTACAACTTACAGGAACAGGGTACTTTATAAACTCCAGGCACTGAGAGAGGAGGGAGCCGATCTTTTGTAGAATGGATAAGGGTAGCAAGCTTGCAGTGGGCTTAAATGCTGTGTGAAGGTTGTATTTTTTTTTAAATCCTGGCAATCTTTTCTGATGTGCCACCGATGTAGGGTATGCTGATACTATAATCGCTGTAGCCATTGGAGAGGAAGGTGTTGTGTATGTGGTTGAGTTCAATTGAAAGGGCAGTTCCACTGCAACAAAGATTGTGGGCTCTCTTTGTTAGAGTTTTAATAATGCCATATTGTTGAGTAGGGTGGTGGTGGGAGAGTTGTGAACGTATCTGTCTGTGTGCGTAGGTTTTCTATGTACAGTGAAAGAAAGTGTACCATTAGGACAGCATGTAACTAAGTTATCTAGGAAGGGTAAACTATTGTTCTTTTCCATCATAAACTGGATTCTTGGATGTAGGCTGTTCAGGTGATTGAGGAAGGAATCTAATGTGTCTGGGTCATGAGACCAAATAGAAAACACATCATCTACATATCTTAGCCAGATAGAAGGTTTGAGAGGGGCTGAGTCTATGGCTTGTTTTTCAAAATTTTCCATGTTTAAATTGGCAATGGGGGGTGGGGGTTGAGAGGGGGAACTCATAGCAGTCCAGTCTATCTGTTTGTACATTTTATTCTTTCAAGAAAAATAAGCAAAATTGATGGCAAAGGAAAAGAGATCTAAGATGTCAGAAGGAAAAACGTTTTCTAAGAGTGTTAAGGTATCAATTAAGGGAATATTGGTAAACAGTCAGGAGATGTCAAAGCTTACCAATGTCTGTGTTATTAAAAGTTAGATTTTCTATTAGGATTTTACAATGGGTAGAGTTTTTTAATATAGGATGTGGTAAGTCCGGTGAGGGGGGAGTCAGAGAGTTAGCCAGCTGTTTTGACAGTTTGTAGTAAGGTGCATTAGTGGCATTTAGGGGTCCACAAACCTAATTCCCATGTGGTTAGCTTGGTATTGTGTGGTATTTGTGTATATGTTACATTAGCTTTTTTGTAATCCCTGAAGATGTCTCAGTGACTGAGATGAAATATAGGAAGTATTAAAAATCAGTTTTAATCCTTTCCGAGTGCTATACACAATCCATTAAGCCTCCAACATGATGTCCTCACAGCACTTAAGCCTCAACACCTAAAGAATGCCTGCTGAATGAAGTTTTTTTTTTTTTTTTTTTTTTTTTTTTTTTTTTTTTCCCACTTATTCCTGGGATCCTTTGAAACCCTCTTGGATTGAGGTGTGAAATTTTCCAAATCAGATGTTTACTAGTCAAATGTATAATCAGGAATGATACTGTATTTTTAAGTGTCTCTAGTGTTTTTTGCTTTTTATTTCTTGTCAGTTGATGAGCATATGGTTTTGGTACTGGGTTTAGGCTTGTTGAAGACCCTGATAAACTCCAGAATGAAAGATTCATTCTTACAAGAAAGAAGAATTCAGCAGCAAAGCTACCCATCCATCATGGAGCTTCACATGGATGTCTTCTCTGGAAAGCAATAACTATACTTGGAAGTGGAATTCAAGTCAGTGGAAGTCGAGGTTATTCCAGATATCATACTTGCTATCTTTCAGGCCTTGAGCCCTCTCCCTGGACCATAGGAAAGGAGACTCACAGCAATACTGTTGGCTCTTACAGGCAACAGTATTGCTGTGAGTCATTTACGATGTTACTGGTTGGAATACCAATAGTATTCCTAAGCCATCCAGGATTGCCTGTCTTGCCAAAGCAGTGGGAGACTATCTGTCACCTCTTCCCCCCCCACCCCTCAATGTTCATGGGTTGACCTGCACAACAAACATGGCAATAGGGCATAGTATTCCAGTGATGGCTGTTGTTAAAAATAGGAGAATTAAAAAAAAAAGCAAAACAATTTTTTTTTAATTTAATAGATATTTAATTCAATTCAACTAAAAAAATTGTTTAAGTGAAAATTGAAATTGTAATTATGAATGTTGTAGTAATATTAAATGAAACAATGATGTACACTTTAATATTACACATGGTTTAATTATAGTTAATGTATTAAACTATCATTTATAAACAAAAGATAAACTAATCATTTGGGGATTCTTACCTCTAACATCTGTATAAATATATCTGGCTGAATACATGAAACGGTATCATAACATTTATTAACAATCCGCCTAGTGCTGTGCCTCACATTTCCATCTGCAGCTTCAGATTCTTCTTCCTTCTGTTTTTCCATAGCAACGACTTCCAGGTCATAAGATGGTCCATGGGCTAGCTCTTCTTCCAAATAGTAATCCCATATCTCCAAATTAGATATGTTGGAGTATGGCCTGAGAACCTAATGGGGAAAGGAATATTGCTTTTATTATTTTTAACACACTTCAATTAAATTGCATTTGCTTTGTTTCATCCATGAAGAAAAGAAAAAATTAGAGTGCCAAAACAAGATTTTCACACAGAGAGAGAGAGAGAGAGAGAGAGAGAGAAAAGAAAAGTTTGGAAAGAGGTCAACAGACACCATTGTGCAAGAAACAAAGCCACGGTGGCCACCTTAATGAAATTAGAACACATCCTTTCACTGTGATGACTGTAGCAATCATACAGAGCATACTTTCCACAAGTGAGTGTGCAATAGCAATAAATGGAAATTTTGAGCCATTCTTCCTGTATGCATGTAATGAGATCCTGGACTGTTGTGGGGGTGGACATCCCTTGACCTCACTTGATGCTTCAGTTCATCTCAAAAATGTTCATTAGGATTGAGATCAGGACTCTGTGGAGTCCTGATCTCAATCCTAATGAACATGTCCACAAACCATGCAGTTACAGCAACAGCTTTATGATATGCTGCAATGTGTTGCCGAGAGAGAGAGAGAGAGAGAGAGTCAATGGTCAGTTCCATAGAAACATTATAAAATAGGAAGCATTGCATTGTTCAGAATGTTCTGATACGTCTCGGAGTTCAACATTCATGGCACCATAAACAGAGGCCCAAGGTCAAACCATTTATAAACAAGACCACACCATACCAAGCATGAAATCATCATTCTTATAAAATTTTTATTTTGACTACTCTCTCTATGTTCACTGGGCATCTACAGATGCTGTATGGTCACTCCAATGCTCAGTGATATGCCACACCAGGCTTTGCCATGTAGTCCTGTTGTTTGCATTTCTGGCAGCCTCAACTCTCTGAAGATCAATCACTCCACGCACACGCGGGTCATATATAGCAAATGACCGTTAGGTATGTGGGTGACCAAGATGTCTAAAGAAAGGTCAGACTATTATTAATTTCCTTTTCCATAGTAAACTGAATTCTAGGGCGAAGGCTATTGAGGTGACAAAGAAAAGTATCTAATGTGCCTGGGCCATGAGACCAAATAGAAAAGACATCATCTACATATCTTAACCAGATAGAAGGTTTGATAGTGGCCGAGTGAAGAGCTTGTTTTTTCTTGAATACCATGAGGAGCAAATCAGCATTCATATTGGCCATTAACAACAAGTCAGAAGGCACTATCCCCTTATGATCATACATACAAGCCTGACCAGATCCAACTTAAGCTCGGTGTGAAGAAAGGCGATGTTTACGAAAAGAAATGGAAGAGAAATGTCAAAGTGGAGATGCATAGACAATTAATTATAAAGAAGGAACATTAGCAAGAAAAACACATTCTGCAAATGACCAGCATGGAAACCTGAACCCAAAGACTGCATAGGGATCATGTGGGACCGTTGCAGTCAACAGTAAACTTCAAAGAACCTTTGAGATGCATTTCACAAATATATGCAGTCTAAGTTCTAATCTCAGTGATGTTCACCTCCACCTTCAGACAGTCAGCCCTTACCTATTTTTCCTGACATAAAAGCAAATCTCAACCTCTTCAAACACCACTTATTTCTGCTTTCCCAACTACACACTATTTGATTCCTTTTGCCTCAGAGGTTGGGTTTGTGCATATATTCATTCTGGTATGTCATGCCAAAGAGTATCCAACCTTGGATCTTTCAATTTTGACATCCTTTGGTTAAAAATCACTCTGTCTCATTCTACTAAATTCATATGCTGTCTCTAGTGCTCTCCTAATGCCAACAACCACTCTAAACTTTTCCAATACCTTTCCCTGGATGTTGATTTTCTTCAAGCTAACTTTCCTAACAGCGGTCATCTTCCTAGGTCACTCTTCGTAACATCAGCTGGCTGCCCACTTTCAACTGCACAGATCAAGCAGGTAGAGAGGCTGAGACATTTCTAATCAAATGACTCACACAAACTGTTCACCTGAAGAATACCAGACAACCTCAACCACTCCCAAAACACCCTGGCTCTCTTCCTCACTAGTGGCTCATCTAAGTACACTGTGAATGTTGTCTGCCTTCTAGGCAGCTTAGACCAATCTGGTACAGATTTCTTCCCCCATGGAGCAGCACGTACAAAACCACTCACATCCACACATTGTATGACATTACAAGAAAGCCAAATGGGACAATCTTTGCGACTTCTATGCCTCTTTTTCCTGGTTGCATTACTGTTTCCAGCCATCTGAGCAAAACCTGTGCACAGTATGAATCATAGAAATACCGTATTTGCCGGCATATACGATGCACTTTTTTCTTTGAAAATAGGTCTGAAAAACAGGGTGCGTCTTATACGCCGATACTCAGTTTTTTATTACTTTCATTCCTGGAAATTTTCTCTGTTCCAAGTTACGTGATTTCTTTCTTGTTTCCTTGTGGTGTGTGAGAGCATTCCAGTTACGTTAGTTATGTATTCCAGTTATGGATAGATAACATTTGGCGGCACTCTGGCGAACTGTTGAAGAAGCCTGCCCTGATAGTATGGGATCAGTTTTGTTCTCACAGAACAGAAGATGCTAAAAATAAACTCAAGGAATTGAAAACTCAGTTAGCTGTAATTCCAGGAGGTCTTGCTAGTCAGCTTCAACCTTTAGATGTCTGTATTAATAAACCATTTAAGGGATTTATGAAGGAGAAGTGGAACACTGCATCCAGAAGACTGCTGGATGCAGTCTTCAGATTTTGAGGTTATGCCATCAGGAAGAAGAGGCCTAGCATTTCATAAGTTTGTGAGTGGGTCAAAGCTTCATGGGATGCTGTGAAAACTGAGACAGTGGTTAAATAATTTAATCATCATCTATGCTATGTGGCATTAGTAATGCACTGGATGGTACAGAGGACAATTTGTTGTATGAGTACTTCTGATTTAGAAGAGGTTTCAAGTGTCTCTTATTTAGCTCTGGAGATGAATTTCTGGATTTTGACAAAGAAGATTAAAAGGCAGGTACTCTTTCCTAGCTAGATTAGGTATTTGTTGAAAGTAGACCTACTTATTACTTTATATTTGAAATACTGTGAATTCATTAGAATATTCAGCGATAAAGTTTTTTTCCTAAAAAATGTGTACAAAAAAGGGTGTGTGTCTTATATGCCAGCAAATACGGTAATTCCTAATTGCATGGAAATATTTATTGCTCATGTCTTCTGAGCTCTTGCCAAAACTATTGGCCCTAACTTCTTCCCAACATACACCCAGGTGGTACAACTGCATCATCACCCACAGAAAAAGCAAATCTCCTGACTTCTTACTTCTCCTCCAATTCTTGCATAGCTGTTCATGGTAAATGTATCTCCTAACCATTTCAAACACTTAATACTCAATGCTGTGTTTTTCACCTTTTGCCAGCAAGAGATCAGAAAAACTTTGCTCAGGCTACCAAAAAAGTCTCCTGGCTTTGATGGCATTCCTCTAACTGTTCTAAAAGTCTGTGCTCCCAAGTTGACTCCCACTCTATGCTGTTTACACTTTGTAATTCAACTGTTATCTATCCGAAAGTCTAGAAATTAGTCCACATATAATCCACTTGTAAAAAGGGGTCACAAATCTTTAACTTCAAACTACTGCCCAATTTCTCTCACCTCAATTCTTTCTAAAGTAATGGAAAGAAACTATCGACACCCAACTTCTACACTACCTTGAAGACTCTCATCTAATAAATGACAAACAGTATGGATTCTGTCACTGCCAATCAACAGGGGATCTACTAATGTCACTCTTTTCAAGACAAGCACCGTGGAAAGGTTTGGCAAATCTCAAGTGGTTACCCTTGATATCTCCAAGGCTTTTGACCAAGTCTGTCACAAGGGTCTATTAAGTAAACTCCCACCATTCAGCCTACTCCTTGACTTCTGCAACTGGATAGCCAGCTTTCTGACTAGACGCTCACTTTGAGTGATGGTGGATGGCTGGCTATCTAGTTGCTCCTTATGTTCTAATTATACAACTAATGCTGGAGTCCCACAAGGCTCTTCTTTTGTCCATCCTCTTCCTTCTATATATAAATGATCTACTCCAGCTGACTGCCAATCAGTACAGTTTTGCTGATGGCAGGAACACTGAACACCTCCTTTTCATTTTTCATTTGACAAACCTCGCAAAGCACAAATCACTACAACCTGCAGAACTCCAACCTCTACTACCTTAAATTCTGATCTTCAAAACATTCATTAATGGGATTTGGATACCTTGTTAACTTCAATGCTAGCAAAAGATACGTCTTCATTATTTCCCACACAAAAAAAGAACCCTTTTTTTCTTGTGTTTCCCTTGACAATACCCAAATCTCTATTCATGAATAGATTTAACTTCTTGAGATAACTCTAACCTGAAATCTTTCTTGGTACAAACACATCACAAATATTGCCTCCTTCAAATCCAAAAAAGAGGTTTTCTCTTTTGCTTGACTTACTTTAACTCAAGCTTTTAGTTTCAGCAGCTTGCATCTTCCATAAATACTTCTATGGCTACTGTTTATCAGAATTGATATCCCCACAATCTGTCAAATCCATTCAAATGCATGCAGTCCACATCCTCTCACATCTCAAAACTTAAGAGATAAAGCAATTTCAGAGTGAAATGAGAAGAATAACAGGCATGTGCAGAAGAGAGACGAAGGCTGGAATAAATGATGGCAGTGTGAAAGAGGCGTCTATTGATTTGAGAGTGGCCCAGTATAGGGATTCAATTATTAGAGACATGGCTAATGAGAAGATGCAAAAGGTTTGCTTTCCAGAGTGATTAAAGTACTAGATATGAGGAGGAAGCATGCAAAAACGGTTGGTAGTAATAGTAGGCACAAATCATCTGGAGCAAAAAGATAACAGTGTGATAGGAAAGGTAGTCAGCATGTTTCCCCAGGTATGATGAGTTGAGGCTTATTTCTGGTTCTATAGTGATGCTATAGAACCAGAAATAAGCTAGTATGTATGTTTAGAAATATCAGAAGTATTTAAAATAAAGGAGATGAAATTGTAGCATTAATAGATAATTAAATTAAAAATGCAATGAAATTATTTTCTTGTTTAATCCTTTATCCTAGTATAAACAAACAAAGTTTGTGAGTGAAGTTTCTTCATGAGTAGACTACTTGTATAGAAGCTAATGACTTCACATTAATTGCCTTAATATCATATAATGCAAAGCACACATTCTTTTGGCTGTGTATAATACTATGCATGAGGGAAGAGCCACTATCCAGACCAGTTTTGACCTTTATTGAGGTCTCATCAGTGGAAGCCAGACCCTGAAGAGATGCTAAGGCAATTAATATGAAGTCATTAGTCTCCATATACAAGGAGAATACTTATGAAGAAACTTTGTGCAAAAACTATGTTTGCTTGTACCTGGATAAAGGATTAAACAAGAATATAATTTCTTAGTATTTTTAATTTAATTTATAACCAAGTGAAAAAACTTTCTAAATTAGCTGTAATCCACAGTATTTTAATAAGGTCACCTTTTAACTACTTGTACATGGGATGTATATGACTTCTGCATTACCTCAACCTTGATATCTCTTCTGGATCTGGCTCAAACTGATGACATTTAATAATGTTTGTCTTTGGGCCTGCTTGTCAACTGGAGAGTAGAGTGGTTCTACTCAGTGGTTTTTTTCCTGTCACTGAGTGGAGTCAGTGATGAGTTTCCTGTCCTAGTTCAGGACAGCTGCTACATCTTACCTCAATAAAGATCGAAATTATCCTTTCCCATAATGCATAGCATTATACACATATGAAATGATGTGTGCATTGTAATATGGGATACTAAGGCAATTAATGTGAAGTCATTAGCCCCTATATACAAGTAGCCTAGTTGTGAAGAATCTTCACGAGCAGACCTTGTTTATTTACAGTTAGATAAAGGATTTTTTTTTCATGTGGGGTCCCCCTCCCCATTCCTCGACTGCCCCTTAGAACTGGTGGAGCTCTCCTAATGAGGAATTAAGTATGTCTTTTTGACTGTAACCTGTATGTGTGTGCACAGGCTGGTTTGCCTGCTTGAGGGATGAAAAACCCCAGGTAAACTGGGGAAAAAGCCCTGCTGTCCATGCCCAAGACTGACTAACTTGGCTATGGTTGAGGAAGCTCCTCGCATCAGTGACGGGAATTGAACCTAGGAGACTCCTTCCCCAGGCATATGGTTGCGAAGCGCATAGCCACTAGGCTAACTGAGCGGACTAGATAAAGGATAAAAAAATATAATTTCTTAGCGTTTTTTATTTAATTTATAACCAAGTGAAAAATAACTTTCTATAATTAATAGACTATATTCTTCCCCAATTTGTTAGAATGAGCCAGCGAGGAATAAAGACAGATGGATAGGATGTCTTCAATGAGGATAGGGAGGGAAAGAGGAGTACTGTTGATGGTACCACGGGGAGTTATCTCCATCTAAAGTGGAGTTGAAAGGAGCAAACAGTGGCAGTGGTTTTGAAGCAGTATGGTGTGAGGTGGAGGTGAACAGAATGAAATAGCTAGTGAATGTTGCTAGAAACTTGGTAATGTGGAGGGCAGAGAGAAGAAAATATATAGGAAAATCAGTATAGCTAATAAGCATTTTATTTATGGTAATATAGACTGGAATAAAGAGACAGCATCCTGGGGCAAAAAGAGAATGAATTTCTTGAGATTTTGAGGGACAACTACATGAGGATTAAGAGTCTTGGATTTGATTAAATAAAGAGGTGAAGCATGCCATTTGGAAGGGGGTATTATGGAGGCAATAGTCAGTTGCATACAGAGTACAAAGAGCAAGCAAGACAGGTGACTTGCATGGGAAGAGTAATACAATTGCATTATGAACAACAGTTAGCTAATGAGGTGAAAAGAAATCCTAGGGAATTTTTTTGATGTCATTATCAAAATCATTCTTAAAGAAGAATGATTATGGTGGGATGATACTGGTTTCAGAGAATGATAACCACTGAGTAGAGATGTTAAATGAACAATTCACAAAGGTATTTCATCCTCGTGAAAGTAACATCATGCAAAATTGAGAGCAGTGGAATGGGAGGAGCCACTGATGGAGAGTGAGCAAGCGGTATACGAGGAATTGTGTAAACTTGATGTCGATAAAGCTGTAGGACTTTATTGTATATCACTATGTGTCTTGAGAGAATGTTCCAGGGAGATAACAATAGCTTTAACTTACTTCTTTCATAGGAGTCTTAGATTTTCCCAAGTTCCAAATAAGTGGAAAGAGAGCAAAATTGTTCTGGTTCATAAAGGAGGTGTTTTGAATTACAGGCCAATTTGTTTGTCTAGAGTTGTGGTAAAGATGTTAGATAGACTACTGAGGACCAGGATTCACAACTGGTTGGCAACAGCAACATTCTCTTTCATGGACAGAATGGGTTTGCTATAGGAAAATTGTGTTTTATGGACAAAGGGGATGTATACATAGTGGTATATTTAGATTTTGCTAAAGCCTCCGATAGATTGCCACATGAAATGCTGGTAGTTAAACTGGAACAGATGGGGTTAAACAGTAGTTAGAGCACTGGATTGGAGATTTGGTGTCTGATTCATATCAGTAAGTTGTGTATGGGGGAGCAATATCCAGCAGAGAAAAAGTCACTAGTGGTGTGCCCCAAGGGTCTGTTTAAGAGACACTGCTACTTAATTCAAATGTAAATGATACTGAGAATGGCTTGAAAGGTGATATAATGTGCAGTTGATGCAAAGTTGGGAAGAATTATGAGAAATAGAATGGATGTTGTAGCCTTGTAAGTAAAGTTCGGGAAGCATAGATGGAATGCAGAATATAAGATTGGTGAGGTGGAAGAGATGAGTGATCTAGGGACGTTGGCAGATAAGGACCTGAAATTTCGAGGACATTTTGCTAAAATTGTGAGGATATCACAGCACATTATGTTAATGATGTGGAAAACACTGACATGCAAGAATAAGAAGATTATGTATAAAGCTTTGATCTATTTGCATTATAGTAGTCATTTTTGTATCGCTCTGATGAATTATTACTATTTTCCTAATCAGTATAAGGAAAATAACAAATGCATTTCACTTTTGTTGTCAAAAATTTGCAAACATTATTCTTAAAAAGTGTATACAAATTTAAATGTCATTCAGTAAACTTTCAGACTAAATTAAATTGATTCCAAAAAAAGTGAAGAGTTAAAATTTTCAATTTGCCCTTAAATGGCCTAATGCAAAAATGAATCACAATCAAATGAATTGGGAACATTATGCCTCTGGTGATGAAACATGGAACTAGACTGTTCTGAAATTTATCATTTTAGTTATTATTATTATCAGACCTCCATGGATTCAACGACTCATTGCGGGAGGTCCTCCATCATATGCACAGCTCATCATACTCTGACTTGAATGCATTCCCTGTCTTCTCCATACCCACCACACTTCCAGGCAATGCATTCACCACCCACAACTCACCACACATCCATAAAAACTTATTCCTCACCCCTTTGTTCACACTCTCCTTATATAGCTTAGAGATCCCCCCCCGCCATCCCCCTATGGGTGAAGCAGAGTTTTTTCACCAGAAACTCAGGTTTTTCATCCCATGTACAGGCAAATCAGACTTCATAACACATGCAATTTACAGACAAAAAAAATACTGTTGTGGTGGTGATGGATGGTAGATGGCAGTTGTGTGCAGCAGGAGAAGATGCAAGTAGTGGAGTGCCCTTTAGCAATGAGTTCTTGGACTCCTTGGAGGTGCGCATAATAGTAATGTTTATATGATATCGTGAAAGAGCAAGCATCATTTTATCATTTATTTTTCTTCTTGATAATTTTAATAATTTAAAACTTATATGATTAGCAGCAAAATTCACTTATGTACTTACTTCGTCTTCTTGATTAGGGATATACCAGAAGTTGTAAAACAAAGGTGATCTGGCCCAGAGTTTTTCTATGTAATCCCAAAAGGATGGGCCAAGGAAAACAGAATTACTTAAAGAATTAGATTTTAGAGAAAACCCAGTTTCTTCATCAGAGCCACCATCCAAACCACGATGACGAGAACTACGATCTTCTACCAACCAACCAGCCTCCACGCGATCAAATTCACTATCCATGAGGAAAGTTCGAAAACGGCATGACACGTAGTGATAAGCCAAAAATTTCAAGAAATACTGGTTAAACTCGAATGAGAGTGGAAACTGATGATGTATCTATAAAGAAATAAAATATTCTTTTACAATATAAAGAACAACATCAATAAGAGCTATAAATTCAGGCAGAAATTTCAAAACCTCAGATGGTTATCAAAAGTGTCCCAATATATGAAATTGGTTTTGGATTCTTATCATCCTCTTATATTACAAGGTGGGATGCTGAGCAATTTGACAAATAAGAACTTACCTTGATGCACAAGTAACCTCTACAACTTAATAATATATAGTAAAATGAAATGCCACAAGCTGAATTAAGAGGTTGAATCAAGCTACTTGTTACAAATGCTTTTCAATATTTGAAATTGTCCCATCAAAAGCTAATAAAATGAAAAAAAAAAAAAGCTTCTGATTAATCCTTAACAGCATGGGGAAAGGGATTAGATACAAAGAGCCTTTATTTGTTATAGACTTTCTTACAATAATTTTGAAGAAACAAAAATGAGTGACCTCTCTTTATAAAGCCCAAATATCGCAACAATATACTACTCATATATTTTCCTATCTTGTTCGCATTCAAAGTACTGCAACTTCTAAAGGTGAAGGTTCACAAGGTGACGATACATGCTGTCCTTACAAAACAACAGTGTGATCTCATGCTAATTTGTTTCTCCCAAAGAAAAAAAAAACACTAAGAACTACTCTACATCTAGTTAACTTGGCCTTAGTATAAGATATAGGTAAAGTTTCTCAATTCCATGACAAGATGCATCTAGATCTTTCTAATTAATGAGCTATGTCAATTCTTCGACTATGTCATGGAGAAGTTTACCATAAACTGATAGTAACTGTGTTTCAATAAAGTCAGTATATTATATCTCTTACATTACATAGGTTTTTCTGATTGGTTTGCCTGTTTTGTAAGATGACAATCCCAAGTTTCTAGATGGGAAATTTCTCCCATTTAGTTCACAATCCCTTATAACCTGGATAGGATTTGAGCTCGTGTCTAAACAAGTAAAGAGCAATGGAGGTGGTCTTCAAGGCTGGGATGGTTGGCCAAGTGGATAGCACTAGCTCTCCAACCAACAAGATGTGAGCTCAATCCATGGTGGCATAGAAGTTTGTGAAAAGTCTTTAGGTGGTAGATGAATTTCATTACCTGATGTGAGACTACCACTCCACTCATTAGAAGCTTGAAGTGACATGACAAAATGCCATATACTATCTCTCAAGAATTGCAGGACCCATCTATGATAATCAACTGTACTATATATTGACAGCCTTTTGCAAGAGTTCAAATAAACTAAAAAAGTTATGCTAATAAGAACACAATTCTGTATGTGAATACACTGAAACCTTGATTCATTGTTTTTAGGGGGATGGAGAACAAAAACGATATATATGGAAAAACAATAGTCCTGGAAAACCATTAAAAATTATAGATGAGAACAATTTAATGATTATTATTATTCACTGAAATACAGTATATATAAAACACTACTTCTTGCTGAAAAAAATCTTTGTTTGACATTTATTTTATGCAAACTTTATGCCTCAATTCAAAATATGATCTTCCAAGACCTAGAACACTTTCACGATTATTCGTGCTGTGCACATAAAAGAAAGCTTTGACTTTCATCAGCGCGTCATGCATCTTAGCTAAGTTCAGAATATAACTTTGGTTTTGCCATCTTCTTCTCTCCCCCCCCCCATACTCCCAGATGCCACAAGGCTCTAGCACAGCTCCTGCACTCTGGTGCCACGTGGCAGTACACAGAGATGTAGTCCTTGAATTTATCTTTGGTCATGCCACTGAACTCTTCCCAGTCTTCGCTGAAATCATCATCATCATTGGTCAATATGTTACCATTGACCAATGCCTATTGGTCAATGGTAATCATGTAATCAGCTTTCTGAAAATAGTTTTCAATTGTCTGCTGGGTTACTTGTTGCCAGGCTGCTACAGTGTAGTGCATTGCTTCCAACACATTTATCTTCTTTTTTATATCTTTGCCTGCATTCATTTAGTAAACAGCTGTTTGTACAAGGCATTTCTTATAAAGCTCCTTATAACACTTTATTATTCCTAAATCAAGAGGCTGGAGTACACCTGTACAGTTTGCCGGGTACTGTATGGCTTTTACATTTCTGTGATGAAGTGTTACTCTCGACAACAGTTGCCAAGTCTTCACTTAGTCCAAAGAAAAGGATGGAGAGCAAAGAGCACATTATTTCAAATTCAAAAACTATCCATGTGGAAAAATGTTGCATCAGAACTGTGATTTCTAAATGATTGATAAGTATTGATGGAGCTGGGAAAAAATAGTGTTATTTATATGGGACTAGTCCTGGGGATAAAAAAAAAAAGCAGATGAGGACTGAACTAGTGTGAAAAATTATTGTGTTAGTCTCTACAGCAGGATTTCCAGATTATCGAATCGTTTGCTAATATGATTCATATGTAATATGTTTTTCTTGAGGGAACTCATAAAAATTGCACCCTATTAAAAAAGGTATGCAAATATAGAAAAGCTGAAGCAATTTTCATAAATATGCTATATCATTCAGCCACAATTCATTTATCTGGGAATTACAATGCACAAAAATAAACGCTGGTAACAGCACAGCGGATGGCTAAGGAAGATAGCATCTCCAGTGTCTAACAGGTTATGGTTGCAATCACACTGTGGCATAAATTTGTCTTAAAATCTAGGGGTGGGTTCTCTGGATTATCTAGCCCTTTCAAGGGTAGAATTATTACAAAACTAAATAATATAAAATATAAATAAATAAAAATTGTAGTATGCTTGATTCTTCTGTTGTATAACTTTGACAAGGAATGGAAATTTAAAGTGGAATGGGGGATGAAACTTTTCATACCAATAAGAATCATTTCAGTTATATATCCAACAGTGGGTTGGATTTATCATAAACCAGTTTATCAGTGTTGTTAAACTGGTTTATGGAAAATGGAGAAAAAATCCATTAAAATTTTACTGATTCAGTGTTTTCTACCAGTATTTCAGTAAATCAAAAACATTTTAATGCATATTGTAATAATTTTGTTGACTAATTTTGTAAAATGCAGTTCCTTGTTTATTCGCCTTGGACCATGATGAGTCTCTTAGCCATGCTTATGTTAAAAGTCGACTGCATGCGTTATTAATTCGAATAGTTCCTGATTAATTTAACTTTGTAAGACTAGTACCTCATGAAGTTAACATGTTCACATCAGGCTGCATTTTGCAATAGTTACGTGTCAGGTGGGAACTTGCTTGACCCTTTGGAATCTTAGCAGACATGTTTTTACAAATTCTCAACCATATATATTGCATGCCAGTTTCAAATCATATTGTTTTATTTCTGAAAACAGCATTTGTGAATCATCTTGTACAGAAAATACAAAATGTAATGTTACTTTATTTCAAGTCATAAAAAAAACAAGCAAAAAAAAATTTTTGCTTTTGAAAATTTGCGTTACATAAATCTATATTAATAGAGTCATGTAATTCTGCACTTAATCAAGCATATATGAATTAATAAATTTCACATTGTACTGTACTTAATTTAGTGCTACAATAAAATTTTTCCTTTATGTTAAAGATACCAAGTAATTTTATAAACTTGGTTTTAATCCTTTTTCTCAAGTAAGCAAACAAGCAGGTAAGTCAAGTTTACTCTGAAGTATTTTCAGGTCTGAGGCAACTTGTGGTAAAGGTGGAGTAAGATCTGATCACTTTCCTTAGTATCTCCCCTAATGCAAAGCACATCTTGCAGACATGTATGATGCTATGCATTAAGGGAAGGGCCACTACCCAGACTGGTTTTGTCCTTTATTGAGGTCTCGTCAGTGGGAGCCAGATCCTAAGATGCCAAGGTTGACATAATGCAGAACTTATAAATTTTACCTATACAAGTTGCCACAAGGTGCTTTGACCTTAATAAATAAAAATCTCATGATGAGAGAAAGATGTAGAAAGTTTTTTACCTTGGTTATATTATATGTTAAAGATACCAAGCAATTTTATAAACTTGGTTTTAATCCTTTTTCCCAAACAAGCAGGTAAATCAAGTTTGCACCTGAAGTATTTTCAGGTCTGAGGCAACTCATGGTAAGGGTGGAGTAAGCTCTGATCACTTTCCTTAGTATCTCCCCCTAATATAATTTATTAAGGTCAAAGGTGGCAACTTGTATAGGTAAAATTTATAAGTTCTATATTACTTCAACCTTGGCATCTCAGGGTCTGGCTCACACTGACGAGACCTCAAAAAAGGTCAAAACCAGTCTGGGTAGTGGCCCTTCCCTTCCCTTAATGCATAGTAGCATCATACATGTCTGCAAGGAGATGTGCTTTGCATTAAGGGAGATACTAAGGAAAGTGATCAGAGCTTACTCAACCTTTACCACGAGTTGTCTCAGACCTGAAAATACTTCAGGCGCAAACTTGACTTACCTGCTTGTTTGCTTATTTGGGAAAAAGGATTAAAACCAAGTTTATAAAATTGCTTGGTATCTTTAACGTATATTATATCCAAGGTAAAAAACTTTCTAAAACTTTTCCTTTGTTTATCTTGTGACTGTAGGAGAAAGATGTTTTCACAATATATAGTCATAAATTTTATCTGTCTCTAATTACACTAAATGCTGTAATTATTCTAAATATAACTAAATATAATGCAAGTAACTGCATACCAGCTGTGCAGGTATGCAAAATTACCATGGTATATTGTTTGGGAGAAAGTTTTTTCACTGTATAGGATCATTTTCATTTGAGTATTAAGCTTCGATATATTCAGGTGCTTTTTATTGTTAGTTTAAATATTATATCAACCAAATATAGAATTTTCCGCATACATATATTTGACTTCGACGAAAGTAATTGTCCTGTCCATCATGAACATGTTCAAATATTCAAGTATTTTGATAATGTATATATTAACAAGATTATATTCCACATGATTCTGTGTTCTGATTGATCATTTGAGAGAGCAGTGAGTAGCATCAGTAGTTTATACGTCATGTCAAATAGCAAAAAATTCAAAAGGTAAGAATTAGAATATTTCATTTGACTTGAAATTTGATAAAACGGATCACAGAAAAGGGACTTTTTTTTTCTTTATAGCCATGGATAAATATTCACCATGGTATATTTTAAACATACTGAAGCAGGAGATGCAGGCATGTTGAGAGAACAGTGAGTAGCATCAGTAGTTTACACGTCATGTCAAATAGCAAAAAATTCAAAAGGTAAGAATTAGAATATTTCATTTGACTTGAGATTTGAAAAAACGGATCACAGAAAAGGGACTTTTTTTCCTTTATAGCCATGGATAAATATTCATGGTATATTTTAAACACACTGAAGCAGGATATGCGGGCATGTTGTTTAAACACGCTTTAAGCCCTAAAAAAAATCAAAGCAGCTGATTTTTTTGTGAGCACTATTTTAAAAAATGCTCAAAAACTCAAAGAATTTTGTTGAAGTACTAGCGATCTGCATAATCATCTTAAAAGTCAGCACAAAATTAATTTATTAAAAAAAAGAGAGAAAAAACTTCTGTCATCATCTATCTTCAATTGAAATTATTGATGTTAAGACTGATTTGAATTCTCAATCAAAAACTACACTGAATCATATTTTAACAACAACAAAAAAAGATTACTTTTTTACTGCTATGAGTACTCATAACAGCAGGATGGGTTGGTTACCACTTTAGTAAATTGATACACAGTATATTCTTCTTATTCTTCCTTAGCTTGTTGACCTCTAAGGTTCTGCATGTACCAATTTCTTCTATTTCTTTCTGTCTTGTGTTCTTTCGTTCCAGTCCTAGATCTTAGTTAAGTTGTTCTGGATATTATCCTGCATTGCAGTCACAGTCTACTTCTAGGTTGCTTTCCATCAAGCTTCATCTTGAATGTTTGTTTAGCCATTCTCTCCTTACCCATTATTTCCACGTGTCCAAATCATCTAAATCTGGAAGCTCTGATTTCATTAACTAGAAGTGGAGATCTATAGAGTTTCTAAATTTCTTGTTCATGTCTTCTTTTCCATTCACCTGTTGTGTTATCACTTACAGGTCCATACTTTTCTGAGGATTTTATTTTCAAAGCTCTGTATCTTGGTCTGTTAAATGATCAGAAAGTGATCATTTAACAGACCAGGTTTTTGCTGCATTAAAACAGCAGGTCTAATAACTGTCTTGTATTATTATTATTATCAAGTGACATCTCCAAGTAGTCCAAAACTCATCAAGGAAGGGCACCTACTCTACAACTCTCCATCTCCACTAACTAACTACCATCATCATCTATACCAATGCCATCTACTACCCACCACAACCACAACCACCACCACCACCACAGACAATCACAAATCAATCAATAGATCATCCATAGGTAACAGCTAATTATATTGCTCACCAGTTGCTGCTGAATGGAAATGCATCCAAAAAATAAGATATTAAGAATTCCAAGTGAGGAACAAAATTTGATTAACTCAGATTTCATGATTACTGAACTCAATGCTGCAATAAACCTATTAAAAACTAGAACATCTGCAGGCCTCAATGATATCTGTAATGAACAAATTAAACATTTTAGAACCAAGGCTAAAGAGTGGCTACTAAACTTGTACAACACTTGTCTCAGAACCCTATCAACCATTTGGAGGCATGCTAGAGTGGTGGATTTTCAGAAACCAGGGAAAAATGGCAACTGAAGCAAAAAAAATTAAAGACCTATATCTCTATTCAGCAACCTCAAAATTTAAGAACGATTAACTCTGAATAGGCTTCAACCCTAATCAAACCCTATCTTATTACTGAGCAGGCTGGTTTAAGACCAGGCAAATCCTGTACATCACAAATTCCCAATCTCACTCAACATATAGAAAATGGTTATGAGCAAAAACTAGCCACAGGAGTAGTCTTTGTAGGCCTAACTGCAGCATATGATACCATAAACCAGGGCTGTCCAACCTTAGGTAATCCGAGGGTTGTATCACAAGGTGTATCTAGTAATTTGGTGAGAAACAGAGGCAAACATCGATAGCTGAACAAACGAACAACACTAAATATGTGCTCACATTCCCAGTGAGCACCTCATGGGGAACGTGAGCAAAACAAAACAAAACAAATACTTAGATCTTCTGCTCTGGCCTTTTGTTATTCACCTGCTGAATATGCCTTCCCTGCCAGATCCTGCCATGCTGAAAAACTGGACCCAGCATTGAATGAAAGTTACCGCTTAATAACAAGATGCCTGAAATCAACACCATTAAGAGATCCGTATACTTTGGCTGGTACTGCACCCCCCCCCCCTTCAATTCGACAATCTGAATTCTCAGCTGATGAAAGAAGCAAACGAATGATGAGCACCACCCACTATTTGGACGGACTACAGTGCCCCAAAGACTAAGATCATGATATAGCTTTCTAGCAACTGTTGAATAACCTAAAAATCCTCCAGAGACAAGACTTCAACAATGGTTTGCACTATACCCTGACAGTAATACTGGTATTTCAACAGCTGAACATCTTCCACATGGTGCCCACTTAGACTGGAATACTTGGTTAAGCTTCAACAGACTACTAACAATAGGATGCTGCAAACAAAACCTCATCAAATGGAGAAACCCAGTTGATGGAACATCTTTCTTGCCCCCTTCTTCAATCACCTCACACAAAAGAGGACCTTACATCCTGCACAGAAAAAAGAAGTTGATTGTGCAAGATAGTGGAGGAAGATCTGACCTATTATAATTATGTATAATTTACCTATTAAATTTAAGTTGTTCTCATTTGTAATGTATCCTAATTTGTTGTAAATAATGTTGTACCAATTACTTACTACTTGTGTTTGGATACGAAATAAATAAATAAATAAAGCAGAACTCTCTTTTGCACCTACCACACATATACAGTCTGCATTCAGTATGGTTAGTCTTTTGCAATTATTCTCTCTTTTTATTTGAAGCATAATGACAGAATTCTTTTTGGATATCCTTGGCATGTAGAACCAGTTTCTTTTTACATTCAGACAGTTTTCTGTACAATACTTGCAATTTTCATAAATCACACATCAAACTTATATACATAGTATTCCTTTCACATCATCTTTTTCTTGAGAAACTCTTGGTTAATAAGATTACCCATCAATTCATGCTGACCCCATTCATTTTTGAACTCTAGGAACACAGTCTGATACTGTACCATTTAAGCAATTTTTCAATGCTTTCTAATCTGCCAATATTCTTCCCGTCTGACAAAATTGAGACTTCTTGTGATGAAATCGCAAATGTTTCTGAAAGGCTGATACGATTCAACAGTCTGTGCAGTGATGCCCGCACTATATAATTTTCGAAAAATTTGATGATGTATTTAAATTTATATGAACATTTAAAATTTTCAATTAATTCCTAGTTTTTTTGTTTGGCTAACTTTTATGGGTTTTGTCAGTGTCTTAACACAAAACTTGCAAGGAGGAAAGGTGGGAGAAGTTCCACAAAAACTAATATTAAAAAATGGGGCACACATGTAAGAAGGTTGAGAAACACTGGTGTAATGTGTTTCAAACAGATAATTACAATAATGGTGGGAAAAAAATCATTTGTTTACTGCAAGTTCACTAGAATAGTATTTCTAGTGAACTTGCGGTAAACAAATGAATTTTTTTTTAAATGAAAAAATATTAAAGATTTTTACTGTTGATAACTGAACACAAGTTTTTATTTGGAAAAAACTGTATTTAAATAATATAGATTGCACAGAGTTTTTTCTTCATTTTTTTTTTTTTTTTGGCATGAATATTTTTGTAAGCATATAATGCTCTTTGTTCATAGCACTTTATAATTTCAAATTTTTGTTTCAGTGTTAACTAATTACATTTGCTAGGTTCACAAGCTTTGTTGCATTTCCTCTTCTCACTTTGTAGAGTGACCACAACTTTGCTGCACCAAAGTTGAAATAATACTAAAGAGTATTGACACAGCTGTTATGTGGTATGATAAATCACTACAGTACCACACTACTGTTAAAAACGTTGTAAATTATTAAAAATTATAAACAGAGTTGTAGCAAAACCCGTGCTATTCAAAACTGCACTATGCAAGGCATTGTTGTATATTTGGAGTCTGAAAATGCCACAAAAAACACATGATATATATATATATATATATATATATATATCATGTGTTTTTTGCATGTATATATATATATATATATATATATATATATATATATATATATATCATGTGTTTTTTGCATGTATATATATATATATATATATATATATATATATATATATATATATATATCATCATCATCATCATCAGATTCCTGATATGTACTCTTAGGGGATATACAGGATAATTATGATAGTACTACATGAGAAAGTTACACCATTACTAACTTCCGATCAACAATTTTCCTCCAAATTAATCTGTTATCTGTCGAGACTTCAATACTATCAGATCTTATATTCTGTCTTTTAAGGCCCTTTTAGCATATCAACCCCCATCTAGATCTTGGTCTTCTTCTGGGTCATTTTCCTACCAACCTGGCAAAGAACACTTGTTTGCTAATCTTTCCTCTCCCATTCTGTTTAGTGACCATATCACCTGAGATTAGTTCTACTAACACATTCCTGAATGCTAACAATGGCAAGTTTTTTCCTAATATCCTCATTTTTAATGTGATACTGCCATTGATACCACCATCTGTTCACTACACTAATCTTTCTTAGAACTCTCATATCAGAGGTATCTAGTCTCTGATCAAGCACTTTATTTCTAACCCAGCTCTTGGATCCATAAGTTAAAACTGGTTTGAATACTGTCTTGTATACAGCTAACAGCTAGCCTGGTTGGCCGAGTGGTTAGCATATCCACTCTCCAGCCAAAAAACTGTGGGTTCGAATCCCACCATGGGAATGGATGTTTGTGATTGTCCATGGAAATGTAGTGGTGGTAGATGGTGTAGTTGCAGTTTGTTGTAGTTGGTGGAATAAGTGGTGGAGACAGAGTTGTAGAGTAGGTGCTCTCCCTCAATGAGTCTTTGGACTCCCTGGAGGTGTCAAGTAATAATAATAATAATTTCTTTCTTATTCCATATAAATTTATTCACCTGACTTCCTACCAGCTTTACTAATGCTGTTGTCTATTTCCATATTTAATTTACCATCTTCACTAAATATTGTGCTTAAATAGCTGAAATGTCTTACTTGTTCTATAGGTTCAGTATTCAGGATACAGTTGATGTTTTCAGTGTTTCTGCCTATTTTAATTGTCTTTGTCTTTTTATTGCTGATTATCTTACCAGGCCTTCTGAATTATGCAATGCAGCCACTGTGAAACCTTTATACCTTCAAGTGCCTTTCTACATTTCAGGTTTTTGATGACTTTTTCTACTTCAAGTATGTATATGTATTCTTAACTGCAATTAAGTTTTCTACCATCATGCTGACACTGCATGTTTCATTTTGTAGTCTTTCAAAGATTGCAAATACAACTTAAAAGATAATTGCAATGCTGAAACAAATGTTCACATGTAAAAATAAGGATGTTATTTTGCCTCTTTACAAGGGGCTTGATAAGACCTCACTTGGAATATTGAAACCACGAGACCAGGTCTGGTCTCCTAGTTTCCGTTGTGATTCTGAGATATTGGAGAGAGTACAAAGGAGTGTTAAAAATGATATCAGGATTGTGAAATACTGAGTATGAAGACAGATTGAGAAATTGTAGACTGCACACACTAGTAGACAAGAAAAAGAGAGGAAATATGATTGAGACTTACAAACTTCTGAAAGGGTCATACAGGATTTCAATTGATGAAATTTTTCAATTTATAGAGGGTGGGGAAAGGACAAGAGGACAACCTTGGAAGCTGAGTATGAAGGTCACTAAGAAGGGGGGGGAGGACTACATTTTTCTCTCATAGGGTAGTGCATGATTGGAATGGATTGTTATTGGATGTTGTGAGTGCAAGCAGTGTGAATGAATTCAAGAATAAGTATGATAGCTGGTGTATATAGTATGTGGCCTCCCTTGATGAGTCTGACTCTCTGGAGGTCTCTCTCTTAATAATATTTGAGTATTTCTGGCCAAATTTCATCTATTCCAGGTTTTTTATGACTTTCTCTACTTCAAGTATGTAGATGTATTCCTGACTGCATTGAAGTTTTCTACCATCATGCTGACACTGCATGTTTCATTTCGTAGTCTTTCAAAGTAATTACTCCAGACACCAAAATATCTTTATCTTCAGTTTTCATGTTACCTTTATCATCTCTGATTCCTTTTACAGTACTTTTTCCTCCATTTATAAGCTTTTTAATAGCCTCCAGAATAATTTTTGCCATCTTTCTGATATTTATTTTCTATGTTCTTACTAAAGTCATCCCATGATAACTTTTGTTTAGATAGTTTTACAGAGTGCTTTGTTTTCTTACTTTTTTTCCTCTGTCTTCTCTAAGAGCATAAGCTGACTTCCTTGCCAAGAACTTTTGATATGCTTTCTTCTTTTCCTTCACTGCTTTTTAAACTTACTGAGTCCACCATGGAGTTCTGATTTTTCTATCTTTACAGACAATCTCACCACATGCCTCTCTGACTGAATGAATCACTGAATCTTCAAGATTTGGTTCTTGTTTTCAAATTCTTTCATTTTTTCTTAAAATAAATAAATAAATAAATAATATATATATATATATATCTGTGCAATGGAATAATACTTGATCAATCCTCTAGAAATTAAGGTATAATTTATGTTTTCAGACTGATTTTCCAATAGTTTTTGACAAGTTAAAGAATACTGAAAAATATGCTAATAAAAAATATAGAGAAATTACCTCTTTGACACGGCTGATAGACAAACGTTAAATACATAAATTAATTGTAAAAATACATATGTTTAAATACTGTCAGAATGGAAGAACATTTTAAGGGCTTTCTCAACTGAAAGAGAGTTGCCTGCTCACATATGGAAGTGTAATCATATTTCCTCAGATTTTTCATCCTATGACAGACAGCAATACATTTGATGGAGATTAGTGGCTCCCCATGATGAATCATGGGGCTTCATGGAGGTAGCAAGTAATAACAATAACAAGAAGAATATCAATCCTTTAGAGACTGGAACAGTTGATTGAAATGATGACTGTTCACATTTCAACAGAAAAAAATGCATCTTAATTTCATGCCAGAATGTGTTAAATTTGAGTAAATAAGTAATAAATTCCATATGCTTGCTAATGCCTAAACTAGAATCAAATATCTAGAAACTAAATTTGATATAAAGTTCATAACTTCTCTTATATAGTTTACTATGTGTGTTTGTGCTTTTTACCTGATGTACAACATCTAGAAACTGGAGGAAAATTGGAGCAAAACCACTAGCCAAGGTTGCTGTAATGTGATTGCCTCTATGTGTGAAACGATGGCCAAATGCTAACCATTCTTTTTCAATAAGGGTTCTGAATCCATCAAAGGTACGATAATATGGGTCTAGACAAATCTGAGCTATTGAGACAACCTGAAAAAATAATTTCACATGAATTCTGAATTGTCCAAAGCAGATATCCTTACAAATATATGTATATTAAAAATTCTAAAAACATAAAAAATGTCAGATTATTACACATTACTTGTTTACTCACAGTTTCCAAATGGAAATAATTTTAACTGCTACTGAGTCAATTTATGTACAGGTATAGCTAAAAACAAAAAGTCATATTACAAGCCCTCCCAGAACACAAGTTTATTCCAATATATATTCCATATTGAAAAACTGTACTGCTGCCTAGACTGAAAATGCCAACTCTGATAAACAATCACATGCTGGTTCCAAACCCAGATAAACCAACCTGATTATGAAAGCTGAATGTCCAGGCAATCAAGTATACTAGATCTGAAATGTGGTGATCTGAGTGATAGGAATGTCAAAGTTGGCATTTGTATCACTGAAGTCATTACAATTTTATTATAATAATATTGTAATAATAACTATTGCAATGAAATGTGCAAAGAAATAAGATTGGTTTCGTGGTAGCGGTTTGTGAAATGAATAATTTTGTGACAGGAGAAAATTATTTAAAATACACAAAATGAAATTTAAAATACATAAAAAAAAATACATAAAATGACTGGGATAACACCTGTTAAAAACAAAAAAGTCAGATTGACTACATTACAATAAAGGGCAGCTTTAAAAGCTTATTCTTAGATGGAGGCAATGCAAGGAGTTCATGAAGAATCTAATCATTACTTTGTGACAGCTAAATTGAAATTAAAGCTCTGTATGAATAAGAAAACTAAAACTCATAAATGGATGATGAGATGATATCTAAGAACTAAAGGAAATTTTTCTATTATAATAAAAAAATAAATTTCAAATCCAGAAATTTTCTGAAACTACAGATTCATGTTATACCTACAATAATATTAATGATGGCAATAACAAAGCTTATTGGGTGACAGAGCTACCCCATCCAAACAAAGGTTTTATTATATTATATTACTATATTAAGAGCAGTTAAAATACCTGGTAGTGCAATTTCAGAATGTACAGATGACTACATATTTGAAGCTGGACTGGACGAGTTGAAAAGCACGATATGAGAAAGGTGCTGAGAATGAAGCTCAGTTATGTGAATTTGGATGAGTACATACACTGAATAGCCAAAATGAGGTAAATAAGGAAGATGATGAAAGAAATGAACTATAAATTTAGAATTTAAAATTGAAACTTAAAATTTGGAAAAGCTAATAGTTAGTTTTGCACTATTCATTTTTTACCCATAAAAGAGCCAGCACACCATGTCCCTGTATACACTTTATCATGTCTTTGTTTCTTTTTAGTTTTTTTAGGTTTCATAAATTTAAATTCTTAATCTACACTTCATTCTATTCATCATCTTTCTTGCATACTGTTTATTTCACATTTCCTCTCCATTTAGGCTATTCAATGTGCATATCTAAATTGACATATCTGACACATCAACATACCTGGTAGTGCAGTTTCAAAAAATAAGAATGACAAGATATTTGAAGCTGAACTTGACGAGTTGAAACATACAATTTTAGAAAAGTACTGAGAAGTAAGTTCAGCTGCAAATATCTTACTTTCTTTCATTCTTACTTTCTGAAACTGCAATACCAGGTATGTTGATGTCATAACTGACATCTGCCCTTAATATAATCTAAATTTCATATTAAATGTAAATTTGCCTTTTAGTAGTAAATGGGGGGGGAGTATCTCCATCATTCACCTCATTAAGTTTTGCTATTTCCATCATGAATTTCAAATTTTGAAGAATGAATGAGAATTAGAAAGTGAAAAGGAGAAAGGCCACATATAATACTGATGGGTAAATTTTAGAATACTATATAATGAGGTGGTAAGGGACTGTTAAGGTACTAAGAAAGGAACTAAAAATAAAGTACAGCTCTCAAACTAGACCTGAAATCTGATAGAGAAAAGTCATAAAATTAAAATGATATCTGAAAATAATAAGTGACCAAGAATTAAAGAAATTCATCAGATAAATCAGAGAAAGTTAGTTAAAAGACTAGACTGGCAAGAGATAGAAAAATTGTGCAGACTGTATAGCCAAAAAAAAAGAAGGCCACAAAGTTATATCATAATGGAAACTATATAAAACGACAAGAAAAATATACTTTAGAAAGAAACAAGAAAATGCAATAAGGAATAAAAAGGGTTGCTGCGAAATGAATTTGTGAAATACTTACTTAACAGCAAATACATTCACATCTCTTTCAGCCTTAATTTAGGAGCATAGATGCAGGTTAAAGTTTTGTAAATTGAAATTACCTAGGAAAATAATCATTATTTGGATAGTCAGTCAACTTTCAGAGCTAGAAATTCAAAGAAGTCCATGATTTCCAGAATTTAGAGAGCAGTAAAAATACATAAATGTAACTAAATGGAGCAAGGAAACCTTAAGCCAGATTGGGTCAAAAACAAAATATTCGAAATTTGGCATTCTCTGACATGGAACACCGGATTTACAGATACAAATGCATAGGTATCCTCACGGCAAGCTTACAGAGCGTAATTGTGAACAGTCAAAATGTATGGTGGTTGTTGTGGTTCAATTAGAAACAGAAGGTGTTTATGATGCAAATGGTGGTTAAGTGGAAACGTTTTTTGGAAGAATTTTTTTTTCTTTAATCACAGTGATATAATAGCTGTGTTATTATCTTCATGACTGCTGGTAAATAGCTGAAAGAAAGCAGGTATATGCGGTGAGAAACTTTTGGACATGCTGCCCATATATACATCCAATATCCTTACTACATCACAGCCTTCACAAAGCCCCCCCCCCACTACTACTACTCAGACTCCTGCAGACTTAATTCGGCAGAGTACGTGACAACAGGATTACAAACTAGTTGGTCAGGAAGCCTCCAGTTGCATTACCAGAAACCTTACTAGTACTATCTGATAACCAGCCAGCAGAATTGCTTTACTGCCATACTCTCAAATGGAGGGTTTCAAGTCCCCATAGCATGCTTGGCATACTCTTGAAGGAATATGCTGAAAAAACAGAAAGGGGGGGGGGGGGAATAGATAACAGAAAAATAATAATCCCCTGCTCTGGAAATCATCAGTTACTTCAATCCTCCAATAGCCAAGTTGGTAATGTTTTTTTAAGCAATGAAGATCATCTACAACAGAGTTTCCCAAACTGTGTTCTGCGAGAAGTTCTGGAATTTGTCATTTTAGTTTTCTAAGCATTTCTCATGAATAAATATTTTATAGTGGAAATATTCTGAGGAGAATAATATTCGTGAATGTCAAAAAGCACAGACCCAGAAAGCCTAATAACATCTGTGTAGCAAATGTTAGTGACCAAGTCGTGTATTTTTAAACATGGAAGTATTCATGAATTATCGTTAATTTTCACACATCGAAACCTTTCAACATTTGGGAAAGGGAATACCGCTGTTTATGACCGGTCATAAAAATTGCCTGCAAGCAGATTATAACAATGGGCAGCGTATCATCTGTTCTCAAAACTGAAGGAAATGACATCTGTGTAGCAAATGTCAGTGACTAAGCGGCATATTTTTAAACATGGAAATATTCATGAATTATCGTTAATTTTTATACATTGAAATCTTTCAACAATCGGGAAAGAGAATACCACTGTTTATGACCAATCAAAAAATTGCCTGCAAGCCAATTACAACAATGGGCGGTGTATCCTCTGTTCTCAAAACTGAAAGAAATAACATCTGTATTGCAAATGTTAGTGACCAATCAGCAAGAAAGTATAAAGAAAATTTTTTCACTGAAATTGAAGATCAAGGTAGTCTGTATCCGGTTCTCAAATCTATTAATACTAAATACTTTCTTCACAAGTTCATATTGCAGTGTGTAAGTGCTTGTTCTGAAACAGGAGTGCCGTGATTTTTTTAAAAGCAATAGGAATACAGATTTAAATTCTAATTTAAATTCTAATATGAGTAAGAGACAAGGCACTTTGTTTAATTTTGATGTTAAGAAATCTCTTATTGAAGGTGTTTGTGAACAGTTTGTGTCATCCATCACGAACCTACAGAGTGATCTCCAGGATATACAAAAGAAGGGGGAAAACTACCGTCACACAGAAGAAAAAGCCTGCATTCAATTGTAAGTACTTATAATATTATAAATTTTTGGTGATCAGAATGGGATATGTCAATGAAAATCAGCACAAATTAATTTAATGATGTTTATGTTTAATTAATTAATGATAAATTATTAATTAATACATCACAAAATAACCAAGGTGTTCTGTAAAAATTTCAGGATTTGTGAAGTGTTCTGTCATAGAAAAAAAGTTTGGGAAACCCTGATCTACAATATAGTAGATCTCCACATCATGAGCAGGTGTTGAAAACTGATAAGAAGCTGTGTTTTAGGTATCACTCATTTATTACACATCACTCAAGCCTGAACAGTGTTTTATATGTGCCAACTGGTGACACTAATAGTCACACCATTTTATCATTATTATTAATTATTTCATTATTTATTTTTAATGTGAATAGAAAGGCTGTAAGACTATAATACATTTACAGTAATGACATGTGTTTAAAGTTTTTTTCACTTGGTTATACTATAAATTAAAGATGCCAAGAAATTATTTTGTTGGTTTCATCCTTTATCCAGTGTAAGCAAACTTTGTAAGTGAACAAGTATAAGCAAATCAACAGAACATTTTTTTGCATTCAGAACACTATCACTCTGTGGCTTTATTCAGAATGATATAGTCTCCTTACCTGACCCATTTTTTTCTGCTATAATTTAAAGTCAACAGTGGCAGAACAGTGAGATTTCACATCAAAATGTAGGAAAGTTCAGCTAATCAATGGATAGTCTAGTTCTCTCACTATGTGGATTTCTTTGTAGAATATGAAAGGTGATCTATGTGTTCCAATTAGCATATTTTAACTTTTTCAGAGCTAATATGTGATAAAATAATCATACAACCAATAGTTAATATCTGAATAAACAAGGCTCCTTAGAGGAACCAAAAATAATTTTTGATGTCTTTTTATTACATCCATTAGTAATAATTGCATTTTATGATAAAGTTATGGATTCATTAAAAATAGAATCTGGAATTTTCTATCTCTATTTTTAAAGTACTTTCTGAAGAGCAAGCATAACTTCTGGACAGGACAACACTGGAAACCAAAATGTAAATATTTCTTGGTATGGATAGACTTTCTGTAGGCAGAAAATGCACAGAAGATAAATGATCTCAGTAATTTCTATTAATAAGTATATTCAGAAATGGAAGGCAATGGATAAAATTTTTTTCATAGGCAAAATTAATTTTAGGACAGATTCTGATCAGGAAAGAAAGAAAGAAAGTAATCCAAAGTATCAGAAACCAAAAACATAAATTACAAATAAAAATCATCTTTGTGGATGTCTCTAAAATACTTCATATGAAAACTGACAAAGGAATGTTATTTATTAATAAACACACACAAAAATCCTATCAAAAGTCAATGAACACTATGTAGATATAAAGAAATCATATCATTGAGAGAAATGAATAACATTTTGTTTTACTTTAAATAATATGGATAGATTATGTAAATAAAATTACCTATTTATCAACATAAAATTTTTACCCATGTTTCATAGGCATAAAATAAATGACAGAGAAACAGATGCACATAACAATAATGGAGACTAATGTTTCAATAAAGCAACAACAGTCAATTAATTATTCCAAGGGTCAAAAAAAATAAAATAAAAATAAATAAAAAAAAATTAAAAATAATGTGAACTGAGCTGAGAAGTACTATTTCCCATGAATGAGATAAACACAGACCATCAGACCATATGAGATTAGAATGATGCAATAATGCCTCACAGCCTGCTTTACTAAAACCTTTCCGCAAGATATCTGTTCTCGTGCAGGACTTTCATTTTCTTCTAAAGGACTGTGTTTACAAGAAATGACATGCATTATAAGGCCAGGCTGCTCAAGTTCATGAATATGTGATGTGATCTTATGTTCTCTGTGACAATCAAAGATAGATCTTCCGGATTTTCCAAAATATGATAGACTCCAAGAGAAAGAAATCTGGTAGACATCTGAAACATCCAAGGAGGAAATAAATATGCAGTGGACGTCTACTTAACATGATACTGCTTACCATGATTTTTCTTTAGAACACATTAAAAACCAGTCAAATCCACTTGGCTGTGACTTTGAGGCACACGATTTTTTTTTCATCCAGTTCAAATGTGTGATATTTGATAACACTACTTGCAGCAAATAATAAAAACGATGCACTGAACCCACAAGATATTTTGCTCTAAAATAAATATTAACCATTTCTTAAATATTAAATAAATATTTAAGAAATGTTTAACATTTTTATGCCCACAAAATTTTGACTATTTTTTTTTTTCATGTATTTGTTAGAGATTTATTTTTGTTTCCAATTAGAGAGAAAGAACAAATTATCAGTTTTTCACCTGGCCTTGTAATATAATGAGATATACTGGACTGGTAAATGAACCAAAGGCGCAATGAAACACTATAATCATGTCTTGTGCATGAAACTTCTAGTCAAGTGGTTGCGCATTCATGGAGTACAAATAGATGTGCATCATGGTCAACTGTGAAAGACAATATCATTAGCAAGGACATGCAAACTTTGCACAAATCTCTGTAAAAGGTACAGATGACATTGGTAAAGCATGAAAATATGAGCCGAAAAATCACTCTCAAGTGGTATGAAAAAAATTAGTGATCCCAAATTGTGCCTATTTTGAAGGGTTCAAAGAACAACAAAAAAGAAACTGAAAAAGTAGCCCAACATGGAGCAAATCTTGCCCTTGAGGTGGCATTAGAAGATGTAAAGGAGCTTGTCTGTCTCATTCCGAGAGACCTCTTTGAAGAAGAAATCATTGATATTGACAAAGGAATTGAGAAGTTGCATCAGAACCTAAGAGATCAGAAAAGAACTCATGATGCAAAATCTGGAAAGGAAGCTGTTTATAAGGAATATAAATTGAAGTCATTGTTGTCTACATACAATCCTAGCCATGATAGAGCATTTCAAGCTTGTATAAGAACTGTTTCTCATGTTGAGCCATATGTGTTTATGCTGAATGAGAAGTCGAAACCAAAACCAAAAAAATTGATTCTTTAAGAAGAATGTAACATATTGAATTTGGTGCATGTTGACAACATCTGAAGGGTGAAAGAGTTCTCTTTCTCCCTACAAAAATAAGTGGAGTGATTATGACTTCCATGCAAATATGAGATAATCGAAGACCTTCATCCAATAAAACTAATTTTCTCTTATGGGAAATGCCACTTGCTTGTCTCATCAAAGGAATGGCAGTGAGTTAATGAAATGTAATTCCAGTCATGGAATTTTGTTTTATTTCAGATCAGATTGTCAAAGAAAACATTTCATTAATTTTTTTGTTACAATTATGAAGATTTTATATATATACTAGGGGGAGCTCCCCCCCCCCCCCCCCCCGGCACCCAAACCCCCTGAGTTCCGAACTTGAATTCTGATGACTCAAATTTTGAAGACTCGACACCCAGGGTAGCCCCTTAGCCCCTGAGTCTTCAAAAGGTGGGGATGACTCCACCCCACTGGTGCCTACAGTGCCCAAAGACCGCAGATATGAGAGTCCTGAGAAAGATTAGGGGCGTGAAGAGATGGCATCAATGGCAATATCATATTAAAAATGAGGATATTAAGAAAGAACTTGACATTGTCAGCATCCAGGAATGCATTAGCAAAGCTAATCTCAGGTGGTATGGTCACTTAAACAGAATGGGCGAGGAAAGATTAGCCAAACAAGTGTTTTCTGCCAAGTTGGCAGGAAAAAGACCCAGAGGAAGACCAAGATATAGGTGGGTTGATACAGTAAAAAGTGCCTTAAAAGATAGATATATAAATATAAGATTATACTAGCTTTGACAGGTAACAGATTGATTTGGCAGAAAATTGTAGGTAGGAAGTTAGTAATGATTTAAATTTTTCATGTAGAAGTATCATATCCTGTATACCCCTTGAGGGTAAATGTCAGGAATTTGATGATGATGATTTCTTGCAACACTGCTAACCACTGCAGGTAATTATCAGTGATTAGTGGTGCTAATTCCTGTTACTTCGAAAAGCCAACTAGCTGACACAGGCTAAAGTAGTGTGCAATGTATAGGATCCTCATTTCTAGATGTCCACAGGTTGCACCAACAACAAACTTGGCATCAGAATATTGGATTCCAGTATGGCTGTCTTTTCAAAAACAAAACAATAAAAAAAGATTCAGAAGCAAATGCAAATAATAGACACAGAAAAAAAAAAAGTTAGTACCATTGCTTGGAGGTTCCCTCCACTATATGAATATGTTTGCTGCATGTAGGAGATAATGTGTTGTCAGTATGGACATTTTTAGTGTTTCTGCTCTTGACATCTTTTTTAAGCAGAAAAATGCAATTGTAGTATTCTCTAAGTGACTTCCAAGTATTATATTTTGTGCAGTGAGAAATGAACTGTGTAGAGGAGAGACCAACCAAGCATACTGTTTCAATCCTGTTCCAATGTTGTAGCCTTACCTTATAAGAAGACTTGAATAGATTGAGTAAATGGGCACGGGAATGGGGATGCCAATTCAATGTTGCAAAATGTAGGGTTTTAAAATTTGGGAAACAAAGATAGGATGTAGAATTTACACCTGGTAGGGATATATTGTTGGCAGTGGAGGAAATAACAGATCTTGGGATGGATAGGGATCTAAAATTTAGAGGACACCCTGCCAAAATTATGAGGACAACACAACGAATTCTGGGAATGATGTGGAAGACACTGACTTAGAAGTAAAGAAATTCTTGTTCCATTGTATAAGGCTCTGATTAGGCCACACATGGACTACTGTATAGATTTGGTCACCTAGTTTTCAAAAGAATGAAGAGATGCTGGAAAGAGTCCAGAGGCAACTGACTAAGGTAGTTTCTGATCTCTGGAATGTTGAATATAAAGAAAAGTTGAGAAGATACCATTTTACAGTCTAGTAGTAGGAAGAGGAGTGATATGATAGAGACCTACAGTTAGTAAGGGGTTGATATAGGATGAATGTTGAAGAGGTTTTATAGAAAACAGTGGGAGATCAGGGGGAGAACCAGAAGTCATTCCTAGAAGCTGTATAAGGAAGATGTGAACGGGGGAGTGAAAAGCAGGTTCTTTGCATGCAGAGTTGTGAATGATTGAAATACCTTGCCTGAGAAGGTTGTGTCTGCAGAGAATTTGAGTGTGTTTAAGGCATTGTATGATGAGTTGTATAATAAAGGGATCCCCTAGACGAGTCTTTGAATGCACAGGGTCTTAGGATAATAATAATAATAATTATGAAGATACACCTTTGCATTATCCAGGATTATGGATAATGCAAAATAGACTATAGCAATGATTGTGCCATATTTCATTTGCAGGACTCATTGTCAAGGACCACAGAATACAGAAGTAATAACAATACTCTTAAGATATGAAGGCATTTCCAGATCCAGACGTGATTAATTGATATCACTGTAGGATTCCTCCAATACAATACAGAGGATAATACTCAAATGATTTGCAGAGGAAAAATTTCTTGAAACATCTTTACTTTTAACATTAACCATTCTGAATATAAAGTAGCCACTTACATTGAAAACAGTATTACTAATTTTATTGTTTACCAAACTCCAGTGAAGACATCCTTAGCTACGTACACAGTACACACAAAGTCTCTGGAGAAACTATCACAAATGTATGTAAACATCCAATGCCAAGTAGCCTAATCCTGCTCATGACAACACTATTCCTGTTGATTTCCACAGCCACCATTCTTGATGGAGATATGAAGATGAGAGTCAGAATCTGGATTTCATTTCTGATGCTAAAGATGACTCAAGTGTTCATTCATCTCACTAGAAAAAAAAGGATACAAACCTACAAACTAAACATTTGCTTTACTACCTTTGACAATGACCACAAGTCCCAATCAACAGAGAAGTACCAGATGGTTTCCCCAGATAGCCAACATCATCTACATAGTAGGAATTTTTATCCCAATTACCAAATCTACTGCCAAACAAAGGTGGAGTTTTCATAACTCTGACTGAAGATCCTTAGCAAAGAAATTTTGTTTGATCAGTACTATCAAAATAAGAAGCCTGAATGGCAAAGAAATGGAGCTAGCTGAAGAATTAGATAAGTACCAGATCGACATAACAGGAGTGACTGAAACAAAAAAGACAAAAACTGGTGAGATCTTTTTGAGCAATAAATACAAAATGTTATACTCAGGAAATGACAATCAAGGAAAAGAAGGAGTAGCCATAGTATTCAACACTAAATATGAGGCTAATCTTCTTGAATGGCAGGCAGTCTCAAGTCGAGTGATGTGGGCAAATATCAGAATGGGGAATTGGACAATGAGACTTATTTGTGCCTATGGTCCCACAGAAAGTTCCACTAAGGTAAAAGTGGAGGAATTTTTTGATGCTTCAGATAAAGCAACTGACACAATGAAAAAGGAAAAGTTGGTCCTTGTTGAGGATCTATATAGCAGAGTAGGAAATTATTGTCAGACATACAAAAATATTTTGGGAAAATTTGGGGAAAAGAGCGAAGCTAATAATAATGGAAAATACCTGTTGGATTTCTGCTCAGGACATGGACTGGTTATTACTAACGCCATATTCCAACATAAAAATGTGCACAAATTCATATGGAGAGAAGAGGCTAGGAATAAGAAAAGTCTCATTGACTATGTTATTGTTGATAGTGATGTTTTCTCCCTGGTGCAGGACACCAGAGTGTACAGAGGATTTGAAATCGGAAGTGATCACTATTTGGTCTTGAGCAGGATAAAATTGAATTTCATATTGAAAAGAATGACATGTAAGAAAGTTTTAAAGTGAATAAAAGTTGAGCAGCTCTCAGATGTGAACTGTAGACTAAAATACACAAAGATTATTGAAGAAAAAATGAGAGTTTGAGTTCTCCTTAAATTCTCCCCACAATTGTTTCTTTTATTGCAGCTCAAGCTTAATAGTGTTATTCATCCATTTAACCCCAACTTGATTTATTATTCAGACTCTTGGTATACAGTCAACCATTGCCTCCTGCAAACACTTCTTAACCACCTCCCATGCACTATCAACATCCAGCCTTTGCAGTTTTACATGCCATGGCACTGAGCCAAGCACACACCTAAGCTTGTCATACTTATCAGCCCGAATGGAGGAAAGAGGCTGTAAAAGGAAGAGATGATAAAGGTGACATGAAAACAGGAGAAAAAAAGATATCCTTGAAGTATGAAGTAATTACTTCAAAAAATTGCTAAATCAAACAAGCAGTGATAGCACAGTGGTAAAAAACGCGCAAAAGACATACAGTCAGGAATACATATCAATACTTGAAGTAGAAAAATCCATCAAAGGCTTGAAATGTGGAAAGGCAGCAGGAGTAGATGATATTCGACCAGAAATGCTGAAAATGGTGGTATAAAAGTCTTACAGTGGCTGCACTGCATAGTTCAGAAAACCTGGACAGAGGGACGAATTCCTGATGATTGAAGTAGAGCTCTAATAGCACCCATATATAAAAAGGGAAATAAAACTGATGTGAGAATTACAGAGGTATTTCCCTACTGAGTGTTCCTGGCAAGATCTATGCAAGTATACTTGAGAAAAGGTTGAGAAGAATGGTGGAAGAAAAGCTTGGTGAAGAACAAGCTGGATTCAGGCCAAATAGAGGTTGTCAGGATCGGATCTTCACTTTTATGACAAATAGTTGAGAAAGCATGGAATATAACAAAGATCTGTATTTAAGTTTTGTCGATCTGGAAAAGGCATATGACAAGGTGCCAAGAGAGAAGCTATTCAATACGCTACAGTTATATGGTGTCACTGGAGCATTATATCAAGCAATACTTAGTCTTTATTTGAGTTGTAAGTCAGCAGTTAGTTATTTAGAATTGAAGGAAGTATAGGAAGATGGTTTAATGTTAAATCTGGTGTGAGACAAGGATGTACATTATCCCCTCTGTTATTCGTTATCTACATCAGGGCTGGGGAACCCCTCATCCGTGGGCAAAATTTTGCCCGTGAGTCTATTTATACTGTACATCAGCACACTACATACACTATATATAAGAGTTAAAATTTTCCAGTCACCCGCAGAAGTTTTTAAATTAGCAATTTTTGCCCTTGATACAAAAAAGGTTCCCCAACCCTGATCTATATGGATCACATTATGAAGGAAAGTGGTATTAAACATGATATCAGAATTGGAGATGTTAATGTTAGCTCTTTGCTTTATGCAGACGATGTTATACTTCTAAATAAATCCGCTACAAGTTTGCAAGATTCCCTGACTAAATTGAATAACTGTTGTAATAGACATGGCATGAAGGTCAGCATTGAAAAGACAAAGACAATGAAAATAGGTAGAATTGTTGAAAATGTCAACTGCATTGTGAACGGGGAACCTGTGGAACATGTAAAACATTTCAGCTACTTAAGCACGATGTTTAGTAAAGATGGTAAATTAAATTAAAATAGACAACAGAATCAACAAAGCTGGTATGGTAGGAAGTCAATTGAATAAATTCATATGGAATAAGAGAGAAATTAGTCGGAACACTAAATTAGCTGTATACAAGAAGTGTTCAAACCAGTTTTAACTTATGGATCTGAGAGCTGGGTCAGAAGTAAAACACTTGACCAAAGACTAGAGACTGCAGATATGAGAGTCCTGAGAAAGATCAGAGCTGTGAACAGATGGCAACAATCGCAATATCATATTAAAAAAGAAGATATTAGTAAAGAACTTGACATTGTCAGCATTCAGGAATGCGTTAGCAGAGCTAATTTCAGGTGGTATGGTCACTTGAACAGAATGGGCGAGGAAAGATTAGCAAAACAAGTGTTCTCTATCAGGTTGGCAGGAAAATGACCCAGAGGAAGACCAAGATATAGGTCGATTGATACGGTACAAAGTGCCTTAGATGATAGAAATATAAGATTTGATAATGTTGGAGTCTTGACAAGCAACAGACTGATTTGGAGGAAAATTGTAGATAGGAAGTTAGTAATGACATAAATTTTTCATGTAGTACTATTATATCCCGTACACCCCTTGAGGTGTATAGGATATGATAGTACTACATGATAGTACTATATGATGAAAGCAAAGAAATGACTCCAATTTCAGGTGGATCATATATGATGGTAGCAACTATGACAGATTGTTGTGAGATACCAAAGGATAATTCAAAAAGTTTAGTGAAAAGACTATATTTCTGGATGGAATGACAAAAGCAGAAGATTATCAAGAATTACTGGATAATTTTACCTCCACAGATACATATTTCTTTCGAGCAAAGCTAGAGAGAAACTGGAGCAAGGCTATGAATAACATCGTCTTAACATATTTCAACATTAAGAAACGTGTGAGTGTGAAGTATCCCTTGATAGAGAGATAGATGAAATGAAAGCTGAATGAGATAGGAGGTGCAGTCAGCAAGGATAAAACTGTAAAAGGATGTAGGCCATCTGCATGCCAGTCCTTCTGAATAGTGTTCATGGAATATGCAGAAACTGGCCATCTGTGAAACAATGGCTCGAAAGTAAGGAAGTATCTCTGTAAGAGGGATCATCTAGGTGACCATCTACTTCTGAACAGCATCAAGAATTTTTAGAGAAGTTTTATAGTGCAATACTTTAAATGTGAGAACAGTCTTTTGAGATATGGCAGATTTGGGATTTGCACAGAGTTAGCATAATGCCAAGTTTTTTGGAAGCCAAAGATGCTATAGAAGTGATCTATTTGTGCCAGGAGAGGCTATGAGGAAATGTCAGTCTGAGAAGAGAAATCTGATCTTGACTGATGAACTGAGGGAAGAAGACGACAAAATGTATTTTAGAAGAATAACCTGAAGGTAACCAGGTTGTTATCCCGCCAATGAAAAATGGTATGAAGATCAGAGTTTACGGTACTGATAGTAGATGATCTTGAATTTAAAATGTTTGAATGCTGCAAGGTTTGTCACATGAGGAGGAGCTGAGATTGCTTTCATCAGCAAAACAGGATTTGAGGTCGGCGAGGGATATCTGTTTCTGAACATGAAGAACAGGGAGATAAGATGAACCTTGATGAACACTTGCATTAATAGGAAGATCAGAAGAGAGAACACGGTGAACAGTAGACAATAAGGATAAGGACAAGAAGATCTGCTGTGGATCTTGACTAGAAGAAACCACATTGGTAGTCACTGAATAGATGACTGTTCTCTAGGTGTTGAAGATGTTGACTGTTGATGACTTTCTCCATTACTTTAGAGAGCAATGGCTCAATAGTTCGACGGCAGACACTTATCTCCTTTTTTTTTTAGAATTTTCTGTATGTATATTGACTTGCTTCCATGCTATGAGGTGGCTGGCAGAGCTGAGTATAATAGTGTACAGATGATAAAGCACAGGTTAGGAGCACATCTTGAGCACAATTGGTGGGATGCCAACAGGATCAGAAGCCTTTTTGGTATTTAGGCTGATCAAGATTTTTCTGATAACTTTTTAGCAATAAAGCTACCAAAGAGATGCAATGCAATGTTCCAGGTAAAAATGGAAGCAATTTGCCTTGGTATGCAGGATTTTGGTGAGAAGAATGATACCAGATTAGCTTTATCTTTAGGTGATGTTGCAATACTACCAACTGGGTTAGAAAGAGGCAGGAGAACAGATGTAGAGAAACTGTGCCCAACAGATTTTGCAAGCATAGGAATGATTGTTCTGCAGGCATTAGTGTAAACTGTGAATGAAGCTGGAGTTTTTGTATCAAGCCTTTTAAGATAACTGTTTTCTTCAAGCTACCTTGGCACATTACTTAGAAAACCATGGCTTGGATAGTAGGTAGGAATTTTTAACAGGGAGAATAAAGGCCTTCATTCCAACATGGATAAATTCTGTAACACAATCACAACAAGTATCTGGATCAGGAGAACAAAAATAAGAGTCTAACAAAGGAAAGGAGGAGTAAAATTCTTGGAAATCTTTCGACTTACAATTGATGTAGTGCTAAAGGATATGAGGCTGTGAATGATTGAGGGGAGGGCATTCCACTAGAAATGATGCCTGTATGAGATTATGATCTGATTTACCAAGAAGAGAGAGAGAGAGAAAGAGAGAAGTCGACTTAACAGTGTATAGCAGGAGAACTGTTTAAGAAAAGATTCAGAGTGTTAGGTGAGTGGAAAGGATTGTCATGTATTCTAGTTGGTAGATGAACAATTTACTTTTGGTCATTGCTAACAAAAATACCTAAATTTCTCTTCAGCTGGTCAGTAAAACTGGAAAATGGGAGCCACTTGAAGTTGTGGAGATTAAAATCAGAAAGGAAGATGACTTCACTGTTTGGGGTAATTGGATTGCAGAAAATCTTCAAGGATAAGTCAAAGAGTTCAGTATTATTTTCAGAATTAGAGGAGGTAAAGACAGCAATTAATGACACATAATGAAGCAAGGAAATATTATGCCATTGAAAGCTAAAAAGAGGATATTTAAGACTGGACCTTTTCTGGCAAGAGATATTTGACCATACAAAAGCACAAGTACCACCCTTGTGGTAAAAACAATCAAGTATAGTTTATGCAGTTAAATGGACTGTGATTGGTGATTGTTGTTGTAACCTAGGGTTTGTTCAAACACAGATCAGGTTTTGATGTCCGTAAGCAAAGAACATAATTTAAGTTCACATTTATGCCACAAATGTTAGTGAAGTGGAAGGGGAAAAGATTTCTTTTTTTTTTTTTTTTTTTTTTTTGTAATTTTTTTAAATGTTTTCATTTTTGGAACAGATTCTTTGTCATGCTGCCCATACTAATGGATCTGTTGGTGACTCATTAGTGCAGTATGCTTAATATTCAGTAATGTGATCTGCTCTTATAAAAAAAGCAGTTAGCAGAGATGAATTATGAAGAAAATGCAAGTCACACTCACAATATTGCTCTAATCTGATCATTAATGTGAATACCGGAAGCTCTTGGTAAAATCATTACCATTACTTGACATTATTATTCAAAAGGATATAGAAATTATGTACTTAACATCTCTTTGTAAGTGTATTTTTACATGTATTTTTGTCAAGTTAATCCTACAAAAAAATAGTCCATTTAATATATTTATATAATTTATATGGACATAAATATTATTTTGTGAGTCAAAGAAATTAACAAAAAACACACCCATAACATCAGTTCCTAATTTTCAACAAAAAATACTGCAATGCAATTCAATGTTCACTATTTTAAAATATTTAAAAAATTATAACTTCAATTTTTGATATGAGTATTTTAATATAAATAATTTTAAAGTGATATTTCAAAATTCATCATCATCAATTCCTGATATGTATCCTCATGAAGCATACAATATACTATGATATTACTAAATAACTAAGTTTATATTATTACTAGCATGTTATCAATAATTTTGTTCTAATTTAATCTGTTATTTGTTTATCATTGATTCTATTATTTTTTAAGTGGCAACTCACCAAAGGTCACTGGTAAACCTAATAGTACATTTGTACCATGAGTGGGCTAAGGATTTTTTCCCATTTTATACTGATTATACATATATTTTATTGTAATTTTTTATTTATTTTTACATAGTCTGAAAACCCTGTTCTAGAGAGCAATCATGGAACTTTTTCATGCCACTTCAGGCCTTGAGGTAGTCTTACACTGGATGATAAAATTTGTCTGCTACCTAAAGACAACCACAAACATCCATGCCCATAATGGGATTCAAACAAGTGACCTATTGGTTGGAGAGCAGGTATGATGGCAGGTACACTTCAACCAGCCAGGCCAGTATTTGTTCAGTTTCCCTTTTTTTCCCCAAAACTCTCATATCTATGACCAACTGTTGTAATTTTCTAAACCTATTCTCAGATTCATAACTTAAAACTAGTTTGAAGTCGTATACTACTAGTTTAATGTTTTGCTATCTTCTCTTTCATTTCATATAGATGTATTCAACTGACTCTCCATTATAGTAGCTCCCTTTATTCTATTATCCATTTCCATGCTTAATTTGCCATTTTCTCTAAAAAAATTTCCCTCTCTTTTCTTTTCACCCTGACATCAAACATCTATCTGCTAACCCTAGATTGCAATAGAATCTTATATTAGTTCTTACAATGTTAAGTTCCATTTTTGGTATTTCAATTTTTATTATGGTCCTGCCACTGATACCATATGTTTATTCTTCTAATTGTTTAAATGGAAACTTAGCAAACCAACTTGTATTCTCTATTAGTTTAAACCACAAACAAATATTTAAATTTTTTATAATATATTATTTATTTATTATGCTTATTTTTATTTATTTTTAATGAAATGAGTCCAGAAGAATGAACTTGGGATCTTGGACAAGAATATAACACCCAGTGATGCTTTGTGGAAATATTACAAAACAGATTCAATAAATAGTTTTATTTTTAATGTGATTCCATGAAAGGCTGCAAACCTTTCATACATAATCTAACCTTAACTTGCAGGGGGGGGGGCTAAGGCTAGGTAATCTAGTTTCACTGTTATAGATATAGAAACCAAATGCAGCATTCCAAAATACATCAGATCTCAAATAAACAGAGATTTTAGTGATCTTGCACTAGACAACAAAAAATCATATATTGCCTAAAGATGCATAAACATACATGCTGTAAGATTTAAACCCACAGTCCATTGGTGAGACAGAGAACAATGCTTGCCACTTGGCCAATTAGGCTGGCTGGCTCTCTATAAGCTTTTACATCTAAAGATATGAATATTCACACCAAAACTTCATACCTGAGTAGTAACATCCCATCCATCTTCAAGGCAGATCATAACAGAAGACCCCTGAACATCCATTAGATCAACAACTGCACCAGCCAACTGAAGAATACTTTGCAGCTAAATACATATATACAGAAAATAATCCATTACTTTAAAAGAAATAAATTTTTCATGCTTTTTTTTTCAATTATCTTTCATATTTTTAACACTACTACTACTATTAAAAAAAAGTCATATTTGCATTACTATGGTAGCAATATACACAATTTTTGTATTAGTCAAAAGTCATATAGTCATAAAGTAATGATCTAGATTTGATTCTTTTTGAATTTGAAGGATGTTTCTCAACAAGAGGCATGCGATAATCATATATCTCAGCATTACTCATCTTATCCTTTTTTTAATATGTAAGAAGGTGACAGCCAAGAAACTTGGCTTTAGCCCAGTTCTTATGTCAGCAAAAGGCATATAATCTCCAGCTGGTTTGTAAAAAGTTACTAGTGGAAAAAAAGGAAAAAAAAAAACACCTCTGCCACCTCCATATGAGACTGGCTAACTCACATTAGTTGAAAAGCTACTTATAAAGGTGCCTTGCATGGTATTCTTGAAGAGATTTGTGCCTAGATCTTTGAAATCAACCAACATTCTCCTCCACTAAGCTATGGAGAAGTCTGTAATATCAGATATGCTTTTTTTTTAATATACATATAATTTTATAAATATTATTTAATAATATTTCAACATATGCTTATAAATTAGAGTGAAACAGCTGAAGTACAATAATTCTTTTCTTGTACTCTGAATATTTGGAAGCCAATGTAAAATCTTGTATAGACAGAAATTTTATATTAAATTCTTTCTATGCTGATTTTACTTAGGAATTTAAATTAGATTGATTTGCTTGTAATTTTTGTAAATATCTGACTGCTGAATTACTGTACAACAAAGAACAAAGAAAATTATGTATAAATGAATTGTAACATTAGATTGTTTAAGACAAAGAACAAAGAAAAAACAGAATGTTTAAGACAAAGAAATATCCCAGACAGATTAAAAATAAGACCCAAGGCTATCACTTTTGTGAAGGTCAAGTTTGTACAGGGTTTCCCACCTTAACGCAGCGACCTAAAAAGGTGGCGGGTGCAGACCCAAGGGAATGAAAGGGTAGCAAAATCCAAGGTCAATGGAGCAGCTTAAAAGGAGAGAAGACATCGAGCGCGAAGAAAGAGGTCGTCTCACAGAGCAGGTCACTCAGTTTTCTTTCGTCGGAGGTCAGTCGATATAGCAGGAGTTCATCAGGGAAGGTTGGTGGTATGTAGCCAGAGGACTGCTAAAAGAGGAGAGGCCATTATCGAATGTCGTCGCTAGATAAGCATGCTTTCGCCCAGTTTACTGTTCCGGCTCCTGGTTCGTGTGAGTTCCGTCGATTCTAGGTCAAGGGACCCGTTCCAACCAACAGACACCCAATGATGTTAGGTGGGTTGTTTAAGCAGTAAAAGAAGAGAGTTCCTGACTTCCAGCCACCAAGGTGCCTATTGATTACCACCAGTAGAAGAGCCCCGTCGATGTCGAAAAGGTGCCCGTGTGTGAAAAGAAATATTGGAATGAATTAGATGGTAAAGATCTCAAGGATCTTTTTCACTACTTTTCACTGTATAGACCATTATAACAGAGTTAGTGCACAAAATATTTATCGAAGGAAGCAGACTATCAGTTAGAAAGCCTAATTTTAAAGAAATTACCTTCCTATAACGGATTGGTTGATTGGCAAGGTCAGCAGATTGTTAGTTTAATTTTTTGATTGGTTGGTTGGTAAGGTCAGCAGATTGTTAATTTTTACGGCTAAAATGTCTTACTGTGAATTTTCCAGCTCTGATTTAAAGACAGCACACACTGGAAGATACATACACAATCACACAGTCATCAAGCCCAACAAAATGGTATCTTAAAACAACAGACTAAAACTCACAGAGCCAGGAATATCTGTTTTAAAGACACAGCACTTGCTCCAAAACCCAATTACCACTGCCATTAGATAAATATAACTAAAACCCCTATAAAATAGGAAAAATACAGTGGACATCTGCATACTATGATGTCTACATTTTTTTTTTCCTTTTTGAACACATTAATAAAAATCTCAGTTAAACCTGCTTGAATGTGAATTTTCAAGACAATATGAAAATTTTTTCCACTTCAAATGAGTGAATAATGTACTGAACCCACAAGATGTCACACCAGAATAAATATTACAAAGAATTTGCAGTCAATGCTGTTTTCTTCTCTTCTGCTATTTGTGATTTAATTGCTAGTTTCCTGTATGGTCATTCACTGTATGTCATGGTGAGTGAATTCTTCTCAATAGATATCTTTATCAATGCCAGGAAATCTGGTCTTTTTCCCCACACATTCTCCTCTTATACATTAAGGACCTTCTCTCACTAACCTCAAATAATATCCACAGTTTTTCTGATGACAGCACATTCCACTATTCTTCTTCATTTGATGAATATTGCAAGCAAATGATCCATGTTTCATGATCTTTCATAACCAATGTCTTAAGAATAGATCTCCTCACCATTCTTCAGTGGGATGAATACAACTAGTCAATTTTAAAAGCTACGAAAATGCAATTCTTATTTCTCAGATTTCATTTTACTTCATCTTACTTTTCAGAATATTCAGATCTCCAGTCAAGATAAGTTTATACTTCTTGGGTTTACTTTTACATTTCTAGACTAACTGGCAAAAACATGTCACATCCAGCTTTCTCATCTTCCAAAACAATAAACACAACACCTAGCATTTTATAAATCTCAAATCTACCAACCTTAAAATAAATCATTATCATCATCAAATTCCTGACATATACCCTCAGGTGGTACTGACTTACAACTCAAATAAGACTAAGTATTGCTTGATATAATGCCTCATTGACACAATATAACTGTAGCATTTTGAATAGCATGTTGCAGGTCTACAAAACTTAAATACAGATCTTTGTTATATTCCCATGATTTCTCAACCGTTTGTCGTAAAATGAAAATCTGATCCTGACAGCCTCTATTTGGCCTGAATCCAGCTTGTACGAACTTCTCCTCTTTTTCTTTCATTCCATCTAGCTTTGGAACAGCCATATGCTTTACAGAAATGTGTGTACTGGCAGAGTAATATGTTTGTGTTTCATAATTTGAATGTTCTAACCAATCTTTTTCCTTCTACCTGAATGATGCTCATGCTACATTGAGCAAAATATATAATCAACATGTGTTGTCTGTTTTATAATATTACTGTATTTGGAACAGTCTTTCCTACACAGTTTTCCCAATGACAACAACAACAACTTCAAGAAATTCGTTTCAAGATTTCTTCTTCTCCTTTCTCCTTCACTCACACTAAATATATTCTAACATAGATTTAATAATTCTAGTAGGTGTGTGTATGTGGGGAGGATTGATTTAAAAAACACAAGTAGCCCAGTTGTGAAGTGACTTTACATTCAAACTTTGTTTGCTTACACTTGTATAAAGGATGAAACCAAGAATATAACTTCTTGGCATCTTTAATTTATTAGAATAACCAAGTGGAAAAACTCAATGTCTATCTCTAATCCAGATTATTTTAGTAATAATGTGTGACACCTTGAATTTTGAAAACTTGTATAGGGAAATATGGCTTTTGCATTACTTCAACCTTGGTATCACTGTTGGGTCTGGCTCCTACTGATGATATCTAAATAAAGGCCAAACCTGGTCTGGGTAGTGGTCCTTCTCATAACACACAGCATTATTCATGTCTGTAAGGATAAATGCATTGCATTATGGGATACTAAAGCAAATGATATGAAGTTATCAGTCTCTATATATAAGCAGCTCAGCTGTGACATTACTTCATGCACAAACTTTGTTTGCTTACACTTGGATAAATGATGAAATCAAGAATATAATCATCTTTTGGAAGCATTATTATTCATTTGTTCTGTTTCCTAACAATGGGAGTGGAGTGAGGGGAAGGTTGGTATTCCCCCCCCCCCATATTCAGTGAAGTGAACATGCACTATAATAAACATGTCTCTCATCTCATGGATTAGCTATAGTGAACAGCTACTGCACATGTAATTCATTCCAGAATTGTTCTGTTCAGTTTAGAGGCAATTATCATGTGGAATATTTCTCCTGATTAAGGGTCCAGTAATGTCCAGAAAAATAAACATCAAATGTTACAGTAGAATTTTGGACAATTCAGTGTTATCTGTGCAGCAGCATTTCTGCAATAACAAATCAGATGAGCATTACCAAGATATTATTATTATCCCAAGACCACCATGAATTCAAAGACTCATCACAGGAGGTCCCTTTGTCATACACACAGCTCATCATACTGTGCCTTGAATATATTCCAATTCTCTGCAAACACCAAACTCTCAGGCAATGCATTCCAATCATTCACAACTCTCCATGCAAAAAACCTGCTTTCACTCCTTCACTCACACTCTCCTTATACAGCTTCCAGGGATGATCTCTTGTTCTCCCCTCTCCATCTCTCACCATTTTATGAAAAACCTCTTCAATCTTAATCCTATAATAATCCCTTAACAACTTGTAAGTCTCTATCATTTCATCCCTCTTTCTCCTATCCACTAAACTCTGCGAATTGCATCTTCTCAACTTTTCTTCATATTCAACATTCCAGAGACTACTTTAGTCAATTGCCTCTGGACCCTTTCCAATATCTCTTCATCGTTCAGTTTAGATTTTACATAATGGAACCAGAATCTTGTTGCTTCTACAAGTCATAATCCACTGCATCATTGCCAAAATTTGTTGTGCTGCCCTCACAATTTTGGCTATGTATCTATCCTCACAATTTTAGATCCTTATCCACCATCACCCCCAAGTTACCTTATTTCCTCCAACGATATTTATCTAAGTCAAGAATAAATTCTACATGCCATCTTTGTTTTCCAAATTTTAAAACCTTAAACAACACTGAACTGATGTCCCCACTCCAGTGCCCATTCACTCAGTCTATCCAGGCCTTCTTGTAAGGTCTCAACATCTGTTCTACTCCTCATAGTTCTTCCCATCTTTACACTATCTGCAAACAACTGAATATCCCCATTCAAATCTTCCTAATATCATTAACATACAGGTTAAAAAGCAATGGCTTTAAAACAGACCCCTGAGGTACACCACTAGTGACATCTTTCTTCTTCCAGGATAATGCTCCCCAATACACAGCTTGCTGATACCTATCTGACAGCCAATCTACAATCCAATGTACTAGTCTAATATCAAATCCCCATCTGCTCTAGTTTGACTATCAACTTATCATGTTGGTAATCTATCAAAAGCCTCCTTGCATAATTCATCCAACAAACTGTTATGATACCTAAAATAAATAAAATAGGAACAAAAATAGCTTATTTCAGCAAGACTCATTCTGTTTTGAGCCTCGATTGTATCGAAAAATGCGGTGAATATTTTAATAGTCAAAGTGGATTTTTTTTTAATAAAAGGTCAAACATAGTAAAATAAGCAGTTCAATATAGCTAATTACAAAAATTAATATTTTCTTTCACTGCACAGCACCGTTATTTTGTGTGCGATGTATTTTCAGATAAGAATAGGATTCTCTCTACTGGATTATTTAATCACTTATATAATTAATAATTACATAATTACTTTGTTATAATAGTTTATGCTGAAGACCAGGGGCGCTCATGCACAGGCACTGCAGCACCCTCAATTTTTCCCGATATATAAATATATTTATTAATTTATTTATATTTGCTTGTAATATTTAATTTTATCATGAACAATCCTATACAATTCTCTTATTTTGTATAAAAAATAATAAAAATCCATCTTGTAGCACTTAGGAGGGTAAAGGATGCTAGCAGCACTGTGTTTACCACAGTGTCATATTGCCATGTGCGCAAGCATATGCACGTCATAGTGAGATGCGAGCTATTAGTGTAATGTGGCACTTTCCGTCGGCAGTTCCACTGTTGTTTATATTCAGTTTGCGCCAGTAGTAGAGTGTTTGTAATGCTTATTGTGTTTATTCAGTCTCTTTAAATATTTGAACATTACAATTAAAGGATTTAATTGTAATGTCCAAAAATTGTAAATCCATTTCTTTAATTACAATTAAAGGAATGGATTTTATTTTTAAGTAATTTTAAATTATACCAAACTATATAATTTTATTGATAATAAACAAGATTTTTTAATTTTTAATTTTTTTAAAAACTTTTACCATAATTTTGATATTTTATCCAAACACATATACACTGTACTTACAGTGTGTATGTATATTTCAAAGTTGTAGCACCCCCTGCGATTTCAAGCCATGAGCCGCCACTGCTTCTGACCCTTCGAATACATCTGGACATTGCTTCTACTAGTTCTTAAACGGTATTCCAAGCAGCACTGATCTCCTTTCCACCCAAACTCCTCATTCCATGCTATAGCTGCAAGCTGTCTCCTAAGCTTCTCATATGATATATACTATATCACACTACAAAGGTTTAGGTGATATAGTTTATGTGAAAATGGGAGTGTATGTGTTAAGCTGGCCAGCAGAATCCTGATGCAAACCTTATAGAGTATCCCTTTGTGATACACTAGCATGTTGGCAAAGAATGAAACTAGCACATTTGCATTGGGAATTTATAGGCATGTATGTCAATTTACTGGTGAAGTATCTAATTACCCACATCGATTCTTCATTATTTAGTCTTACCAGCAAAATGGCATCTGTAATTGCAGTTAAGGGTGGGACCATCGGTGCACTGAAATTTGTAATAATAGAGGATTTGTAAAAAACTCAATGTTCATCTGGTTCTGGGCAATATAATGCTTCATAATAGCACCATATTTTAGTGCTGTTAATCTTTTATTTAAAATTTTTATATTATTTTCATTTCTGTAACTCTTTTTTTTTTTTAAAGGGATGACCTCTTGTTCTACCCCTCCCACCTGGTCAAATGCCGAAATATTAAAGTAACTTAAATGTAAAGTAAAGATTTATTTAAGTTAAGGGATTACATCCCATATCGTTTCTTAGCTGAATAAGAAACTCAAAGAGTTTCATGCCGAATATAGAAACTATATAAAGTTCGGCAATTCCAAGAGTAAGCAAATACCTGGATAGTGCAACACCTGACCCATTTGGTAGTGAAACTGAGCCAACTCATAGTAAGGGTGGAGCAAGCTCCGATCACTATTCTTGGTATTTACCCATAATGTGAACTTAGCTCCTAGGAGCTGTATTACAGTTCTACATTATGAGAGAAGGTCACTACCCAGACCGGTTTCAACTTTTATTGAGTTCTCATCAGTGAGTAGGTAGACCTAGTTAATACCAAGTTTGTAGTGAACAGAACTTATATCCCTTCTATGAGAATTGCCAAGAAGGTGTCCTAATAAATTACTAATTATATGAAGAGCCAAAGGCTTCAATTCAGTGACATGAACTTATTTAAGTTAAGGGATATTACATCCCATATTGTTTCTTAGCCGAATAAGAAACTCAAAGAGTTTCATGCCGAATATAGAAACTATGTAAAGTTCGGCGTAAATTAGTAATTAGTAAAGTAAAGATTTAAAATATAGAAATTTAATTTACCTGGTTCAGCCATTCAGAAGTTTCCACTGCTCTAAAAAAACTCTGATCAGGATCTGTAACAGTAGCACTAGGAACACAGGCTCTAAGGAGCTTCTTAAAGCTAGCTTTGATGTGTCGTACTTCGTAGAAGTCCACAGGAATAAAGTCACAATTTGGAAAGGATTCTGTCTTGATGCCCTGGGAATATAAATATTAATAGAACTATTAGTGATCATGAGTCTGTTCTACACATGAGATGATTTCTGTAAATGTGCATTCTAGATGGAATCTTAACCAGTATTTCCAACCAAAGCGCTTTAATGAAAGTGAATGAGCTATGGAGGCCAATACGAATGACATACATCAGCAAATTAGCTCAATGAGCAGAAGGTGAGTAATCCTTTTGAAGGGTTGGCTTTAACTATGAGGACAACACAGATTAGAAGGAGGAAAGGAAAGGAAATGGAATTTATGCAGCTACTAAGTGATAATTACCTAAAACAGCATGTGACAGAAGGGATTTGGAATATGAATGTATTGGATCTGGAAATAGCATCAAGAAAATATATTCATAACTTTGGTTATGGATAAAATTTTTAATATTATTTTATGCTGGTCAGAGTTGCCAATTACTACTAACTGGAGGCAACTAGCATCATGCTAGATCCTTCCAAGCTGTAAGAGTGATCACACATGTGGAATTTTAAATTAAGAGAAATATATGTGGAGATCTTGACATGACAAAGTCAAAAAGCAGCCTGGTGATAGGGAACTGCATGGCATAAGCAACTGAATGGTAAGAATGTTAACAGAGCATGAGAAAAAGCCAACTGGTATTTCAAAGCAGTATCAGACTGCATAAATCCTGGGTCAATGGAATAAAAATTTGGATAGATGAAAAACACCATTAGGCAGGAGCTTCTGGAAAAAATGCTGTGGAAAGTCTATATGGAGAAAGAAGATTAATGTCTTAATAGAATGGTGAGAAAGGCAAAATCAGATTATGATAGGAAATTAGCCAAGGGAAATCCCAAAGATTTTTTATTTCTTATGACCACTAAAAGGAAGAATAATAATTACTGAATAATAATTACTCATGACAGGTAGGAAAGAAGTACAAGAAGAAATAGTTGAATTATCGACTGATGACTTTGCAAGTATATATGTATGTATGTCACCCAGGTGGAGATACTGGAATCAATATGAGAAGATAGGTAGATAAACTGGAGAATTTTATGATATTAAGAAATCTCAGTGTGAATAGAATGGAGTTGAATGAAATATAAGCCTCAATGTTATGGGAGAGTTCAAGCGAAATGACAGTGTCTCTAACTGAGATGTTTAAGTCTCAGCTTGATAGAATGCCACAGGAAATGGAATCGGGCAGGATAGTTCCATTATATAAAGAAAACTGAGGCTCCAAGACAGTGGTAGTAATTAGAGAGCAGATAATATCTCAAAAGTGATGGTTAAGGTATTAAAACTGGATAACAGAAATAGCCAAACCATGATAGTGCAAAGTCATTTAGGGATGGCTATAAAGCCAATTACACAGCTGATGGACAAACATTAGAGAGTAATATATGGTGGAGTTAAAGAGAAGCAAGTTACAATGGTGTGAACAGGACTCTGTACTTGGAAATGATCTGGATGGGGAGAATTATCAAGTTATTCACTGATGATACTAAAATGCAGAGGTCAAAGGTCAATAGTTAAAAAAAATGATATAGAAGTCTGCTAGATGATTTGAATAAACTGTAAGTGCGGGCAATAGATAATGATTAAAAGTTTAATGTGGCAAATTAATGTAGCCAAAAACTTTGGGTTAAACAGATTGAAAGATTAATTGCTTTCAATTTGTAGTGCAATCTCTATATATAATTATATAGAGATTGCACTACAGGAAATGGATGAGACTATGGATTTGGAGATGATGGTAGGCAGGGAGTTAAAGTTTAAGGGGTCACATCACAAAAGTGAGCAAAATAGCTAAAAGGATTACTCGGATGCTAAGAAATTATTATTATTATTAAGGGCAACTCCAAGGAGTCCTTAGACTCATTGAGGGAGACCCTAACATCATGTCAAGAACAACTATTCAACATTCACAAAGTATCTATCATACTTTGCCTTGAACTCATTCACAGTCATGGAACCCACAACAGACTGGCAGCTTATTCCACTCATTTACCACTCTCCAAGTAAAAACCTAGCTCTAACACCCTTGCTAACCACACTCTTGCCCAGTTTCCATGGATGGCCCCTAGTCCTCCCACCACCAGATCCCCATTCAAATCTTCCTAATATCATTAACATACAGGTTAAAAAGCAATGGCTTTAAAACAGACCCCTGAGAAATGGATGAGACTATGGATTTGGAGATGATGGTAGGCAGGGAGTTAAAGTTTAAGGGGTCACATCACAAAAGTGAGCAAAATAGCTAAAAGGATTACTCGGATGCTAAGAAATTATTATTATTATTAAGGGCAACTCCAAGGAGTCCTTAGACTCATTGAGGGAGACCCTAACATCATGTCAAGAACAACTATTCAACATTCACAAAGTATCTATCATACTTTGCCTTGAACTCATTCACAGTCATGGAACCCACAACAGACTGGCAGCTTATTCCACTCATTTACCACTCTCCAAGTAAAAACCTAGCTCTAACACCCTTGCTAACCACACTCTTGCCCAGTTTCCATGGATGGCCCCTAGTCCTCCCACCACCAGTCCTGTTCTCAAAAATATCCTCTGAATTAATCTTATAGAAACCCTTCAGTAATTTGAATGTCTCAATCATATCACCCCTTTTCCGCCTATTAACTAATTTCTGCAACCCACAAATCTTCAACCTGTTCTCATAAGGTTCATTCCATAGACCTGATATCATCTTGGTCACTCGCCTCTGGATCCTCCTTGACAGTAGTCAAGATGGGGTCTTATCAAGGCTCGATACAGAGGAACAATAACTCGCTTGTCTCTGCTCGTCAAAGTATTTTTCAGCAACCAAGTGATTTGATGAGCTGATTTAGCCACTTTTGTGATGTGCCCCCTAAACTTCAACTCCCTATCCACTAACACTCCCAAATCTCTGGCTTCGTCAATCTCCTGGAGTACAGTTCCACCAATGTGGTATACTGCTGCTAATCTTTTCACCCCAAAATGCATAACCTTACATTTTGCCACATTAAATTGACATCCATTCTCTTTAGCTCAGTCCTCCAATCTATCCAAATCATCCTGCAAAATTTTGACATCATGTGCATTCACTATTGTTCTAACCAACTTGGCATCATCAGCAAACATGTGAAAAGTTCCTCTTAGATCCTTTCCTATATCGTTAATGAACAAATTAAATAGTAGTCGTCCAAGAACAGAACCCTGTGGCACACCACTAGTCACAGGCCGTCTTTTGGACTCTACTCCTGAATAAACTACTCTCTGATATCCCTCCATCAACCACCCTCCTATCCATCTCACCAACCCTATATCCATTCTCACATGCTGCAGTTTACTGATTAAAATTCAATGTGGTATCCTATCAAAGGCCTTAGCAAGGTCCAGCAGTATCACTGTAAATTACCCTTATCCAGTTCAGCCGTCACTGTGTTATAAAACGTGAGCAAGTTACTGAGGCATGATCTACCCTTCACAAAACCATGCTGTCCCCCATACAGTATCCTATTTTCATCTATCCATTCCTGTATTTTTCTCTTGACTACTTTCTCCAAGACCTCGACAACGACTCCTGATATGCTGATCGGTCGGTAATTTGCAACAGCAGTCTTGGAACCTCCTTTATGCAGTGGAACTATTTTCCCCTCTTTCCACCCCCTCAGGACTAACCAAGACCCGAGACTCAAATTAAACAAAATGGTCTAGGGCACTGACAATTCTTTAGCCGCTTCACGTACGACCCGAGCTGGTATACCATCCAATCCCACAGATGTATTCACATTAAGGGTTTGTAATAGACTATTCACCTCCACTTCATTCACCACAATTCTCGTATAAGCTATTGGTTCCTTCATTCCTGCAATATCACTACCTGGATGATATACTCTTGCAAAGTGCTAGCTCAGTAATTCCACTATATCAACTGATTCGGTTACCTCCCTACCATTGGCATTCCTTAAAATCACTCTGCTGTACACATTTTTTATTTTACTTGCAGCATATCGAAAAAACTGTTTGGGATTCTCTTTAGCTTGCATGGCTAATTTCCTTTCATAATCTGCTTTTTCTTTCCTTATCACATTCGTTACCCTTCTGGTCTGCACTTTATACCGTTCGTGTGCCTGCAGGTCACCTTTCTCCTTAAATTCCCTTCACAGTTGTTTCTTTTTTTGCAGCTCAAGCTTAATGGTGTTATTCATCCATTTGACCCCTACTTGATTTACTATTCGGACGTTATAATAACTAATAATTAAGGAAATGAAGCTAGGAAGCTAACGTTTTCCTAAAGTCCTGATGGTACCCCCTGGCACCATCAGGACTTTGGGCTGAAGTTCTTCTGATAAACGTTTCCCAAATTTGGGGCAGTCTCATGCATCCAAATTTGTTGAGGTTTGGCATGTTCCTAAGGGCTGAGGCTGATTCTATGAATAGTCTTTCATATTTGAACTTGCTGTGGTGTATTACTGTGGCTTTCTTCCATCTTATTCTGTGGCGAGTATCCAGAGCGTGGTCTGCAAGCCCAGAGTGGCTGTACTGGTGAGATCAGATGTAATCCTTGTGTTCTGAGATTTGCTGCCCTGCCTGTTTGGCCAAAGTAGGACAATTTAGGATACTCGCCACAGAATAAGATGGAAGAAAGCCACAGTAATACACCGCAGCAAGTAGTTCAAATATGAAAGACTATTCATGGAATCAGCCTCAGCCCTTAGGAACATGCCAAACCTCAACAAATTTGGATGCATGAGACTACCCCAAATTTGGGAAACATTTATCAGAAGAACTTCAGCCCAAAGGCCAAGAACTACCAATATGGCCCGCCAGGGGGGCACCATCAGGACTTTAGGAAAACGTTAGCTTCCTAGCTTCGGTTCTCATTTGCTATTACGTAGTATTTGTGTGCACTTGTCTTTGTATTAAGTTCCCAAGAAGATGGCAGCGTGACATTTACCAAAATATCGGAAAGTATATATTAAAGTTTATTTAATTTATATTTCTAGTGTATGCTGTCAATTCCTTAATTATTAGTTCTCATGTTTAACCAGCGTATAAGCCTCTCTACAAGAATTATTCGGACTCTAAGTATACAGTCAGCCATTACCTCCTGCAAACGTTCCTTAACTACCTCTCATGCACTATCAACATCCAGCCCTTGCAGTTTTCCATGCCATGGCACTGAACCAAGCAATCTCCTAAGCTTGTCATACTTACTAGCCCAGTAATTCCACATGTACCCTGTCTTAATGGAAAATTCCACACATTTAGCCACCTCCCAGGTCAAGACCTTATGATCACTCTCACCAATTGTTGGCAGCATGGTCATATTCATTACAGTCAAATTCTCAGATGCAATTACTAGGTCAAGCACTTTCGAACCCCTAGTGTTTTCCATTACATCTGTCTCAGATAGTTAATAACTATCCCTTAATAACTGCATAAAATCCAATTCCTTCCTCCCATGTGTCCTCGCCTCCTTCTAATCAATGTTACCATATTTGAAATCCCCCAAAATAATTACCTTCCTTCCATTCATTGTGTCTATTTGCTTATGCATACTATCTCCACCATCTATTCCATCACCTGGTCTATAGCAGCACCCAACTGTACATTTTGTTCTGCTAGTCTCAATCTCACACCAAATAGCCTCAAATGTGCTCTTTTCTCTATCCTGCAGTTCAACTTCTATTCTCCTTGGCTGCAGTTCATCAGCTATCATCAATAACACTCCTCCCCCATTTTATTCTCTCTGTCCCTTGTGAACACACTATACCCTTCACATTCTATCCCACTAGTTATATCATCTTCTGTCAGCCATGTTTCACTAATGCCAATAACCTGTGGCCAGGAAGAGCCAACCAAGGCCAAAAATTCTTCCTTCTTGTTCCTAATACTCCTGGCATTAGTATACATGAAATGCAGAAGCCCGTTAATTCCACCCCTATCTTGATGCCTTATACTAACTATCCCATTCTGATCTGTTGTTCTTTATACTAGCTCGGGCATATTATACACATTCTTACACTCAACTGCCTCCCTGATGTCTGCATTTGTGAGTTACAAAGTTTAACTCATAGGCAGAAAAGAGGCGATATAATAGAAACACATAAATTTAAAAGGGTTTCACAGAGTAAAAGCTAAAGAAATTTTTCAATGCATGACTGGATGAGAGACAGAGAGAACAATGGCTTCACCCACAAAAGTTGTGTAACAATAAAATGGTATAATAAACATTGTTTAGCGTGAGGCTTTAGATCCCATAGATACTCAAGTAGTAATAATAATAAAATTCTATAAGGAAAAAAAAGAAATAAATGCAAAGTCTAGATGAATCAGCTTACTAAATTACATTTTAAGAAATTATATTCTTGTTATCCTTTATCCAAGTGTAAGCAAACAGAGTTTGTACATGATGTAACTTCATGACTAGGCTACCTATAAGTCTGTTGACTTCACACTAATTGTATCCTATAATGCAAAAATGTCATGGGAAGGGCCACTACCTAAACCAGTGGAGCCAGACCCAGGAAAATATCAAAATTAAATTAATGCAGAAGTCATATTTTTTTTCATAATCATGAAGATGCTTCATGCACAAACTTTGTTTACTAACACTTGGATGAAGGATAAAACAAGAATAGAATTTCTTGTTATATACAATTTACTTTATAACTTAGTGAAAAAACTTTATGTGCTGTGTATACACACAATGTTCAGATGGAATTACCGCTCCCTGGAAATATAGCTGGTAATTTAATTTTTCTGGCAGTGAATCTCTGTCATTAGTTTCTTTTTTGTCATATACCATCATAAATGTTCATATAATTCATATTATTCATATTATTCTGTAGGTTATGGCATCTGCTAGTTAGTTCCATGTAGTAGTCACACTACTACACATGTACAGACATCATCTTTATCATTATTTTTAAATGTTTTTTTTTTTTTTTTTTTTTTTAATCAATCCTATACATGAGAAGGAGCCTTCATAGCTCAGTCAGTATAGACAAAGCTCTTTGTCTGGAAAGACCCAGGTGAGATTCTCGTCCATGACGCAAGGAACATTTATCTAGTCTCTTTCAACTAAAGGTGAGTTAACTGGTTTCATACGGATGTGGAGGGTTTTTTCTCCCAGTAACTCAGGCTTTTCATCCCTCAAAACAGGCAAACCGGTCCCGTGAACACACATGGCTACAGTCATAAATACTTATGGCAAGGAAGGAAACCAACTTGCATCATGATTATCTCTCTAGTAATCAGCTGCAACCCTCTCAAAGAAAGGAAGGCACTGGATTAAGATTAGGATACCTGAGAAGCTGCCATACCTCTAGTGCATTGTGGGAATAAGTGGTTAAGAAAAACTGGCAGACATTCAGATTTTTTTAAGGCTTCCCAGCCATAAAAGGTTGTAAACCTATTGCAAAGGTCAGATAATCTAGACATTCTGTCCTGGAGACTGAACATGATAGTTTTTCAAGTGGTGACATTGGCAGGTGATAACTTTTGCCATTATTTTTGTGAGAACTGAGATAGACGCAATATTATCTAATTTTTTTGTGATGGGTTGAATACAGGCATGTATTCAACTCATGAATCTACATGTATGGTAGATATTCCATATGTATGAATGATTTTAAAGATTATATAGAATACATGTTAATTCTGGAGCACACATTTGGGCAGGGGGTATCATACCACATCAGGACAAGATAAATTGTTGATATCCTAATTAATCAGGACTCTTCTGATGTCTGTCTGGTGAAAGACTAAAAGAGGCAAGCAGTGAATCCTTTCTTTTAGGCTTACACGGTGATCAGAATACATTTTGGAAAATTATGGAGACAACTACAGCATTTGAGTAAAACTTTAGTTTAATATAAACCAAAATCAACACTCGACGTTTCGATCTTTATATCAAGATCATCTTCTGGAGCATATACACTATATACAGAGAAATAAGCTGCACTACAATCTACATGGTTTGTTAAAGTTACTGACCAAACGTTACAACAATTGTTGGCCTGACCTCTGGTGAAATCACCATAATTTATCTCCATAATTTTCCAAAATGTAGGCATGCAGTGAAATGATCTTGGTATATGGGAGGTGATTTGATTTGCCTTGGATATTTATATACAAGTTGGAGGAGAAGAAGGTATGATCTCAATGTGTGTGTCTGAGCAAGAAGGAGAGAGAAGAAGAAGAGAAAAAAAAAGAGCAAAAGTTGCATCTAAGAGTCACAGCAAGAATCAAAAGGCTTAACTGCTGTTTGAATAGAATCAAGTTTTTTGTATTTGGTCATTTCAAAGTCAGATCTGGATATATATGTAACACATGTTGCAAATGCTAATGTGGTTGGATTATTGAAAATTATGGTCAAAGCAAACTAAAGCTATGAGCCCAGCTTATGTCTGCTAATTTGCATATGATGTTCTGGCTGGTGTGCTGGATGAAAAGAAGTGGCAAAGCTTACAAAAGAAAGCTTTGCCACTTCTATGAAACTGTCTAACTTTTGGTACAGCTGTAGGGGAAACACAGTTTGGATAGTAGTTGGATATTTATATAAAACGGCATCTATTTAAGAGCATCAGTAAATCTCTGTAGCCCCCCCCCCAAGTAATGACATGATTGTAATACATCTGAAATCAACTTGGTCCAAGCAGGTGACCGAATCAAGAGAGCAGAAACAGCTATCGGATGAAGAAGGAAGAGTAGAAATCACAGCAGTCATCTCATTTAGTACCACTGCAGTGCCAATGGAAAGGAAAGGAAAGGAAAAGAACAAGTGCTGAGTTACAAGAGCTGGCATCCACAGTATATCTGAAAGGAGAGCTGGGTAAGAATTCAAGATGTTGAGCAAATTAT